>NW_022196899.1:35364566-35374349 GCF_008632895.1 Mastomys coucha | reverse complement strand
TACTCACAGTCCAGAACTAAAGAGTTTTCTTAATGTATATGGTGGATAACAAGCAACTATTAAACTACAAAAGTTTCATGAAACAATCTTGTATATATCAAAGAGCATCCAGAGCTTAGTTGCAGGAGCCAATCTGAATTCAGATCAAAACAAAAAGAAATTTGCCTATAAAAGACAAGCAATTCCCATTTAAAAGGTCTCATAATAGGCTGCAGATACACAATAAAATGAGTGTAGGATAAACTATATTTTAGTAAGACTTAAGGATGGTGTGTGAGAGTTGACTGAACCCTTTCCCCCGCACACACTAATTCACACACTAATTCACACACTAATTCAGCAGTCAGAACCATTGAACAATTTCTGCATCCAAGAAAAGATGATTTTACCAGACTTGGTAAAGCTCGGGTTGGTTTTCATTTATACTAAAAGACGAATGCAGTAACATAGTATCCTATGATCAAAAATAAGACTAGCTCCCAACTTCCTTCAGAAGAAGTTACAGATTTGTGTGCACATCTAAGAGCCTCAACTTTTCTGAAGGGGTTCTCAGAAGACTGACTTCTCTCTTGTTTGTCTTGGAATTCTAACAGTTCCCTAGACAGTTTAGCCACTGTGCAGAGAATAGTGCTGTAGTGCTGCTTGGACTAATAGATGTCATTGACCCTGCCCATCTCTTACTCATTACTAGCTAATGAGTAAAAGCTCAATTCTTGGCTTTCTTCTGCAGGAAAAAATAAATCTTTGCATCCAGCACCCTATCTTCTTAGGGTTATCTAGAAACATGTCAGTCTTGTTCTTTGTGCTCTGTCCAGCAAGGGAGATGGGGGATTCATAACAGACTGATGCATGCCACAGTGCCTTGCCCCTCATTTATCACAGAACAAGAACATAGAGCTATTTCTGCCATTATCTCTAGGAGGAGGAAAGAAATACAGGATACCTCCCAACCCTGTGACTAGCTAATTGGTAGAGGTCCTCTCTTTTAGCATCAGTCTTTGAAGACCAGGAGGATTCCAATTTTCTTTCATGCCTACAACCCAAAACAATCACCCAAAAAAGTGAAAAAACAAAGATGTTTCAAAAGAACCACATGAACTAGCCCTAAGTAAAGGAGATGGGGGATGGATGGATAGATAGATGGATGATAGATGGATAGACAGGCAGTTAGATAATAGAGAACATGACAAAGTATAAAAGTATCTTAATAAGATGCTCACTGAGGTCAATGAAAACAATTCATGAAATGTGGACTTATATATAAAAATAATGGAAACCACAAAAAAAAATCAACTAACTGGGTCCATAGGGGTTCACAGAGACTGAATGGCCCACTAGGGAGCATGCATAAACTGACCTAGACCCTCTGCATATATGTAGCAGTTGTATAACTTGATCTTCATACAGGTCCCCTCTAACAGCTGGAGCAGGGGCAGTTTCTGACTCTATTGCCTGTGGTTGGGACCCTTTTCCCCTACTGGGTTGCCTCCTCTAGCCTCAATAGAAGATGAGCTTAGCCTTACTGTAATTTGAAATGGTGGGGCTGGTTGAGATCCATGGGAGGACTCCCCTATTCTGAAGAGAGAGGAGGAGGGGAAACGATAGTCAAGATGCAAAGTAAATTAATAAATTAATTTAAAAAATAATGGAATTAAAGGATACAATAAATTAGCCTGACAAATTGACTGGAGGAGTCTAGATCAAATGAAAAAGTGAAAGAATTCAAGAAAGAGGAATTAAACTCTTAGTAAATCAAAAAAGACAGAATTAGTAATTGAAAATGCTTTAAACTAATTCCTAATAGCAGTTTGAGATAATTTTAAAAAATCATTACCACAGTTTTTAGTAACTAACAAATGGAAGAATTTTAAGGGCAAAAGAAAGAGCTGAGATTAAAACAGCAAACAGAAGTATATAAGACAAGTTCATTGGAGCAGAAAATTTCCCAAATCTACAAAAAGATATGGCAATCTAAGAATAGGAACTATTAAGAACTCCAAACAGGGCCAGAAAAGAATGTCTCCATGTCACATTATAGTTAAATGCCAAGAGTATAGAACAAAAACAAAATAGTGAAAGCTATAAGTGAAATCTCGAGTTGCTTCTAAAGACAGACTGGTTAGAATTACATCAGACCTCTCCTCTCAGGAGAAACTCTAGGAGCCAAGAAAGCACACTATATTTCAGTCTCTTAGAGTAAATAACTGCCAGCTAAGATATTTAAAGATATTTAAAATCAATGGAGAGATGAGGATCTTCTAAGATGAACACAACTGAAAGCAATACATGCCAACTAACGCAGCACTAGGGAATATATTTAAAAGATTCCAATGCAGAATGGAGGAAAAGAGAATCATGAGACCTAAGAATAATTCTATGAGGAAAGATTAACAAATAAGTATTAGGAATGATTCTGGCATGCTCAACTCAAAAAACTAACAGACTCCTAGGATTAATAACAGTAAAAACCCATATGTACAGAGCAGACTTCAAAACTAATCTGAAGGTAGAGGTTCCTATATATTAACAAAGGGAACAATCTATAAAGAAAACATAACTATCATTTATATGTATGTAACAAATGTTGGTGTACCATTTCCTAACTACATGATAACTACATGAAATTTTCAATTTTTAAAAAGTAAAACAGATAAATTGGCATTGTTTATGGAATTTAATCTCAGTGGTAGACACAGGGTTTGTCCCACCCATGGACATAGGCATTCTCAGTATTTATATCTCAGTCCATTAACATTGTTCTACAAGATACAACATTGGTTCCATAACTTGTAGCATTTTTCCGGTCCCTACACATGTAGGGGGTAGAAGATCAGCCAGACAAAGTGCTTGGATAGCAGTGCAGGGTCAGGTAGATTTGAAGCAGAATCCATGCACTAAAGTGATGAAGCTTCCTTCATGAGACCCAAGGTTACATTTGCCCTCAAAAAAATGGAGTCATTATCAAGATTCTTCTCCTATTTTTATTTTGTTTTTCCTTTTTGCTTCTATGCTTTTTCTATTGTTAAAAATACAGTTCCTAAATGTTCTAATAAATGTTTTTGATATGTTCTTATGACAGACTAACCACCACTTCCTGAAAACAGTAACTGAACAAAACATGGAGATTGAGAAACTTCGAAAACATCTTAGGTATTTTCAGACATGAGTTTGGATTTGTTTTTTGGTTGTTTTTTTTTTATTATTATTATTAATTACATTCATTCAGGGAGATTTGTTATAATGCCATAGATTTTCCTATTATTTTTTCTTTCTCCCTTTTTATTACACCTTTGCCAGAAACCCTCTGCATATATGGACATCAGCCATGAGCTCATACAGTGTGGAGGTAACTATACCATTTATGTGGAAGGACATAGTAAACCAGGGCTGTAGCAGGAAACTCACTCCCCTGGAAAAGTGTTCTACTGCTTAACTCTCATTGGATTTCTGCCTAAGAGAAGGGGGCTCCAAAATCTTAGCAGATAGTTAGCAAGACATCCCAGTGGGGTATTGAGTGGAGACCTGAGACTGAGAAGAGAAAGATGTACCTAGGATGAAATCTGTGCTTCTGTGATCAAACTTCTGACTAAAAGCAACATGAGAAAGAACGAGGGCTTTTGGTTTTTTTGTTTTGTTTTTTGTTTTTATTAGATATTTTCTTTATTTTCCATTTCAAATGTTCTCCCCTTTCCTGGTTTCCCCAACGAAGAACCCCTTATTCCCTCCCTCCTTCCCCTGCTCACCAACCCACCCTCTCCCACTTCCTGGCCCTGGCATTCCCTTATACTGGGGCATAGAACCTTTACAGGGTCAAGGTCCTTTCCTCCTATTGTTGACTGACTAGGCCATCCTCTGCTATACATATGCAGCTGGAGCCATGAATCCCACCGTGTGTACTCTTTGGTTGGTGGTTTAGTCCCTGGGAGCTCTGGGGGTACTAGTTATTTCATATTGTTGCTCCTCCTATGGGGCTATAAACCCTTCAGCTCCTTGGGTCCTTTCTCTAGCTCCTTCATTGGGGACCCTGTTCTCAGTCCAGTGGATGGCTGTGACCATCCACTTCTGTATTAATCAGGTGCTGTCAGAGCCTCTCAGGAGACAGCTATATCAGGCTCCTGTCAGCAAGCACTTGTTGGCATCCACAATAGTGTCTGGGTTTGGTGATTATGTATCAGAGGGATCCCCAGGTGGAACAATCTCTGGATTGTCCTTCCTTCGGTCTCTGTGCCACACTTTGTCTGTGCAACACCTTCTATGGGTATTTTGTTCCCCCTTCTAAGAAGGATCGAAGTATCCACACTTTGGTCTTCCTTCTTGATTTCTTGTGGTTTGTGGATTGTATCTTGCATATTCTGAACTTCTGAGCTAATATCTACTTATCAGTGAGTGTATACCATGTGTGTTCTTTTGTGATTGGGTTACCTCACTCAGGATAATAATCTCCAGATCCATCCATTTCCCTAATAATTTTTATAAATTCATTGTTTTTAATAGCCGAGTCGTACTCCATTGTGTAACTGCACCACATTTTCTGTATCCATTCCTCTGTTGAGGAACATCTGGGTTCTTTCCAGCTTCTGGCTATTATATATAAGGCTGCTAAGAACAGTGGATCATGTATTACATGGTGGAGCATCTATGCTGTTTACTGGATTGCTGTCTCTGGCTTGCTCAGGTACCTTTCTTTTACAACCAGGATCACCTGCCTACAGTGGACTGAGCCCTCCCACATTAGTGGTTAAACTAGAAATTCCCCACAGACTTACCTAAGGCCAATCTAGCAGCCTTATATTTACGAGGGTGAGTTTAATCGAATAAAACAAAATAAAATGTATTCATGGAAGGTGTGGTATATTAGAAATAACATGTCAGTGGGGAACCATCATATTGGGAATAGTTCCTTTCTATAAGAAAGGTTTATAGGAGTTTTCCTTTCTAAATTTATTTTTAAATAGGTTTATGGGTTTAATGTCTAAATAAGAAGTAAAACTTTACAGAATTGATTTTTTTAATAAGGTAATCAAAAGATTTTGCTAGGAAAATACTGGTTTTTATACTTAAATTCATTTTAACTGATACATTAAAATACAAATATTATATATATTCATGGAATAATGTTTCTTGTTTTAAGTCATATATACATTATATATGGGAAAATATTTCTTTTTTTTAATCTTTTATTAATCATTCCATTTGTTTACATCTCAAATGTTATCTCACTTCCCAGTTACCTCTTCACCAACTTCCCATCCCTTAGTCACCCTTCCCTCTCCCCTTTGCCTGTATGAGTGTGCTCCCCCCACCCACCCACACTCTCCCGCTCTACCACTCCAGCATCCACCTATGCCGGGGCCTCAAACCTCCCTGGAACCAAAAGACTCCCCTCCCATTGCTGTCAGGCAAGGCCATCCACTACATAGGTATCTGGACTCATGGATCCCTCCAGGTACACTCCTTCATTAGTAGTCTAGTCTCTGGGAGAACTGGGTGGTCAGGCCAGCCTATGTTGTTCTTCCAATGGGGTTGCAATCCCCCTCATCTCCAGTCCTTCCTCCAGCTCCCCCAACAGGTTCCATGAGCTTCATCTGATGGTTGGCTCCAAGCATCCACATCTGCATTGGGCATTTGCTGGCCAGACCTCCCAAGGAACTGCCATACCAGATTCCTGTCCACCAGTGCCTCTTGACCACAGCAACAGTGTTGGGTTTGGTATCTACAGGCATGATGGATCTCCAGGTGGGGCAGTCCCTGGTTGGCCCATCCTTCAGTCTCTTTTCCATTTTTTTTATCCCTGTTCTTCCTTTGGATAGGGACATTTCTGGGTTAAAAACTTAGAGATGGGTGACTGACCCAATCCATCACCCCCGAGGCCATGCCTGTCTACTGGATGTGGTCTCTACAGGTTCTTTCTCCACATTCTCTGAATTTCAGCTAAAGGCATCCCCATTGGGTTCTGGAAGCCTCACATTTCCCTGGTGTCTGGTATGCTCCAGTAGCTATCCCCAGTTCCTCATACCCCTGCTGCATATTTTGGTTTGATTTCCTGACCCTCTGTACCTCTCTCACATCTCCTCCAGTTCCTGATGCTGCCACCCTTATATCCTCCCTTTCCTCCCAGGTTCCCTCTCCCTTCACCTTCCACAATCCTGTTCCCCACTCAGTGCAGGACTGAAGCATCCACATGCTAGTTAGTCTTCCTTCTAAGCTCCATATGGTCTGTGAGTTGAACTATGGGCATTGTGAGCTTTTGGGCTAATATCCACTTATCAATGAGTAAATACTATGTGTGTTCTTTTGTGTCTGGGTTACCTCATTCAGGATGATATTTTCTAGTTCCATCCATTTGCCTGCGAGTTTCATGAAGTCACTCTTTTTAATTGCAGAGTAGTACTCTATTGTGTAAATGTACCACATTTTCTTTATCCATTCTTTTGTTGAGGGACATCTGGGTTGTTTTCCAGTTTCTGGCTACTATAAATAAGGCTGCTATGAACATAGTGGAGCATGTGTCCTTGTTATATCTAGGAAAATTTTTTGGCCATTTTATGCCCAGTAGTGGTATAGCTGACCTTCAGGTAGAACTATATCCAATTTTCTCAGGAACTGCCAGACTGATTTCCAAAGTGGTTTTACCAGCTTGCAGTCCCATCAGCAATGGAGGAGTGAGTGTTCCTCTTTCTCCACATCCTCACCAACATCTGCTGTCACCTTCATTTTTTTATCTTGCCCATTCTGATTGGTGTGAGGTGGAATCTCAGGGTCGTTTTGATTTTCATTTCCCTGATGACTAATGATGTTAAACATTTCTTTCAGTACTTCTTAGCCATTCGAGATTCCTCAGTCGAGAATTCTCTATGTAGCTCTGTACTCCACTTTTTAATAGGGTTATTTGGTTCTCTAGAGTCAAACTTCTTGAATTCTTTGTATATTTTGGATATTATTAGCCTTCTGTTAGATGTAGGATTGGTAAAGATCTTTTCCCAATCTGTGGGTTGCCATTTTGTCCTATTGATACAGAAGCCTTTCAATTTTATGACGTCCCATTTGTCTATTGTTGATCTTAAAGCATAAGCCATTGGTGTTCTGTTCAGGAAGTGTTCCCCTGTATCCAACTATTCGAGGCTCTTTCTCACTTTATCTTCTACTAGATTCAGCATATCTTGTTTTATGTGGAGTTCTTTGATCCACTTGGACTTGAAATTTGTACAAGGAGATATGAATGGGCATTCTTCTACATGCAGACCACCAGTTGAACCAGCATCATTTGTTGAAAATGCTGTCTTTTTTTTACACTGGATGATTTTAGCTTCTTTGTCAAAGATCAAGCGATCATAGGTGTGTGGGTTCATTTCTGGGTCTTCATTTCTATTCTATTGATCTACTTGCCTGTCACTGTACCAATACCAGGCAGTTTTTATCACTGTTGATCTATAGTACAGCCTAGATCAGGGATGGAAATTGCCCAAGCTCTTTAATTGTTGATAATAGTTTTCAATGTCCTGGGCTTTTTGTTATTCCAAATGAATTTATAAATTGCTCTTTCTAATTCTATGAAGAATTGAGTTGGAATTTTGATGGAGATTACATTGAATCTATAGATTGCTTTTGGTAAGGTGGCCATTTTTACTATATTAATCCTACCAATCCATGAGCATGGGAAATCTTTCTATCTTCTGAGGTCTTCTTCGATTTCTTTCTTTATGGATTTGAAGTTCTTGTCATACAGATCTTTCACTTGCATGGTTAGAGTCATACCAAGATATTTTATATTATTTGTGACTATTGTGAAGGGGGGTGTTTCCCTAATTTCTTTCTCAGCCCTTTCATCCGTTGAGTAGAGGATTTGCTACTGATTTGTTAAAGTTAATTTTATATCTAGCCACTTTGCTGAAGTTGTTTATGAGCTGTAGGAGCTCTCTGGTAGAATTTTTGGGGTTGCTTATGTATACCATTGTATCATCTGCAAATCGTGATATTTTGACTTCTTCCTTTCCAATTTTTATCCCTTTGATCTCCATTTGTTGTCTAATTGCTCTGGCAAGGATTTTGAGTACAATGTTGAATAGGTAGGGAGAGAGTAGGCAGCCTTGTCTTGTCCATGATTTTAGTGGGATTGCTTCAAGTTTCTTTCTATTTAGTTTGATGTTGGCTATTATTTTGCTGTGTGTTGCTTTTATTATTTTTAGGTATGAGCCTTGAGTTACTGATCTCTAATACTTTTAACATGAAGGGGTGTTGTATTTTGGCAAAGGCTTTTTCAGCATCTAATGAGATGATCATGTGTTTTATTCTTTGAGTTTGTTTATATACTGGATTACGTTGATTGGTTTCTGTACATTGAATCATCCCTGCATCCCTGGGATGAAGTCTACTTGATCATGGTGGATGATTGTTTTGATGTGTTCTTAGATTCAGTTTGTGAGAATTTTATTGTGTATTTTTGCATTGATATTCATAAGGGAAATTGATCTGTAGTTCTCTTTCTTTGTTGGGTCTTTTTTGCTTATCAGTTTAACTGTGGCTTCATAGAATTGGGTAGTGTTCCTTCTGTTTCTATTTTATGGAATAGTTTGAGACATACTGGTTTTAGATCTTCTTTGAAGGTCTGATAGAATTCTGCACTAAAACCATCTGGCCCTGGGCTGTTTTTGGTTGGGAGACTTCTAATGATTACTTCTATTTCCTTGGGGGTTATGGGCTATTTAGATGGTTTATTTGATCCTGATTTAACTTTGGTACTTGGTATCTGTCTAGAAAATCATCCATTTCATCTAGGTTTTCTATCTCTCGAGAGTATAGACTTTTTGTAGTAGGATCTGATTATTTTTTTTTAATTTCTTCTGTTTCTGTTGTTATATCTCCCTTTTCATTCCTGATTTTGTTAATTTGGATACTGTTTCTGTGCCCTCTGGTTAGTCTGGCTAAGGGTTTATCTATCTTGATTTCCTCAAAGAACCAGCTCCTGGTTTTGTTGATTCTTTGTATAGTTCTTTTTGTTTCTACTTGATTGATTTCAGCACTGAGTTTGATTATTTCCTGCTGTCTACTCCTCTTAGGTGTGTTTGCTTCTTTTTGTTCTACAGCTTTCAGATGAGCTGTTAAGTTGCTAGTGTATGATCATTCCAATGTCTTTATGGAGGCACTCAGGGCTATGAGTTTTCCTCTTAGCACTGCTTTCATTGTGCCCCATAAGTTTGGATATGCTGTGCCTTCATTTTCATTGAATTCCAAAGTCTTTTATTTCTCTTTATTTCTTCCTTGACTAAGTTATCATTGAGTAGAACGTTGCTCAACCACCATGTGTATGTGGGCTTTCTATTGTTTTTGTTGCTATTGAAGACCAGCTTTAGTCAGTGGTAGTCTGATAGAATACATGGGATTAATTTAATGTTCTTATAACTGATGAGGTTTGTTTTGTGTCTGAATATATGGTCAATTTTTGAGATGGCATCATGAGGTGCTGAGAAGTTATATTATTTTGTTTTCGGGTGAAATGTTCTGTAGATATCTGTTAAATCCATATGGTTCATAACTTCTTTTAGTTTCAATATGTCTCTGTTTAGTTTTTGTTTCCATTATCTGTTCATAGTTGAGAATGGGTTGTTGAAATCTCCTACTATTATTGTGTGAGGTTCAATGTGTACTTTGAGCTTCAGTAACGTTTCTTTTACAAATGTGGGTGCCCTACATTTGGCGCATAGATGTTCAGACTTGAGAGTTCATCTTGGTGGAGTTTTCCTTTGATAAATTCAGTATCCTCTTTTTTCTTTTCTTTTCTTTTTT
>NW_022196899.1:35345132-35364556 GCF_008632895.1 Mastomys coucha | reverse complement strand
TTTGGTTGAAAGTGATTTTATTCAATATTAGAATAGCTACTGCAGCTTGTTTCTTGGGACCATTTGCATGTTTGTCTTGTCACTGAGGTGTGTTTCCTATATGCAGTCAAATTCTGGATCCTGGTTACATATCCAGTCTCTTAGCCTATGTCTTTGGTTTTTTTTATTATTATTATTATTAAATCTTTTCTTTATTTATATGTTATATGATTTCTCCTTTCCCAGTTTCCCCTCCAAAAAAACAAAAAACCAAAAAAACGAAAAACAACAAGAACAAATCCCTGTTGCCTCCCTCTCCCCATGCTTGCCACCCCACCCTCTCCCACTTATTGGCCCTGGCATTCCCCTACACTGGGGTATAGCACTTCGCAGGGCCAAGGGCCTCTCCACCCATTGATGGTCTCCACCCATTGATGACCAACTTTGCGGTCCTCTACTATATATATGCTGCCAGAACAATCAGTCCCACCATGTGTACTCCTTGGCTGGTAGTTTAGTCCCTGGCAGCTCTGAGGGTACTAGTTAGTTCATATTGTTCGTCCTAAGGAGCTGCAAACCCTTCAGCTACATTGGTCCTTTCTCTAGCTCCTTCATTGGGGACCCTGTACTCAGTTCAATGAATGGCTGTGAGCCTCTACATCTGTATTAGTCAGGTACTGTCAGAGCCTCTCAGGAGATAGCTATATCAGCTGGATTGTCCTTCCTTCAGTCTCTGCTCCATAGTTAGTCTCTGCAACTCCTTCCATGGGTATTTTGTCCCCCCTTTTAAAACAGAATGAAATGTCCACATTTTGGTCTTTCTTCTTGAGTTTCTTGTGGTTTGTGGGTTGTTCTTTGTGTATTCCGAACTTCTGGGCTGATAACCACTTATCAGAGAGTGCATACCAAGTGTATTCTTTTGTGATTGGGTTACCTCACTCAGGATGATAATCTCCAGGTCCATCCATTTCCCTAAGAATTTCATAAATTCATTGTTTTTAATAGCTGAGTAGTACTCCATTGTGTAGATGTACCACAATTTCTGTATCCATTCCTCTGTTGAGGGACATCTGGGTTCTTTCCAGTTTCTGGCTATTATAAATAAGGCTGCTATGAACATGGTGGAGCATGTGTCCTTATTACTTGTTGGAGCATCTTCTGGGTATATGCCCAGGAGTGATATAGCTGAGTCCTCCGGTAGAACTATGTCCAATTTTCAGAGGAATCGCCAAACTGATTTTTATAGTGGTTGTACCAGCTTGCAATCCCACCAGCAATGAAGGAGTATTCCTCTTTCTCTACAATCTCTCCAGCATCTGCTGTCACGTGAGTTTTTTTCCTAGCCAATCTGACTGGTGTGAGGTGGAATCTCAGGGTTGTTTTGATTTGCATTTCCCTGATGAATAAGGATGTTGAACATTTCTTTAGGTGCTTCCCAGCCATTAGGTATTCATCAATTGAGAAAGCTCTGTACCCCTTTTTTTTTTTTTTTTTTTTTTGGTTTCTCAAGACAGGGTTATTCTGTGTTGTCCTAACTGTCCTGGTACTCACTCTGTAGACGAGGCTGGCCTCGAACTCAGAAATTCACCTGCCTCTGCCTCCCAAGCCAAGCGCTGTGATTAAAGGCATGAGCTATCACTGCCCGGCCCCCATTTTTTAATAGGGTAATTTGGTTTTCCTGAGTCTAACTTCTTGATTTCTTTGTATATATTGGATATTAGCCCTCTATAGGATATATGATTGGTAAAGATCTTTTCCCAATTTGTTGGTTGCCGTTTTGTCCTATTGACAGTGTCTTTTGCCTTACAGAACTTTTGCAACTTTATGAGGTCCCATTTGTTGATTCTTGATCTTAGAGCATAAGCTATTGGCATTCTGTTCAGGAAATTTTCCCCTGTGCCAGTGTGCTCGAGGCTCTTCCCCACTTTCTTTTCTATTAGTTTCAGTGTATCTGGTTTGATGTGGAGGTCCTTGATCCACTTGGACTTGACATTTGTACAAGGAGAAAAGAAAGGATTGGTTTGCATTCTTCTACATGATAACCGCCAGTTGAACCAGCACCATTTGTTGAAAATGCTGTCTTTTTTCCATTGTATGGTTTTAGCTCCTTTGTCAAAGATCAAGTGACCATAGGTGTGTAGATTCAACTCTGGGTCTTCAATTCTGTTCCATTGATCTACTTGCCTGTCAGTGTACCAATACCATGTAGATTTTATCACAGTTGCTCTGTAGTACAGCTTAAAGTTCCTTTATTGTTGATAATAGTTTTCCCTATCTTAGGTTTTTTGTTGTTCCAGATGAATTTGCAAATTGCTCTTTCTAGATCTGTGAAGAATTGAGTTGGAATTTTGATGGGGATTGCATTGAATCTGTAGATTGCCTTCTTCACGATGGCCATTTTTACTATATTAATCCTGCGAATCCACAAGCATGGGAGATCTTTCCATTTTCTGAGATCTTCTCCAATTTCCTTCTTCAGAGACTTAACGTTCTTATCAAACAGATCTTTTACTTGCTTAGTTAGAGTCACACCAAGGTATTTTATATTATTTGTAACTATTGTGAAGGGTGTTGTTTCCCTGATTTCTTTCTCAGCCTGTTCATCCTTCGTGTAGAGGAAGGACACTGATTTGCCTGAGTTAATTTTATATCCAGTTACTTTGCTGAGGTTGTTTATCAGGTTTATGAGCTCTCTGGTGGAATTTTTGGGGTCCCTGACATATACTATCATATCATTAGCAAATAGTGATAATTTGACTTCTTCCTTTCTAATTCATATCCCTTTGATCTCCTTTTGTTTTCTTTTCTTTTTTTTTTTTGAAACCTTTATTGCATTATGATGAGAGAAGTTACATGATTTCAATTTCTCTGAATTTGTTAACATTTAAAAACATATTTCAATTAAATATAATTGAATCACATTCTTGTTTCCCTTTTGTACCACTGCTCCTCCCAGAGACCCCCCTTCAATACCTACAATATGGGGCTGGAGAGATGGCTCAGTGGTTTAGAGCACTGTCTGCTCTTTCACAGGTCCTGAGTTCAAATCCCAGCAACCATATGGTGGCTCACAACCATCTGGGATCTGATGCCCTCTTCTGGTGTGTCTGAAGACAGCTACAGTGTACTCCTTTTGTTGTCTAATTGCTCTGTCTAGGACTTCAAGTACAATACTGAATAGGTAGGGAGAGAGGAGGCAGCCTTGTCTACTCCCTGATTTTAGTAGGATTGCTAAGTTTCTCTCCATTTAGTTTGATGTTGGCTATTGGTTTTCTGTATATTGCTTTTACTATGTTTAAATATGGGCCTTGAATTCCTGATCTTTCCAAGACTTTTATCATGAAGGGATGTTGGATTTTGTCAAATGCTTTCTCAGCATCTAATGAGATGATCATATGGTTTTTTTTCTTTGAGTTTGTTTATATAGTGAATTACTTTGATGGATTTCCATATATTGAACCATACCTGCACCCCTGGGATGAAGCCTACTTGATCATGGTGGATGATCATTTTGATGTGTTCTTTGATTCGGTTTGCAAGGATTTTATTGAGTATTTTTGCATCAATATTCATAAGGAAAATTGGTCTGAATTTTTTTTTCTTTGTTAGGTCTTTGTGTGGTTTAGGTATAAGAGTAATTGTGGCTTCATAGAACGAATTGGGTAGAATACCTTCTGTTTCTATCTTGTGGAATAGTTTGAGGAGTATAGGTATTAGGTCTTCTTTGAAGGTTTGATAAAACTGCACTAAACCCATCTGGTCCTGTGCTTTTTTTTGGTTGGGAGATTATTAATGACTATTTCTATTTCATGAGCAGATATGGGACTGTTTATATCGTTGATCTGATCTTGATTTAACTTTGCTACCTGGTTTCTGTCTAGAAAATTGTCCATTTCATCCAGGTTTTCCAGTTTTGTTGAGTATAGACTTTTGTGGTAGGATCTCATGATTTTTTGGGTTTCCTCGGTGTCTGTTGTTATGTCTCCCTTTTCATTTCTGATCTTGTTAATTAGGATACTGTCTCTGTGCCCTCTAGTTAGTCTGGCTAAGGGTTTATCTATTTTGTTAATTTTCTCAAAGAACCAGCTCCTGGTTTGGCTGATTCTTTGTATAGTTCTTTTTGTTTCTATTTGGTTGATTGCAGCCATGAGTTTGATTATTTCCTGCCTTTGATTCCTCTTAGGTGAATTTGCTTCTTTTTGTTCTAGTGCTTTCAGGTGTGCTGTCAAATTGCTGGTGTATGCGCTCTCCAGTTTCTTTTTGGAGACACTTAAGGCTATTAGTTTTCCTCTTAGGACTGCTTTCATTGTATCCCATAAGTTTGGGTATATTGTGGCTTCATTTCATTAAGCTCTAGAAAGTCTTTAATTTCTTCCTTCATTTCTTCCTTGACCAAGTTATCATTGAGTAGAGTGTTGTTAAACTCCCACGTGTATGTGGGCATTCTATTGTTTATGTTGTTATTGAGGAACAGCCTTACTCCATAGTGATCTGATAGGATACAAGGAATTATTTCAATCTTCTTGTATCTGTTGAGGTCTGATTTGTGACCAAGTATATGGTCAGTTTTGGAGACGGTACCATGAGGTGCTGAGAAGAAGGTATATCCTTTTTTTTTTTTTTTTTAGGATAGAAAGTTCTGTAGATATCTGTTAAATCCATCTGTTTCATAACTTCTGTTAGTCTCACTGTGTCTTTGTTTAATTTCTGTTTCCATGATCTGTCCATTGCACAGTGGCATGTTGAAATCTCCCACTATTATTGTGTGTGGTGCAATTTGCGCTTTGAACTTTAGTAAAGTTTCTTTTGTGAATGTAGATGCCCTTTGATTTGGAGCATAGAGGTTCAGAATTGAGAGTTCATCTTGGTAGATCATACCTTTGATGAACATGAATTGTCCCTCCTAATCTTTTTTGATCACTTTATGGTGAAAGTCGATTTTATTTGATATTAGAATGGCTACTCCAGCTTGTTTCTTGTGACCATTGGCTTGGGGAATTGTTTTCCAGCCTTTTATTCTGAGGTAGTATCTGTCTTTGTCACTGAGGTGGGTTTTCTGTATGCAGCAAAAGGTTGGGTGCTGTTTTATGTACCCAGTCTGATAGTCTATGTCTTTTTATTGGGGAATTGAGTCCATTGATATTAATAGATATTAAGGAAAAGTAATTGTTGCTTCCTGTTATTTTTGTTGTTAGAGCAGGAATTCCATTCATGTGGCTATCTTCTTTTAGTTTTGTTGGAAGATTACATTTTTGCTTTTTCAGAGATGTACTTCCCCTCCTTTTGTTCGAGTTTTCCATTTATTACCCTTTGAAGTGCTGGATTTGTGAAATACATTGTGTGAATTTGGTTTTGTCATGAAATACTTTAGTTTCTCCATCTATGGTGATTGAGAGTTTTACTGGGTATAGTAGTCTGGGCTGGCATTTGTGTTCTCTTAGGGTCTGTATGACATCTGCCCAGGATCTTCTAGGTTTCATTGTCTCTGGTGAGAAGTCTGATGTAATTCTGATAGGTCTGCCTTTATATGTTACTTGACCTTTTTCCCTTACTGCTTTTAGTATTCTTTCTTTGTGTTGTGCATTTGGTGTTTTGACTATTAGTTACAGGAGGAATTTCTTTTCTGGTCCAGTCTATTTGGAGTTCTATAGGCTTCTTCTATGTTCATGGGTATCTCTTTCTTTAGGTTAGGGAAGTTTTCTTCTATAATTTTGTTGAAGATATTTACTGGCCCTTTACGTTGGAGGTCTTCAGTCTCTTCTATTCCTATTATCCTTAGCTTTGGTCTTCTTGTTATGTCCTGGATTTCCTGGATGTTTTGGGTCAGGAACTTTTTGCATTTTGCATTTTCTTTGACTGTTGTATCAATGTTTTCTATGGTATCTTCTGCACCTGAGATTCTCTCTTCTATCTCTTGTATACTGTTGGTGATGCTTGCATCCATATTTCCTGACTTCTTTCCTAAGATTTCTAATTCCAGAGTTGTCTCTCTTTGTGATTTCTTAAAGGTTTCTACTTCCATTTTTAGGTCCTGGATGGTTTTGCTCAATTCCTTCACCTGTTTGTTTGTGCTTTCCTGTAGTTCCGTTAGGGATTTTTGTGTTTCCTCTCTAGGGGCTTCTTGTTTACTCATGATCTCCTGTAATTCTTTAAGGTATTTTTTTGTTTCCTCTTTAAGGGCTTGTACCTCTTTACCTGTGTTCTCTTGTATTTCTTTAAGGGAGTTATTCATGTTCTTCTTAAATTCCTCTAGCACCATCGTGAGATATGATTTTAGATCCAAATCTTGCTTTTCCTGTGTTTTGGCAATTCCAGAACTTGCTGTGGTGGTAGTACTAGGTTCTGATGAAGCCAAGTAGTCTTGGTCTCTGTTGGTAAGATTTTTGTATTTGCCTTTCACCATCTGTTGATCTCTGGTGTTAGATGTTCTTGCTGTCTCTGACTAGAGCTTGTTCTTCCTATTGGTCTGTAAGCCTGTGTCAGCACTTCTGGGAGATCAGCTCTCCTCTGGTAAAACCAGGGTACAGATGGCTGTGGATCAATTGTCCGTCCTGAGTCCTGGGGTCAGAGCACACCCTGGAGACAGGATCTCCACTTGCCGGAAAGGTGCAGAGAGGGCTGTGGGTCTGTTGTCCCTCCTAGGTATGGTCTGAGGTAGATAGGATCCTGACCAGGCTGCCCTGCCACTTGTAAGGCCTGTGCCTCCCGGCTGGTCCTGCCTTAGAAAGTCACCAGAGAGAGAATGGAGGATCTCACCTGAGTCCCTGGGTTAAAGCACTAGCTGAAGGCAGGCTCTCCGCTTGCAGGGAAGGGACAGAGAGGATTGCAAATCCACTGCTGTCACTCCTAGGTATAGATGGAGGTTGAGAGGATCCTGTCCCTGCCACCCTGCAACTTGTGAGGCCTGTGCCAAACGATGTCTTTTTATTGGGGAATTGAGTCCTTTGATTTTGAGAAAAATTAGGGACCAATTATTATTGGTTCCTGTAATTTTTATTGTTAGAGGTGGAATTATGTTTGTGTGTTTCTCTTCTCTTGAGTATGTTGGAAGAAGATTTATTCTTGGGTGTAGTTTCCCTCCTTGTATTGGACTTTTTCTTCTGTTTTCCTCTGTAGGGTTGGAATGCTGGAAAGATATTGTTTAAATTTGATTTTTGTCTTGGAATACCTTGGTTTCTCCATCTATGGTAATTGCACGTTTTTCTGGGGGGAAATATTTCTTATTCAACATTTTAAAAGATAAGCCAAAATAGAAAAGATTGATAAATAAGAACCAAAGATGATTGGACAAAGCCTGGGAGAAAACATTTCAAAGATCACAGCATCCTGAAAAATGAAAGCTAAGCAGTATGACAGAGCAGTTACAGACTTAGTGGTTTGGGGATTTGATTTGGTTTGGTTTTAGCTTTCTTTTTTTTTTTTTTTCAAAATTTGGCATATTTACATATACACAAATTGTTGGTTTAGAAGTTGAATCAAGTCTAAAAGCAAAATTAATTTTATATGTATTACACTCAGAGCCTGAAAATAATTTAATATAATATTTTTAGTTTGCAAACATTTTTATTACAAGCTAGCACATGAGGTCAGGTGTAAATTTTCCCATATGTTGCATTGTCTTGGTGCTAATAATGTTTCAGAATTCTTAGTGTTCCAGATTTTTCATATTTCTTGATTCAGGATTCTTAGCCTGTATAAATTTATACTCAAAAATTGATGCCAGAATTGTAAAATGGAAGCTTGGCATGAAGAAACCCACCTGTAATTTTAGCACTTAGGTAGAGACAGGAGAATCGTAAGTTTGAGGCTAGACCATGTAAAACCCTATCTCAAAAAATGTCTGTCTCTCTCCCTCTGTGTGTGTGTATTTGTGTATAATAATCATGCATGTATATTTGTATAGATTAAAAGTAGAATATAATAATGTCCAAAAGAGGATAGTATACATTTACATTGTTGAACAATTTTTAAATAATAGTCTCTAATAATTGTAGACATTTTGGCTATAGAAAGATGTATCCATAATTAGTATGTATGTGTTTATTAGTTTCCAAGATAAAAACATTTCTAGCAGTTACATTCCCTAACTTAGTCATCATTTCTGTGGCCTGTGGCTAGTTGTAGAATTTGAGAGCTGCAGGCAACCTACTTGTTCCTCACCAAGGGAACAGTATGTAAAACATGGCGATTACTTGTGTGGAAAACTAGGTATCAACAACAAGCATTCATGCATTTCATATAAAATTTTAATTAAATGCCAAAATATAGATCTAAAAAATATTGTTTACATTAAACAGATACAGAATTTTAGTATAAAAATATGCAATAACAACATATATCATGGTTTGACTTGAACTTAGAAAACAAAGAGGAGAGGTACCACCAAACAATATTGAAAGCTTTGTTATGAGAGTTAAAAACAGTGAGTCATCTAACATTGTGTTTAACTCTGGATTCATGGCCCAGAAAAGACTGCAAGAAAAAATAAGCTCTGTGGCTTAGTAGTGTGACGTACAATGCGGAGATAGATCTTGGAAGAAAGATGAGTACAGAAATTGGTTCATAAGGATCTACAGTCATGTACTGAGAAATAAATTGGATATAGAAGATCCATGTTGAGAGGGAAATTGAAGAACTTGGGACTAGAGGTCAAGGTAAACTATTACAAAGTTGAACTGGCAGACAGCATCATGATAGCCATTTGATTTATCTTTCCGTTGTTATAAACTACGTGGAACCAAAGGCTTGAACTGTCTCACCCACCCAGGGTTTTCCAATAGAGTCAAGGAAGAGCCAAGTTAGAATTTAGATCTTTTCATTGCTATTCTCACTGAGCTGCTATGCCTGGCTCACTGACAGTATGCACAGCCATAAAGAATCAAGTGTGAGAGTTGACTGGAAAAGAAAGGACGATGAATGGGTTTGTTGATTTTTGACATCTGTGTGGAAGAGTCATCTGGTTTTGGACATTTGGTGTAAAGACTGTGAAGTGAGACTAAGTGTGTTGAGAATGATAACGCTGGTTGTAGTTTCCTGAAACATAAAGGGTCTTGAGTGTTGTGCTGTCCGTAAGCAATTTTGCCATAATATTTACCAACGATATTCTATAGCTCAACATTAAGCAAATCAGAGTTGTATACATAAAACTATGCCTGCTTTTCCTGCCACAGATTTGAAGAAACATAAGGATAAGCAGATGCTTCTTTGAGGGAAAGGGTGTTGCTTTCAAGTTTGACAGATTCTGAATGATGGGCATATTGACATTACCAAAATTCAGCTTTGAAATGATGCTCTGTATTACCATGCCAAGAAAAAGTAAATTAGAAATTCTTTAAACACATTTATACTTACACTGAAACACAGTTTCATTTGTTGTCTGATAATATGATTTCAAAAGCTAAAATCATGTGAACATATAATTAACGCTTCTTTTGGTTGACAGTTATGGAGATAACCTGCCATGGCACATGAGACTGTTGAGGTTGTTTTCTGTCAGCTTCAGTCCCCTGGCCCTGCTTACCCACTTCATGTGTATAGTGCTCCAGGAGCCACTTGACTGTTTCTTAAAACCACTGCTTCCTTCTCTTTGCCTTTTGATCAGTATTCTGTTTCTCAGAAAATTTATACTCTCTCTCGCTACACTTGCTTTCTCTAGGAAGGTATTTTCCATCATTATACTACTCTTTTATCCTTGCAGATGAACTTAGCACTCACTTATATAATTGAAATTTCATGTTGTTTCTCTGTGGGTGCTTTTTCATTTCATTATATTTTTTATAATTCATATTCAGCTCAGTGGGCTCAAATTCTGCATCTTGGTATGTCTGAAAGAAAGGGAACCAAACATGTTGGCACACACCTTTGATTCCAGCACTGGGGAGACTGAGGAAGGCAGAGCTCTCTGAGTGAGACCAGTCTAAACTGTATAATGAGTTCCAACCATGTGACTTGATCTTAAAAATGTATATTGTCATTTGAGCATATGTTTTAGGAGTGATGGGTTTTATCTGTGGTAGGGTACAAACCTTGAGTTTATTAATCTACTCTAAAGATGATCTGAAGCACTGGCATATGGGTTCATATTAACTTCTCAAATCTAACAAAAATAATTAAGAAAGTTGAAGTTGGGAGTGGTCTGGGGTCAGGCATTGGAAGACTTGGTGTCACTCTACGCAGCCACTAACGTGAAAGGATATGATTAAATTTTAATTTTGAAAAAATATTTTAAGGAAAGAATAAAAAAAGCAAAACTAGATAAGAATTAAAATAATTTTTAAGTAATTTTGTTCAAATAATGTCCTACACTTAGTCTCCAAATAATATATATATTCTGATTAACTTTAGAAATTCATTAACATGCATTGATGCTATTTTTACATATGTAACTTGTTCATCAATATTGACTGAGAATTGAGATCTAGGTATGTAATTCGGTGGTAGGATACTTATTTGACACTTGAAAACCTTGAGTTTATTAATCCTTTGTGCCCACATCTAAAACTTATTGTAGACTTAACCAAATAACACAGTCTCTGACAGTAAACATCCTTGTTGAGTTTATGGGTGATAGGACACAAACCCTTCACATTGTTTGACCACCCCATCCTTCTCTTCAGTTATTCCTGAGTGGGATAACATTCCGTTTTTCTTATCCCAGAGTTCTGTAGGATATCTCCATCCAAGTGGCTCAGAGGTACTTATAACATAGGGGCTCTGAGCTGAACTTATTGTCCCATCCCCCATACCTTATATCTGTTGTAAATGGTATCATCCAATTCCTGATTCAGAAAAGCAGGAAGGAGGCATCATACATTGTTCTGCTTCCTAACTCTACGTTTACAATGTGCCACTTTGCTATCACTGTATTGTTTGTCTGTTTCTGTTTCCTTTATTATTATTATTTTATTTAGTTACATTCCAAATGTTGTTCTCCCTTTTTAGTCCCTTTTCCCAGCATTCTTCACCCCATTCAATCTCCCCTTTGCCTCTAAAAGAGTGCTCTCTGCCCCCTGAGTCCCCAACCCCACATCCTCCTTCCCTGAGTTATCAAGTCTCTACAGGATTAGGCACATCTTCTCCCACTAAGACTACACAAAGCTGTCCTCTGCTACATATGTGCTGGCCCAAGGGTCAGCCCCTGTATGCTCTCAGGTTGGTGCCTTAGTCTCTGGGAGCACCCAGCAGTCTGGGTTAGTCGACACTGTTGTTCTTCCTATGGGGTTGCAATCCTCTTCAGTTCCTTCAGTCCTTCCCCTAATTCAACCATAGGGGTCCCTGACTTCAGTCCAGTGGTTGACTGTAAGTATCTGCATCTGTCTCAGTCAGCTGCTGGTAGAATCTCTCAGAGGACAGCCATGCTAGGCTCCTATCTGCAAGCACAACATAGCATCAGTAATAGTGTCAGGGTTTGGTGCCCACCCATAGGATGGATCCCAAGTTGTGCCAGTCACTGGACGGCCTTTCCTTTTTAGTCTTTGCTCCATTTTTGCCCATGCATTTATTTTAGACAGGAACAATTTTGGGTCAAAAGTTTTGAAGGTGGTTTGATGGCCCCATCCCTCCATTGGGAGCCCTGTCTATTTACTGGAGGTGGTCTCTTCAGGTTCCATCTCCCCACTGTTGGGCATTTTGGCTAAGGTCATCCCAAATGAGTCCTGGGACCCTCTCATATCCTAGGTCTCTGGGACTTTCTAAAGGTTCCCACTGACCCCACCCCTAGCAGCAACATATTTCCATTCATTCTCGTGGCCTTCTGGTCTCCCCCAATACCTGATCCTGCCCTTTTTCCCCTCCCCTACACCTCTACCTCCCAGGTCCTTCCTGCCTCCCATGATTATTTTGTTCCTCCTTCTAAGTGAAATTGAAGCATCCTCACTTGGGCCTTCCTTCTTGTTAAACTTCTTACAGTCTATGTAATGTATTGTGAATATTCTGTACTTTTTGGCTCATATCCAGTTACCAGTAATTACATACCGTATATGACCTTTGTCATTGCCCTTGCTGAGCTTCTCCCATGTAAACCCTGCTAAAACCCCCTCTGGCTTTCTACACCCCCTTTCTTCTTGTCCTTTTCTTAAAATAGTTTTTCAGAATTAAAATCTGATTATGCTGCTTCATGTCAGTGACTACCCAGAATGACTTGACCCCAGGCCACTCCTCACTGCAGCTCTCTCAACAAGCCACACTGTAGCTTGTCCAAAATTCCTTTCTTTAGCAAATGTCCTCCCAATTTTAAAAGTTCAGCTCAAGTGTCATATTTTAAATAATCTTTTCTAAGTCATTTTCTTTCTTCCCTTTAAAGCCTAATGTCTTCTCTAGTACAGTTGTAGACTGAATGCTGGTCTGTTGTGATAATTTAACACTTTATTATATATAACTGTCTACATTTTCAACTGTCCTCACTAAGCTGTAAGGTCCACAAAAGATGGTAAGAAAACATTTTGAGTGATTAATTTATCAAATTAAATAACTGAATTGTCTTTTATTGGGAGAATAAGTAAACTAATTTAATTATATTCATGCCTCTTGCTCTTCAGTCTTTCAGAGGTGCAGCTGCTTTCTTGGCCTCTCATTGAGAAAAAGTTTGTATTATACTCTTTATTCAGCTATTCAGGATTGGGTGACTACTTAATAGTGTGATTCCAAGTGAGTGCGCCTGATCAGTCATCTCGATATAGTTAACAAAAGCCATTTTGTGTTTTCTAGTATAGATCCGGCCTTTAAATTATATTGTATAAGTAAATGGTTTTATTGAAGAACATAAGAGCTGCTGTTATACAAGTGCAGTTCTCGATCTCATGCTATCATATCGAATGTAATAGATAAATTATGTAAATTGAAATTTATGTATATTCGTTGTGTTCATTTCAAGTCATTTTTATAACTGCAGAGCTTTTTCTCCAAAAGTATGTGTGCCAATAACTTTTATATATCACTTATTTTTAAAATGTACTTTTGCCAGGTAATAGTTTTATTTTAACTGAGATAACAGATTTTTCTCAGATGTTTCATATTTCCATTTGAATAATATTGTGTTTTCTATTATAAAAAAAGCTGTGGAAATCTGGAACTCATGCACCACTAGTTTTGATTCACAGTGTCTCTTGGGATCTCTCCCATGTGAGAAGTGGCCTTGAGCAGATGTGCTTAGTCATAGGATTGCCAGACAGCTCCGTATGTGTCAGCAGCTAGCTTTCTAGCTTTCTGAGCAGAAAAAATGGGGGGATAGTGGCTTTTCTGTCATTCGTTTTTCTTCACAGTGTTTACCCTTAATGTTATTTAAGGACTGATGGTAATTATATGTTATTGTTAAATGTTTGTTGCTCTTACTCATTAAAGAACAAAGAATTTTGATTTTATTTGTAGAGTACATGGGTCATAAATGGACCTTTGTGGCAACTGTTTAATATTAGAATTCCTTGTTTCACAAATTGTTCAAAGCTAAAACAAACTACATAGCACTCATTGCCCAAAAATTTTACATCTAATAATAAAAGAGTATTTAAGGATGTTTCATTGATATTTATAATTGTCTTTGGCAAATATTCTGCATTCGTATACCTTTTTAGGTTGTGCTTTGTGGTATGTTGTATGAGAAGCATAGGCTCTGTACTCAGCCTTATTTTACATGGACTGCATGGCCTTAGTCCATTTCAGGTGTTTAACAAAATACTGTAGAATGAAATAGGTTAGAAACACCATAAAGTTATTTTGTTATAGTAATAGAGGAAGGCAAGCCCAAGATGAAGACACCAGTAGTTTCCATATCCAGTGAGGGCTCTGCATCATAAATTACACCTTTTTCATGTGTCAGGCCTCTTTTACAAGGCTGCTGATCTCATTTTTGAGGGTTCCACAATCATCATTTCCTCATCTACCAAACATCATACCTTCTAAGACCATCACATGAGAGGAAAGATACATTCAGACTAGCTGTTGTTTACTGACGGATTGTTTTGTCAGATTGCTAAGTGCATGAAGTTCAGTTTCTTCATCTATCTAGGAGAGCTAAAATACCACCCTGCATGCCACATCCCGCTTATTCCTATTTCTTTAAAGCAAATCTAGTACTATACAAGTATTAAACTTCTCTGATTACCTTGGACTGGCTGGGCAGAGAGCATTGGGATCCACCTGTCTCTTACCTTCCCAGCACTGTACAGTACGGTGGACTATAACACTATATTTAAGCACATCTGTTCTTTTTTGGCATCTAGTCTGTCTGGGTAGGAAGGTATCTTTTCATGTCATTTCTATAACTATGCTTTGTGTTCTTAAAAGTTTAGTTCCCTTTTGCAAGGTTCTTTTGAATCCTCCTGTCTCCGACATTTTTTGCTGACACTATTTTTCCTCTCTTATCCTCTGAAATTGCCTTGAAAAATCTGTTTATTTCATTTACTGTGGAATTACCTTTTCTGAATAATTTGTATTTGTTCCTGAGTTTCTTCTGTGGCCTTTGGGGCTATTTCTCAGCTTCCATTGTCTTCTTTATTTTCTCATCTGACATCCTGAAAATAGATATTTCTCAAATTTCTATCCCTTTTACTCAATTCTCCCTCTTTCCTTAAGTTTACCCTACCTAGGTTCATTAATATCAGTGTTTCCCCAATACATACATTTAGCATTGATCTGCTTTGTTGACCTCAAAACTTGAATTGCTAGGTCATGAGTTTATTTGCTTTGTTACTGTTATTTTCTTTTGCTAGGTTCTTAGCCCCAAGTTGACCTTGAGCTCATTAGATAGTCCAGGCTGGCCTCAAACTTGTTAACTTCCAATCTCAGCCTCTTGTGTGCGGGGATTCTATACAAGTACCACCTTACCTAGCTAAACTTTAATAACAGATACTCTGCTTCTAAAAAATAATTATCTTATTTTAGGAGGCTAAGGAGATTGTACAGCCTGTAAAGTATTTCAGTGCAAGTAAGAGAGCAACTGAGTTATATCCCTGGGATCCTCATGAAATAGGTAGGCATGGTACTGTATGCCCATGATACCAGTGCTGGGAAAAAGAGACAGATGGATCTCAAGGCTCTCTGACTAGCCAGTCCAAGCTAATCAGAGAAGTCTAATACTTGTATGGTAATAGATCAGTTTTAAACAAATAGGAGTATGTGGTGTGTGTGTGTATGTCTATCTCTTTGTCTGTATGTCTGTGTGTATGTTGAGGCTTCTAAAAATCACTATTGTAGGATTGTCCACACATGAACAATGAAGGGGTAAAACATGAAGACGCAATTGTCTTCAGAGCTGGTAATTTCATCTTCTCTCCTTTGCACTCATTTATTGTGCTCTTACTTGTCTTCAAAGGGTTAATAAATTGTGGTTTCTGCCTTCAGATTGTAGTCCATCTTCTATGAACTCATGAGTCTACAGGGGAGAAATCATTTAATATTAATTGAAATGCAGTATGGTCTGTTAATGTACAAGGAATTATGTCTTATAAAGATTTCAATTTAGGATCTATGTAAGCAAAATCAGTGTGGACTTGACAAGAAAACACTTTTAATTTGTAACACAGAGTCCCCAATGGAGGAGTTAGAGAAAGGACTGAAGGAGCTGAAGGGGTTGGCAACCCCATAGGACAAACAACAATATCAACCCACCAGACTCCCCAGAGCTCCCAGGAACTAAACTACCAACCAAAGAGTACACATGGAGGGACTCATGGCTCCAGCTGCATATGTAGCAGAGGATGGCCTTGTCAGACATAAATTGGAGGAGAGGCCCTTGGTCCTGTGAAGGCTCTATGCCCCAGTGTAGGAGAATGCCAGAACAGGGATACTAGAGTGGGTGGGTGGGTGAGGGAACACCATCATAGAAGCAGGGGTAGTGAGGAGGGGATAGGGAGTTTCTAGAGGGGAAACTGGGAAAGTGGAGAACATTTGAAATATAAATAAAGAAAATATCTAATAAAAATTAAAAAAAAAAAAGAAAAATTGGGAAAAGAGGGAGAGACTTATGCAATAAAAATGGGAAAACCCAGAGTGTGCTCAAGGAAAGCATGTCCTTAGTATGCTCCCTGTTAAACATGGAACAGAGTACTTGGGAGGACTGGGAAAAAGATGAGGCCTTGATGTTGACTGGTACTGGCCTTTTTCATATAGAGCAGTATAGAATTTTATTCAAAAGTAATGAAAATAAAACGTTTTTTTCATTTTGTCTGAGAAATAAATTTTAAGTGGAATTTTAAGCCTAAAGCTGGGTCTGATGGCACCTGCCTATAATCTCAACACTTGGAGGTAGAGAAGCAGAAGGATCATTGTTCCAGGTCATCTTCAGGCCTTTGAAACTTGTCGTTGAAAACAAAAAGGTGTTGGGAGAATAAGTTCTTGGAAGTGAGAGCGGTGCTAAAGGTTGGGCCATAAAAACGGAGAGGAATACATATTTCACAGACAGTTTAAAAGTTGACTAAAATCAGATCAAAGTAAGGAAAATTCCTATTAGTGAGAGAAGTTTTGTTCTCTCGGCAGGTGAGTTTCATCCCTAGCGGTGACAGCTCTGGGCTCCTGATGCCCAGGCTCTGCATGCTGAGATGCTCCCAGCTCTAGCCTCACACCTGATTAGAGTCCACCAGGCACTGTAATGTAGTTTACCTTCTCCTGCTCAGCAACCCATGAAGCAAGTAGAAAAAGCAGCATTATGATGAAGTTCTTCTTTATGATGATCAAATACTTCTTCATTAAATATATAGGATTTATTTATTTAAATAAAGTATTCTTTATACCCCTCTAAAATTACCTATATTTTTATTTGCTTTTGCATGTATCTTATTAGCAATAAGAAAATCATTCAAAATTTACCTATGGGGTCCATTTTTTAGTTACATAAATATTAATTATGATTTTACTAAGTTTAGATTCTGAACTTTTTATTCTTTGTGGTCTCTAACATAACACGTGAATTTACTTTCTTTAGGCAAGCCAAGTTAGATCTGAGAGTTGCAGTAACGAAAGTGGAAGAGTTAACTAAAGTGACTGAAGGTCTTCAAGAACAGATGTTGAAGAAGGTATAGTGTTGGGAATACCTTAGTGCAGACTGTTTCCATTGAGGTTAGCATAGTGAATTAAAATGCCATTAAAATGCACATTACAGTCAGCTTTTGCTTAACATGCTCTATGAAAGTGGGAAATAAACATCTAATACCGTAAGTTGTATTGATTATTAAAGTTTTTATTGTCATAATAGGCTGACTGTAAGTCATAGGGGACTTTTAGAAAGGTATTGAGGTGTCAAAGTTTAGATGTAGGTGGATATAATTATTAAAAATTCTAGTTCTAATAGTGACAATATATGTGAATATCTAAGCCTTATTTCCTGATTGTGTAAAAGCTGTTTGTTGGTTTCCAGTAGTAATAGAGAAGTATAAAGGGGTGTGAGAGACCTCTCACAAGTAATTGTTTTTAGGCCTGGAAAACATCCTAAAATAGGAACTAAAGAAATAAGAATTACAAGGTTTTGGATTTCTTACCTGGTGGTCCTTCCAGTCAACAACCACACCTATGGCTTCAAAAATAAAAATTTATAAAGGCTTAAATGTTCAAGACCAAATTTAGGCCTCCAGTAGCCCTTGGACATTTTAAAAGAACATATATTAACAAGAGGCCAATGAAAAATAAAATAAAAACCCATCTTTTAAACTTTTACTAAACCTATGGTGATGGCTAAAGTATACAGCAAATGGGCAGCTGAGAACAGACTGAAACTTGAGAGAGATCTACTCTAATGAGATGAACTAAATAAGACAATTAACTAAATATTTAAGTTTGCTAGTTTGTGTGATCAAGAACATCCTACAAATATAATATGTGCAAATTGAGCCTCAGGAAATTGTCTTATTATTTAAAGTGTAAGAGAAAAAACTCCAAAGTTGGAAATTACAAAGAACAGATTTCAAGCAATAAGGACATCACTAAGAAAATAAACTCTAACTTTGCTCATCTGGAATGACCCTCAGATTGTGTAGGTTGGAGACACTCCATAGGAACTGCCTCTGTAAAAAAAGTGGAAATCTGAACAAAATACTCACAGATACCAGCTGCCGTACACTGGGGAACAGATTTCAGAGATCATATATAAGCAAGATATCTCCCACTTGAATTGCACCTACACCATAGTCCACAATACCAGAGTAACTATTTTGTTGACAGTAACCATTTTTCAAGCACAAATTACTAGACAGGAAAGTATAATCTGTGCTTGAAGGGCAAGAATTAGGGGAAATAGATGATAGGCTATTAATAAAATCTCTCAGTGGACCTAGTTATTTGATGTAAAAGATATAGCATTCAGACTTGGCTATTACATTTGTATTTAAGATGTGTTGGAGTGACAGATTAGTATGCAGTGATTGTTGCTTACCTAGCATGAGTATCATAGTTTTTCTTTTCAACATTATGGGCTTTAGAATTGCCATAGAAACAACATTTTGGATATCTGAGGGAATTTCTAGATTAGGTTAGACAGGTGAGATGATCCACTATAAATGTGGGCAGCATTATTTCACGACCTAAATTCTGTACTGAAGAATAAGGAAAAAGCAAGCTGAGCACCAGAATTTATTTCTCTCTGCTTCCTGACTGAGGATGAAATATGACCACCTACTTCATGCCCTTGCTTCAGTATCTTCCCTGCTATGAGCCTTAGAGCCTTAAATGGTAGCTAAAACAAATCTTTCCTTCCTTCCTTTCTTAAATTACTTTTGTCACAGCACCAAGAAAAGTAATTAATACTAGGTTGGCTCTACCCAGCACTACAAAAAACAAAAACAAAAAACATACAGCCAATAGAGCAATGCACACCCATAACCCTAAAACTTGGGAAATAAAGTCACAAAAATTTGGCATTCAGGACCATCCTTGGCTGCATAGTAAGTTTAAGACCAGACTACGATACTATATAAGACCCTGTTTCAAAAAAGAATGCTCAAGCATTTGTTTTCGTTTTTTAAATTTGATTATAAATAAGAATAAAATAAAGTCAAAATGAAAAAAAGGTTGAGAATTTTTATTGAGAACTAGAAAGCAATTTTAAAATGAAAATTCTAGAGCTTTTTACAGTAACTGAAAGTTCACTAGATAGGTTCAAACATAGATTGGCAAAGAGGTTGAATGCAAGAGTAGAAACTTCCTTGCCCAAGAGCCATTTTCAAGTATTTAAGAGTTTTGTGGGATTCTAGGAACTAGTCCAGCTAAGTGCAACTGGAATTCTAGAAAGGAGAGGAAGAGGAAGGATAGAAAATAGCTAAATGTCCGAGCTCTCAACAGGAAGCTGGTAAGGCAGAAAACATATAGAAAGAGAAGAGGAGACCACAGAAGTGGCAGGGCAGCTGGGACACAATCCTTTATACCTCCCTCTACAACTAGGAGGGACCTATTCACAGCCCTCTGTGCAAGTCTCCCACAAGTAGAGAGCTTATCTCCAGGGAGTGCTCTGACCCCAGGACTCA
>NW_022196899.1:35341839-35344187 GCF_008632895.1 Mastomys coucha | reverse complement strand
AAGCAGTAAGGGAAAAAAGGCAAGTAACATATAAAGACAGGCCTATCAGAATTACAGCAGACTTCTCATCAGAGACCATGAAAGCTAGAAGATCCTGGGCAGATGTCATACAGACCCTACAAGAACACAAATGCTAGCCCAGACTCCTATACCCAGCAAAACTCTCAATTACCATAGATGGAGAAAACAAGATATTCCATGACAAAACAAAATTTACACAATATCTTTCCACAAATTCAGCCCTACAAAGGATAATAGATTGAAAACATCAACATAAGGAGCAAAACTACACCCTAGAAGAAGCAAGGAAGTAATCTTTCAACAAACCCACATAAACTTAATTCCACCTCTTAGAACCAAAATAACAGGAAGTGACAATTACTTTTTCTTAATATCTTAATATGAAAATTAATATTACCAACATACCCTAATCGATTAAAATCCAAAAATATGAGGAATTAGAAATTTGTTGATTGTCATTCATGGTCTCTCTAATTTAGTAATTGGAGAAATAGGTCCAACATTGTACAATCTATATATACTTTCAACTTGTTTGTTTATGACAGTGTCTGGCTGTGTACAACATAAGGGTCCTGAAATCTCGCTTCTCCTATCTCAGCCTCTCTATTAGTAGTATTGTTTATTTCATGTTTTCACACTATACTATGGTTTTCAGAACAGCTTATATATTTCAAAAGTATTTATATAGCCAAAGGAAGCATAGACAATTAACTCAGGAGGTGGCTTGTAAGAGAACAACAAAGTGAGACTGAATGCTTTGCTTGACATTTGTAACTCTTGTATCAAGTTTGAAGAAGAGGACTTTATAAGTTACTCTTTCTCTGAGATGAATACTTTTCCAAATTATCACAGCTAATGAACCAAATTCTTACCCTCACCTAATGTCTGTGCCACCCTCCAAGCAAAACCATTGTTTATTGAAACAGTTGGTGAATGACTTTACAGATAGAACTTATTACATACACCATTTCTTAAATGATTGTAACCTGTTCTCTGTGGACTAAGAATGAAGTCACTCACTCAAGTCAAATAGCTTTGACCATAACAGGAAGTCTGTATCCAAAAATCGTGCCTACAATTCATTTCTTGGTGCAGCAGAACTGTGAATTCTCTCAGCTTAACTACAATGGAGGTAAAATCCTTTGGTGATATGAGGGTCATTGAAGTCCAGCCTTATTACAATGTAATCCAATGTCTAAAAATTGTTCTTATTTTGGGCTTGTACCACAGTAACAGCCAAGATTTTAAACTCTACTAAAATACAAAACAAACAAACAAAAAGACTTTATATATTTATGTTCATTTAAGAAAATACTAGTAGTGGTATATTATTTTCAAATATACAGTTAATATGTTTGGAGTTATTTAAAATTTATATTGAGAAAAATGTATTTTCACTATTATTATAGACAAGCATCTACATAAGACTGTTATATTGATTATTGTTTTATATCAAACAAGTTTTATAATAATTATTTTTACTGTTATAATATTTTATAAATTTTAAGATAAAATGATGACAAAAAAAGATTGTAGGTATTGAAGGGGAGGTCTCTGGGAGGAGTTGGGGTACAAAAGGGAAACAAACAAGAATGTGATTTAATCCTATTTACTTAAAATATGTTTTTAAATGTTAACAAATGCAGATAAATTGAAATCATGTAACTTTTCTCATCATAATGCAATAAAAGTTAAAAGAATTCTAGTAACATAACTTTGTAGTCTTCTGTGTTTTTCATGCTGTAAATTGTGTATTACGTTCTCAGATGCTTCAAGTAAGCTTCAAGATCTTTACTTTCTAGGAAGAAGATATCATGTCTGCACAAGGAAAAGAGGAAGCATCGGATAGACGTCTACAGCAGCTACAGTCTAGTATAAAACAGTTAGAGTCAAGGTAATACTTCTGTGTCGCTAGGTTTGCATATGTACAACTCAGTAGAGTTTTGATTATATTTATTGGGATAGGTATCCTATAAATGCTAAATCAAAACTTTAACCATGGCTTTAAAATCTGAACATTTGTTTACAATTATATTACTATACTTTGAACATATGTTCAAAATCATTTACCTGGGTATTGGGGCACATGCCTTTACTCTTAGCACTCAGGAAGTAGGGGCAAGAGGATTTCTGTTATTTCCAAGGTAGTCTAGAGTTCTTTGTGAGTCCAAGGATAGGCAGGTCTATATAGGGGCTCTGTCTTTAAAAAAAAAAAAAAAAAAAAAATTTTGGCTGGGCAGTGGTAGCACACGCCTTTAATCCCAGCACTTGGGAGGCAAAGGCAGATAGATTTCTTGAATTTGAGTCCAGCCTGGTATACAGAGTGA
>NW_022196899.1:35335433-35341829 GCF_008632895.1 Mastomys coucha | reverse complement strand
CAAAAAAATAAAAATTATATAATGCATATAGAGTCTAGACATTCATGCAGAGTATATTTATTCATGTCCCAATTTTGAAAGTTGGACCAAATTTAATCTAGTGCTTTTTTTCTTCCTAAAGAAATCAACTCTTGGTTGCCATGACATTTGTGTTAATATGGTTCCTAGAGCCCCCATCGAGCCCCCAGCTATAAAGCCTGGCTCTAAGTCTGAACATTCAGCCATATTAAGATAAAATAGTATAATATATAAATGAAAAGATATATATGTATAGATATAGAGAGAGATGTTTTTGGAGAGAGAAAGAGAGAGAGAAAGAGAGAGAGAGAGAGAGAGAGTGTGTGTGTGTGTGTGTGTGTGTGTGTGTGTGTGTGTGTGTGTGTGTTTGTGTGTGTTTGTGTGTGTATTTTGGCCAAACCTAGGAGAAATCCTCAGTCTGTCTCTGCCTTATCTAATAGTACTACAACTTAAACAAAACATGAAATTAAATCCATAAGATGTACATATATAGATTTAGTTGTAGGTGCCAGTAAAGATGGTAAGCTTTTCTCCTGTTACCAGGGGCTTGGGTTTAAGAGGAGACATGCTTTGTCTCCCAACATGGTATTAATTGTGACCTATATATTGATCTCTACAATACTATAGCACAAAAGACACTTTCATTTTCAGTCCTCTTACCTAAAGCGTATAGATTTTTAAGTATTTGTAGTTATCCTTAGAAACCAAAAGCCCTTCTAAAATGTTAAGTTTCTAAATCATAGTATCTGACGAAATTAGATATTTCCCCAAATCCTCCGTAATTCTACACTTTAATAAATAATACAGCTAAAGTCTTAATAACCATTGAAACAGAAGACAATGAAAATGTCAGCTTCTAACTATTCATTAATTGTTTTGGCCCACAAATTCTGCAAGAGTGATTATGTCTAGAACTTAACGCTGTAGATTATTCCTACCTCTTAAGATGTTCAGTGTGCCAGGAAAGCCCTAGGCTGCAAATTGATCCTTACCTTTATTCCCTAGAAGTCAAGCTGCCAGTTCCAGTCTTTCCTGTATTCCTGGAAACTCTAATCCTCACTTGCCCTTCCCATCCATTTTTCATTCACTAATCTCTCCCTCGTGACTAATATAAGATGATGTATTTTAATAATACCATTTACCTTTTTTCATTTATTATTTATTCCCTTTACATTCCAATTGTAGCCCCCCACTTCCTGTCCTCTGTGTCCTACCCTCAGTAGCCCATTACTCCCTCCTATTCTCCTTAGAGAAAATATAGCCCTCCCCCATGTGTACCAACACTCCCTTTCATGTAAACTTATAACAAGACTGATTATTTCCTCTCCCATTGAGGCCAGACAAGGCATCCCAGCTAGCTGAAGGGGATCCAAAGACAGACAACAGAGTCAGAGACAGCCCCCTGCTCCAGTTGTTAAAGGATCCACATGAAGACTAAGCTGCGCATCTGTTATAACTGTATAGGGGGGTCTATGTCCAGCTCATGCATGCTGGTTTAAGCTCTTGTGAGCCTCCATGGGCCCAGGTTAGTTGACTCTGTAAGTCTTCTTGTGCTGATCTTGACTCCTCCAGATCCCTCAGTCCTTCCCGTGACTCTTCTACAAGATTCGACAAACTGCCTAATGTTTGGCTGTGGGTCTCTACATCTAATTCTATCAACTTCCAGATGAAGCCTCTCAGAAGTCAGTTATGCTAGGGTCCTGTCTGCAGGCATAGTAGAGCATCATTAATAGTGTCAGGGGTTGGCTCTCTCCCATTGGGTAGATCTCAAGTTGGGCCAGTCATTGGATGGCCCTCTCTCAGTCTCTGATCCATCTTTATCCTTGTACATCTTGTAGGCAGAACAAATTTTGGGTTGAAAGTTTTGTGGGTGGGTTGGTATCCCCTTCCTTCCACTGGAAGTCCCATCTGGCTACAAGAGTTGGCTACTTCAGTCTCCATATCCGCAGCTGCTAGGAGTTCTCATCTAAGGTCACCCCCATAGATTCCCAGGTTCTAGCTCATCCCAGAGGTGCCCCTTCCCCCACAGACTTTTTATTCTCTCCATCCCTATCTGCCCCAACACACATGCCCGATTCCCACCCCAGATCTCCCACCCTTCCAGTTCCCTCCTTCCATCCACCTCCAATGTCTAATTTATTCTTATCCAAGTTAGATTCAAGCATCCTGTCTTGGGACCTTCTTATTACTTAGCTTCTTCAGATCTATGGATAGTAGCATAGTTCTCCTATAATTTGTGGCTAATGTTCACTGTGAATGAGTATATAACATGATTGTCTTTCTGGGTCTGGGTTACCTCACTCATGATGGTATTTTCTGCTTCCATCCATTTGCCTGAAATTTTTATGATGTCTTTGTTTTTAATAGATGAGTAGTATTTCATGGTATAAATGTACATTTTCTTTATCTATTCTTCAGTTGAGGGACATCTAGGTTGTTTCCAGTTTCTGGCTATTACAAACAAAGCTACTATGAACATAGTTGAGCAAGGTCCTTGTTGGATATAAGTATCTTTGGTACCCTAAAGATGCCCAGGAGTGGTATAGCTTGGTCTTGAGGAAGAACTAGTCTCAGTTTTCTGAGAAACCGCCAATTTGATTTCCAAGGTGGTTGTACAAGTTTGCACTCCCGCCCACAATGCAGAAGTGTTTCTCATTCTCGCCAGCATGTGCTGTCTCTTGAGTTTTTATCTTAGCCATTCTGATGGGTGTAAGATGGAACCTTAGAGTTGTTCTCATTTGCATTTCCCTGATGACTAAGGACTTTGAACATTTCTTTAGGTGCTTCTCAGCCATTGGAGATTCCTCTGTTGAAAATTCTCTGTTTAGTTCTGTACCCCATTTTTAATTGGGTTATTTGGGTTGTTGGCGTCTAATTTCCTGAGTTCTTCATAAATTTTGGATATTAGCCCTTTCTCGGATATAGGGTTGGTGAAGATCTTTTCCCAGTCTGTAGGCTGCCATTTTGTCCTATTGACAGTGTTCTTTGCCTTAGAAGCTTTGCAGTTTCATGAGGTCAGTTGTTGATTTTAGAACCTGAGCCATTGGTGTTCTGTTCAGGAGATTGTCTACTGTGCCAATGCCAATTCAAGGGAATTTCCCACTTTCTCTTCTATGAGATTTAGTGTATCCAGTTCTATGTCGAAGTCCTTAATCCACTTGGACTTGAGTCTTGTACAGGATGATAGATAAGGGTCTATTTGCATTCTTCTACATGTAGACATCCAGTGATACTAGCACAATTTGTTGAAGATGCTTTCTCTTTTTCCATTATATGATTTTGACTTCTTTGTCATAAATCAACTGTCCATATAAGTTTATTTTCTGGATCTTTGATTCTATCCCATTGATCAATATGTCTGTTTTTAATGCCAATACCATGTGTTTTCATTACTATTACTCTGTAGGACGGTTTGAAATCAGGGGAGGTGATAACTCCAAAACTTCTTTAGTTGTACAGGATTATTTTAGCTATCCTAGATTTTTTTGGTTTTCCATATGAAGTTGAGAATTGTTCTTTTAAGGTCTGTAAAGAATTGTGTTGGAGTTTTTATGGGAATTTCATTGAATTTATAGATTGATTTTGATGAGGTGGACATTTTTGCTATTCTAATCCTACTGATCCATGAGCATGGAATATCTTTCTGTCTTCTGTTATCTTCCACAATATCTTTCCTTAGAGACTTCTTCTTAGCACAGTAGGCAGAGGCAGCATATCAGTCTCATAATCTAAAGGCCCTGAGAATTACTTTTGATACTTTGAGACTCTATCAATAATTAGGAGATATCCAGTATCTCAGGCACCAACCACTGAATTCTTGCTGTTCCTCTTATCATTGTATCCACCAAAAGGTCTCAAATGTCAGTACTCTTTTATTGCAGACTGTTGAACTATAGAACCAAGGTGTTCTTTTTGCTTAATCCTTTTTCTTTGTGCCATTTTAGCAACATAGCTTGAAAATTATATTGTAAACCTTTATTTAAGTAGAGAGAGAAAATATATTTGTCCTTTCTGAAAACTAGGAAGTAGTTTTTAACATAATACCAGTGCTGAAATGATATCTTATTTTAGAGGTCAGCTAAGTATTCTTGGGTTAGTGATGTATCCTTCTACCTAAATAACTGAGTTATTAAATCATAGCTGAAAATATTTTAGTACATTAATGGTATGTACTAATGTTTCTGATATTTCATATTTATGTGTAGGTACATCTGCATGTGTGCACATATTTGTGAAGGTCAGAAGTCTGCATCAGTTGTCTTTCTCTGTTCTTTTCTCCCTTAGTTTTTGAGACAGTCTCCCCTAGAACCTAGAGTTCTCATCTGTGTGGCCTGGCTGGCTGATAAACCCCAAGGATCCCTGACTTTGTCCTTAAAGCAACAGATTCAGAGAGCATAGCCCTTTTAGTAGGGACTGTGAATCACAGGGCCTCATGGTTATGTAGAAACAACTTCTACTGATAGAGACATCTTCCCGGCCCCTGATAGCTTATATTTTTACCATAATATTCCTTAAGGGTTTTTATTGGCCATGTTAAAAATGATGTTAAATATATATATTCCAAGTACTTCAATTATTTTATTTACTTATAAAATGAGTAAATTATATATTTAATAAAATTTCATTATTGACATATTCATGATAAAATTGACAATAATATGTCTGCCTATCTTAACATTAACATGTACTTTTTATACTAAGAATTTAGTCCTAGCATCCACATTAAACAGCTCACAACTACCTGTAACTCCTGTTCAGTGCCCTCTTCTAGCTGCTGTAGTCACCCATTCACACAATACATAGCCACACAAAGATACAAACATAGTCACATAATTTAGGAAGGAAATACAATCTCAGTTTTTTCATTCACAGTTTGGTTGGGTAGTTTAAGGACTCTAACACTCTAAAAGACCAGAAGCACCAGACAAATTTAAAGAATTACATTATTCAGGCTTTGCAGTCATGAGTATGTTCCTAATGGGGAATGCTTTCTTTAAAAAAATATAGGAAGTAGTTTCACACAGGTAGGTAACAAATGAGGAGTGGGTCCTATAGGAGAAATCAGAAAGGTTCTTAGCCTGTGTGAGAACAGTAAATCACAGCTCTCATACCAAGAGGAGTAAAAGTGATTCGATTCTGAACTATATGTGAGTGACCAGTTTCTCCAGGTAACATCTTCCAAACCAGAAACAGTTACATACACTTCTGTAGTCATAAAAGGAGAGAAAGTGGTAAATGATGTCATTTTGTGAATTGGTGATGAGAGTCTCAGGCAGATGGGGAAGTAACGGCCCTAGGTTTCAGGTGCTGTCTGATGATATCCGGGGTTGTTGGTTGGTAGAGAAAATAGATATTGTTTCAGGAAACCAGATGCGTATCCCTTTCAGGAAGAGGTGTACAGGCAGTGAGAAACAAGTGTTCATAAGTTCAAGGCCAGGCTTGGATGCATAACAGACCCTGTCCAAAAAATAACTTCAACTAATAAAATCATAAGTTACAGAATATAAAGCACATATTGAATAATTTTAGAAACAGGAGGCCATCTTTTTCATATGTGAGGAAGTTTTTACTGTCTTTACCTTTTCCCAAGGCAGCATTCTTAGTTTCAGAATCAAATTTTCTTTCCATTTTAAAGCAGAAAATAAAAGAACAATGAAGTTGAATAAAAAAGTAGTTACATAAGGGAAAAAGTACTTGAAAAAAATATAGCTAATTTTCCTTCAGTTTTTTTAAGAAATAACTTTATTAATTATTTTTGAAGAACTGTGATGCCTTTTTAAATATATTCTATAGCCTTGTCTTAAATTGATATCTTACCACAAACATTTATTGTGGAATATTGTTGTTCTATCCAGATCATTAATGTTTCATTGAAGAATTTGAAAATTGTCATTAATAACCTATGAACAAGTAAATACTCACAGTCTATGGATTTTCATTGTATTTATATGTGGAAATCAAATCTATGATTGTAATCTGTTATGCACAGAAATCCTCTAAGACTAAACATACCAACAGTTTTCTGTGCAACCTTGGTCAAAGAAGCTGCTTATTCCAGAAGACAGTGATTACTGCAGAGACTCATAACTCTTCAAAGCATAAGCAGTTGGGAATGCTCAGCAGTCAGTAGGAGAAGTATATAAATATCCCGACCCCACCCCTACTCCCAAGCTCAGAGAACATCACAGAAAATGGGACAGAAAGAGTATATGAGGAAGTTTACTGTAAACAATAGGCTTCTGAATATAACATAGCTGTTACAAGAACTCATAGCCACTGTGGTTGCCTATAGAAGAAAAATCTACCATGCCAAGAGAGGCCCTGACAGTGTCAGAGGACCAGAAAACAGAGGCCAGATTACCCAGAGAGCTATGATAG
>NW_022196899.1:35328156-35335423 GCF_008632895.1 Mastomys coucha | reverse complement strand
GTGGACAATAGCCTAGCATAATAGTCATCAGTGGGGCTTCAACCAGCAACTGACAGAGACAGATGCAGAGAGCCATAGCCAAACCTTAGGTGGAGCGCTGGTAATCTTGCTGAAGAGGGGAAGAAAGGATTGTGAGAACCAGAGGGATCAAGGATATCACATGAAAAAAACAAATAATCAACAAACCTGGACTTACAGGGTTCGCAGAGACTGACAAAATCAAAAGCCTGCATTGGCCTAACCTAAGCTCTTCATATATATGCTATAGTTATGTGGCTTGGTGTTTTTGTGGGATTCCTAAGAGGGAGCAGAAGCTGTTATGGCACTTTTGTCTTTTTTTGGAACCCTTGTCCTAATGGGTTGCCTTGTCGAGCCTTTATAAAAAGGGAAGTGCCTAACCTTACTGCAGCTTCATATACCTCTTTGGTTGATCCCCTGGGAGGCCTGAAGGGAAATAATGGAGGAGTGACATTTGATGTCTGCTAAGAAAGGTTTACGTTTCTCTTAGGGGAAGCCATTGGAAGCTTTACCACATCCCAGTAAATGATCCTACACACATTTCCATATGGGAAGCATTAATTGTATTTAGTTGGGGGGAAAAAAAGAGGTGAAATTAGGCAGTAGATGGAAAACATGTTGAGGGAGGAGAGAGCTGGAGAAAGGCAATGGGGAATCTATATGGCCAGGATACATTGATACATCTACAAAATTTTCACAAAATTAAAAAGACACCAGAATCCATAAGGATCATCACACAAATAGAATCAAAATATCTCAACTCAGTTCTGATGCTCTTTTTATTTTCTTAATCAAAAACTGGCCAAGGTGTGGTTTTGTTTAAACTAGCTATTGTAAAATCTATGTTTATAGAACTATAGCATGGTTTAAATAAGAAATACATGTAAAAATAACAAGCATAATGCCATCATATAGTAATGTTTAGTAAACTTCATGTGTCCTTTCTTCCTCTTAAAAATATTTAACTTTCATATTGTGGTTATTAATTTCTAGATTGTGTATAGCAATTGAAGAAGCCAATGTACTAAAAACAGGGAAAACAAATTTGGAAAAGCAGATCAAAGAGCTACAAGCAAAGTGTAGTGAATCAGAAAATGAGAAATATGAGGCTATTTCAAGAGCAAGAGATAGCATGCAGCTCTTAGAAGAAGCTAAAATTAAACAGAATCAGGTAAGAAAACATGGAAACATGTTTATAAAACAATAAGATCCCTACATGCCCACAGGCCCTAACAATAAAGGGATCAGCAGCTATGGAATAAATGCAGGAAACAAATGACACTTCCCTTAATCAGATAATTATGCTGTATTTTAAAATGGTAAAAGTAATATCATAAAATGTGCTAACATGTCAGTCATTTATCAGAAATAGTATTTAAGTACCAGACTTTAGTATTTTATTTGTTTGTCTTGTTTTGGTTTGGTTTTGGGTTTCTTTTTAAAGATATGTTTATTTATTATGTATAGCGTTCTGTCTGCTTATATGCCTGCATGCCAGAAGAGGGCACCAGATCTCGTTACAGAAGATCTTAAGCCACCATCTGGCTGCTGGGAATTGAACTGAGGACGACCTCTTAACTTCGTAACCCTCTTAACCTCTGAGCCATCTCTCCAGCCCTTGGGAGGGGTTTTGGTTACTTTATTTATATACATCTCAAATGTTGTTTCCCTTCCCAATCCCCCCCTCCACAAGTTCCCCATCTCATCATCCCTCCCCTCTGCTTTTATGAGGGTACTCCTCCATCCACACACTCTGCCTTACCACCCTGGCATTCCCCTACACTGAGCCATGAAGCCTTCAGAGGACCAAGGGTCTCCCCTCCCACTGATGCCAGATAAGGCCATCCTCTGCTACATATGCAGCTGGAGCCATGAGTCCCTCCATGTATACTCTTTGATTGGTGGTTTAGTCCCTGGGAACTCTGGGGAGTCCATTCAGTTCATATTGTTGTGTATCTGTCTTAGTCAGGTGCTGGCAGAGCCACAGTCCCCAGTATCAGACTTGTTATGTCACCATACCCTGAGTCACTGTTCTTCATCCTCTGTACCATCATAATAATTTACTAGAGTATACTCAATTAGGTGACTCCTGGTCATGTTGATTTCGTCTTTACCTGTACAATCCCCTCATCAAGCAGAAGCTTACTTGGCAGAGTTAAAGGTACAAAAGATTAGATGGATTCTACAACTCATGCCTTTTTATCAACCATTGTGATTTCTATACTATCCAGGACCATGCTGTCTTGAAATGTTTCCCTTTGAATGGTTATAATCTCTAAAAGACAGAGTAGATTTTTTGAAATGATACAACCCTTTTTTGTAGAATTCACTATAGTATTAATGTGTATACCAGAATTTATATACTATATAATATATGCAGAATACTCCAGTAGGAAATACATGGGTATAAAGAAAATGCTTTGTTTAGGTTTTTCAAGAGAGATACTTAAAATGCAAAAAGTGTAAATTGGATTTTACATACCTAGTAAAAATCTTGGTGAGGTGCCATATGCCTGCAATCCCAGCAGACAGAGATGGAGCAGGAGGATAATGAAGTTAAGACCAGTGGGCCCTACATAGTAAGACCCAGACTCACAAAAAGAAAGGAAGAAAGGAATTATCACTTTAAATCCAAACTGGAATTCCTGAAGAGTTTATTATGCCTTTCACCTAGTGTTCCCATCTGTGACATAAATTCTGTCTCTCTATTCTTGGAATAATTGAAATACTCTTGAATAATATATAGTAGGTCTTGGGATATAGCTCAGTAGCAGAATATTTGTCTAGCATATGGTTTTAATGTTAGTACCATCAAAAGTAAACTGTATTCTACCCACAATATACATATTATACTTATAAAATGTTCAAAACAACATAGGTTAGGAGGAAATTTTAAACCAGGACAAAGTTATATGCCTTTACTCTCTGAAGCATAGTTGTATAAACACTTATCACATGTTATGTGGCATAAAATAAAGAAAAGATGGGGGCACCATTGCCTGTCTCTCACTTCAGTCCTAAGGCAACAAATCTCACAACCTTTTTTTAAATTGTATACACATAGTATTTTAGTCATATCCGTTCTCATTCCCCTCCTCCAATTCTTCCCAACATCTCCCAAATTTCCCTTACCAACTTCATGTCCTACTTCAGCTCTGCTCTCTTGTCTGAGAAGGAGTTCTGTGAGGATGCAGTATTCATTATATAGCAGAAGCCAGAGGCCTCAACCCAAACCAGTGACTCATTGCAATTAACATTTGCAAGTAAAGAAGTGTGAACCAAAGGGTACACTGTGACATGATCCAGCTCCACAATGAGATTTTTTTTCTCTTTTTTGTAGGGAGGTGGCAAGGGCAGAGAGCAGGTACAAAGGGACAAGGAGATGACTGGGATTGAGTTGCGAGATATAAAATTCACAAAGAATCACAGGGTTTTTGTTTGTTTGTTTTTGTTTCTGTTTTTAAAAAAAGACAGTAGGAGGAAACGGGTTATATATAAGCAAGTTTTGGAGTTTTACTCCACGGAGTAACTGATAAGACTGATAAGATTTTTGAGTATTTTTAGTGGAAGTGAAAATGATTAGAGATGAGAACACATGAGAGAGATAAAGTGGATTGTGATATGCCATGACTGAGGTATAGAGTAGTGAAGAGCATAGCTTGAGTACTACCAAATAAGCACAATGGATTTGGCCAAGATTGAATACCCAGAGATAGTGGCTTACTTTAAAGGAAGAAAAGGTCAAAATGGCCCGGGGACTTTGAGTTGTGGAGATAAGAAAAGTGATAGGAAACTAGCTAAAATAAATAGCAAGGATTTAATTAGGAAAAGATGGGCAATGATGGGGAAATTATTATTCATGACTTGTGCAAAGTCCTCCAGTGGAGGCATTTCAAAACTCTAGAACGTGACACTGCTGTCGAAGAGTATATTACCTTCCCAGTGAAATATATGATGTGCTTTGATTATCTTCTGAAGATTTTGCTTGAAGAGAAGCAAAAAGAGGTGGACAGAGAAAAAATGAAGAAAACAATTTCTCAGCTTATACAAGATGCGGCCATCAAAGCAAGGAAAGAGGTAAGGAGTTTAATTATACGTAAAATGCAAAGTTTAAGGCCTAACTAAGACTGAATGCTGCTTATATACTTTAAAATTAAAATGCTTGTGTGTATTCACAAGGACTATATATCAAACTGTTAATGAAGGAGTTAAAAACTGTGATGTTTCTTTCCTTAAAATTAAACTGCTGTGGGTATAGTGTGATGTACTACATAGTCTTTGGCTTCATAAACACTGGGATATTTTCTTAACCTATATTTTCTGTGCTTGATATAATTTTTCTCCTCAGTGAACTACAATTTCAAGGAGTATCTACTGAACATTTCTTTTGTGCCAATCATTTTATTTGTTCTCTATCTTCTGTTGGTTTCATACTTCCAGTTGCCAGTTTTTTAATATCTAAACTTTAAAAAGTACTGCAAAAAGTAATAATCTCACATAAAAAGAAATGGAAAGTATATGAGTGAAAGAAAATTTAAATTATGCCATTTTTAGCCCTTTTGGGGGGTTTTGAGTTTAATATTTATCTATAATTTATATAAAATAAAAATGTACATACCACCAAGTAAATATTAAAATTATGAGTCTTTACTACATATATCTTTATATTCCTGCAGTGTTTGTAATTTCATAGAATAGGTAATATTTTAATAAATAGAAAATACTTATTCATATTCTCTTATACAAGTACTGTAAATATTTGTCTTTATTTCTGACTATTGAGCTATAGCTGAAAATATTTTACTTGAAAATGTCCTTGTCAATAATTAAGTCTTTTGTTATTAACTATAGTAGATATAAGGAACATATTTTCATATATTTCTATTCTAGTTATTAAAATTGAACAAAAATGTGTTTGCTGTTAAGTATGAAAATGGCTTATTCCTCAGATATTTCAAATTTTAAAAATAAAATGTTGGCCATTTTTATATATGCCCATTATTAGCCTTGTCTGTTAAATAGAAAACTAGTTTCTTGTCAGTGGGTATATCATTCACAACTAGCCTTCTTATTCATAAAATTATAAAAGAAAATGTTTATGTAAAGAATATGTTTATACAAGACCAAACTGGGTATAGTGACACATAATCTCAACACTGGGTGTAGTGGCACATAATCTCAACATTGGGGTGGCTGACACATGTCTATGTATTCATGACCATTCCGGGCTACATGGCAAGAAATTAGGACGAGAGAAGAAAGGAGGGAAGAGCTTAAAGAGATTTTAGGGTCTCATACATTTCAGAGTCTTACCCAATGTAAACTTCCTGTCTCACATTTTGTTTCATAAGATCCTAACACTACAAATTCTCTATGAACTTTAGATCATATATGACTGTTGTTAATACTTCAAAAGATTCTTTTCAGAAAGAGGGTACCAGCATTACAATAATACTTTAAAAATTTTTGTTTTATTGATTTAAGTTTTATTGCATTATAATGAGAAAAGATACATGATTTCAATTTATCTGAATTTGTTAACATCTAAAAACATATTTTAAGTAAATAGAATTAAATCACATTCTTGTTTTCCCTTTTGTACCCCAACTCCTCCCAGAGAATCCCCCTTCAATACCTACAATACCTTTTTTTGTCATATTTCATAAAATTTATAAAATATTATAACAATAAAAATGAGTATTATAAATGTTGTTTGGTATAAAACAACAATCAATTTAACAGTCTTATGTAGGTGTTTATCTACAGCAATACTGAAAATACATGTTTTCTCAATATAAATTTTAAATCAAACATTAAGTATTTTAAAATAATACATCACTACTAGTATTTTTTAAAATGAACATAAATATATAAAGTCCATTTGTTTGTTTGTTTTGTATTTAGTAGAGCTTAAAATCTTGGCTCTTACTATGGTACAAGCTCAAAATAAGAACAAATTTTAGACATTGGATTTCATTGTAATAAGGCTGTACTTCAATGACCCTCACATCACCAAAGGATTTTACCTCCATCGTAGCTAAGTTGAGAGTTGACAGTTCTGCTGCGCCAAGGAATGAATTGTAGGCATGATTTTTGGATATAGACTTCCTGCTATGGTCAAAGCTATTTGATGTGAGTGAGTGACTTTATTCTCAGCCCAATGAGAACAGGTTACATTCATTTAAGAAATGGTGTGTGAACTCTGCAGCCAGTCCCACAACACACAGAGAAAGCCATACTCCCAGGTGATCTAACAAGCCCAAGATCCCAGAATCACAGGATCACAGAGACAGCTTGACTCTTGATCACAACCAGGATCACAGGAAGGACAGGTTCCAGTCAGATTTAGCAAGGGCAGGTAGCACTAAAGATAACCAGATGGCCGGGGTGGGGGAGCAAGTGTAAGAAAATAAACAACACAAACCAAGGTCACTTTCCATCATCAGAAGCCAATTCTCCCACAATAGCAAGTCCTGGACACACCATCACACCGGAAATGCAAGATTCAGATATAAAAACACTTATAATGATCGTGATACAGGACCTTAAGAAAGACATAAATAGCACCCTCAAAGAAATACAGGAGAGCACAGGAGCTAGAAGCTCTTAAAGAGGAAACACAAAAATCCCTTAAAGAATTACAGGAAAACACAATCAAACAGGTGAAGGAAATGAGCAAAACCATCCAGAATTTAAAAATGGAAATAGAAACAATAAAGAAATCAGAAAGAGAGACAATCCTGGAGATACAAAATCTAGGAAAGAAATCAGGAGTCATAGATGCAAACATCACCAACAGAATGCAAGAGATAGAAGAGAGAATCTCAAGGGTAGAAGACACCATAAACATTGACACAACAGTCAAAGAAAATGCAAAACGCAAAAAGCTCCTAACCCAAAACATCCAGGAAATCCAGGACGAAATGAGAAGACCAAACCTAAGGATAATAGGTATAGAAGAGAGTGAAGACTCACAATGTAATGGACCAGTAAATATCTTCAACAAAATTATAGAAGAAAACTTCCCTAACCTAAAGAAAGAGATGCCCATGAACATAGAAGAAGCCTACAGAACTCCAAATAGACTGGACCAGAAAAGAAATTCCTCCAGTCACATATTAATAAAAACACCAAATGCACTAAACAAAGAAAGAATTTTAAAAGCAGTGTGGGAAAAGGGGCAAGTAACATATAAAGACAGGCCTATCAGAATTACACCAGACTTCTCAGCAGAGACTATGAAAGCTAG
>NW_022196899.1:35326878-35327083 GCF_008632895.1 Mastomys coucha | reverse complement strand
AAATTTATATTGAGAAAAATGTATTTTCACTATTACTGTAGATGAGCATCTACATAAGACTGTTAAATAGATTGTTGTTTTATATCAATCAACCTTTATAATACTTATTTTTATTGTTATAATATTTTATAAATTTTAAGATATTGTAGGTATTGAAGGGGGGGTCTATGGGAGGAGCGGTGGTACAAAAGGGGAACAAGAATGT
>NW_022196899.1:35325735-35326851 GCF_008632895.1 Mastomys coucha | reverse complement strand
AACAAGAATGTGATTCAATTCTATTTAATTAAAATATGTTTTTAAATGTTAAAAAAAAAAGAAAGAAATGGTGTGTGTATTATGACAGTCTATCCATAAAGTCATTCACCAACTGTTTCAGTGAACAATGGTTCTGCTTGGAGGGTGGCACAGACATTAGGTGAGGGTAAGAATCTGGTTCATTAGCTGTGATAATTTGCAAAAGCATTTATCTCAGAGAAAGAGTAACTTATAAAGTCCTCTTCTTCAAACTTGATACAAGAGTTACAAATGTCAAGCAAAGCATTTGGTCTCAGTCTTTTTTCTTGTCTTTCAAGCCACCTCCCAAGTTAATTGTCTACGTTTCTTTTGGCTGTTTAAATACTTTTGAAATATGTCACCTGTTCTGAAAACCATAGTATAGTTTAAAAACATGAAATAAACAATCCTACTAATAGAGAGACTGATAGAAGCATGATTTCAAGACCATTATGTGGTACACAGGAAGACATTGTCACGAACAAACAAGCTGGAAGTGTATATAGATTGTACAATAATTTGGACCTATTTCTTCAATTACCAAATTAGAGAGACCATTGGATAACAATCAACAAATTTCTAATTTCTCATATTTTTGGATTTCATTCAATTAGGATATGTTGGTAATATTGATTTTCATATTAAGATATTAAGAAAAAGTAATTGGGGCTGGTGAGATGGCTCAGTGCATAAGAGCACCAAATGCCCTTCCAAAGGTCCTGAGTTCAAAGCCCAGCAACCACATGGTGGCTCACAACCACCAGTAATGAGATCTGATGCATCTGAAGATAGCTACAGTATACTTATGTATAGTAAATAAATCTTTGGGCCAAAGCAAGCAGGGCCAACTGGAGAAAGCAGAGGTTCTAAGTCAGTTCCCAGACAACCAGATGAAGCCTCACATCTATCTGTACAGCTAGTGTGTACTCATATACATAAAATAAATAAATCTTTAAAAACGAAAAAGAAAAAGTAATTGTTACTTCTGTTGTTTTTGTTGTAAGAGGTTTGTGTGGGTTTGTTGAAAGACTACTTTCTTGCTTCTTCTAGGGTGTAGTTTTGCTCCTTGTGTTGATGTTTTCCATCTATTATCCTTTG
>NW_022196899.1:35325074-35325570 GCF_008632895.1 Mastomys coucha | reverse complement strand
ATTATGTGACAGGAGGAATTTCTTTTCTGGTCCAGTCTATTTAGAGTTCTATAGGCTTCTTGTATGTTCATGAGCATCTCTGTCTTTAGGTTAGGGAAGTTTTCTTCTATTCTTTTGTTGAAGATATTTACTGGCCCATTACATTGTGAGTCTTCACTCTCTTCTATACCTATTATCCTTAGGTTCGGTCTTCTCATTTCCTCCTGGATTTCCTGGATGTTTTGGTTTAGGAACTTTTTGCTTTTTTGCATTTTCTTTGACTGTTGTGTCAATGTTTTCTGTGGTGTCTTCTGCCCCTGAGGTTCTCTCTTCTATCTCTTGTATTCTGTTGGTGATGCTTGCATCTATGACTCCTTTGATTTCCTTCCTAGGTTTTTTATCTCCAGGGTTGTCTCTCTTTCTGATTTCTTTATTGTTTGTATTTCCATTTTTTAGATTCTGGATGGTTTTGCTCATTTCCTTCAACTGTTTGATTGTGTTTTCCTGTAGTTCTTTA
>NW_022196899.1:35209379-35324959 GCF_008632895.1 Mastomys coucha | reverse complement strand
TTTTGTATTTCCTCTTGAAGGGCTTCTAGCTGTTTACCTGTGTTCTCCTGTATTTCTTTGAGGATGCTCTTTATGTCTTTCTTAAAATCCTGTATCATCACCATGAGAAGTGATTTTATATTTGAATCTTGGTTTTCCGGTGTGATGATGTGTCCAGGACTTGCTATGGTGGGAGAATTGGGTTCTGATGATGCCAAGTAACCTTGGTTTGTGTTGCTCATTTTCTTACACTTGTCCCCCACCATCTGGTTATCTCTAGGGCTACCTGCCCTGACTAAATCTGACTGGAGCCTGTCCTTCCTGTGATCCTGGTTGTGTCAGAACTCCTCAGAGTTCAGCTGTCTCTGTGATTCTGGGATCCTGTGATCCTGGGTGTGTTAGAGTACCTGGGCACGGAGCTTCCTCTGGGTGTTGTGGGACTGGCTCCCAAATTTTTTATTATTGTCATAAAACTTCATGTTAGTTGTGTTTGTTAGACCTGAAAAAAAAAAAAAAACACTTTAGTTAATATGTGGGGAGACAGATAGATATAACTTTCCCTATCCATTCCTGTGTAAGTCACCTTTTTGTTGCTATAACAAAACTTATAAGAAAAGGTTTATTTAGGCTCGTGGTTTCAGTGACTGTAGTTTATAATTGGTTAGCTAGTCCCATTGTCAGGTCGTCAGAATGACAGCATATCATGACAGGAACACGTGATGCAGTCAAACCACTCCTCAAGCCAAGTTACAAGTCAGGAGAGAATGGGGCTGATGTCCTGGTGATCCCTTCAAGTGCATCCAGCACATGAGCTGAAGATTTCCCACTTGACCCTACTATTTAAAGATCTTCTACCATCTCCCAATAGTGCCTTTCTGGATAGTAAGCCTTTAGTAACTGGAAATTATAGCATGTAATCTCATCTGTAATAGAGACAATAACAGTTGTAAGAATGAATGAAATGATACACAAAAGCATTCTGCACAGAACTTAATGTACATAATCCTCCACAAATGTTATGTTCATACTGTCACTGACCTGCAAGCAAACGAGATTGATCTGTAATGTCCTAATCCCCTGTTTATCTGAAATCTCAATATAAATTATAACCCAAAAAGAGGTCCCATACACTGTTTGGCATGTCTTCAAAAACATAACTCATATTAATTAACCACATAAAGTATATAAAGTATAAAGGCAATATTGAATGTATTCTAAAGAAAGTTACATTATATCACTAAGATAGGTCATTTCATACAAGAAAGTTTCCAAAGACTGTTAGATCATAAAAGTTTCCTGTTAGTCTAGTGTCCTCATCAGTAATCGTTTTGGTCCTTTAAATGGAGCTTGAGTGTCTATTAGGAAAAATGATGGTTACAGGCATCCTGCTGAAGTATAACTAATTCTTCAAAATGCTTTGTGCACACCAGTTGTTCTGTTTCTGAAAAGCTCAATGATTATTCAAAACTTTCCTTGAACACTCATTTACTTAGCAGTAGTGTCTAGTGTACATTGTAAAAAGATCCTACACAAGGGCTTTGAAAGTCATTAATTGCATATTCAATATATGATTTTGCTTTTCTCCTTCTCTGGTATCTTTTTTGCAACATTCGGGAGTCCGCAGACATTACTTTTCCTCACTCCTTCTGTCACAGGTCAGAGTGCTACTAGTGGAGGCTGGGTGGCATGCAGTAAACATTAGACAGAGTGCAGCAGCACCTGGGAGAGCCAAGGAGTCTCCTGTCCAGACAGACATTCAGCAAATAGACTGAAATTGAAAATGGACTGGCCTCAAAATTCTTAGAGCGGGAAAATATATTTTCATTAAAAATTATTTATGCTATCTAAAATAATAATTAAATTATTTGGGAAAGATAATAAAAATTATGATTTTCTGCTCTTATTTCTAATAATAGTAAAATGTTAGTTGAAAGAATGTATAATAACCAAAAGCTCTGTTTTTACAGTTTAAAAGGACCCTGAGACAAAAATGTTTGACAGATATGTATATATCATCTTGATTCTCATGACCAATTCTTTATCTTTACAATGCTGAAGATTCTGGAGCCTTGTATAAACTTAGCCAGGGCTACAGGTGCAGCCTTCTGGTCTGGTCTGGTCTGGTCTGATCTGGTCTGGTCTGGTCCTGTCCATATAACTAGCTTTAACTGAATATATAATCCAGGTAGGATAAACAAAATTCCCCTTCTTCAGCCACCTATGTGCCTGCCAACTACACACAGCTCATGACAAATTCTTAGATATTTTATATATTGTATGCTTATTTATCTTTTATGCACAAAAGTTATGTTTCTTTTTAAAATAAAACATCTTAGGTTTTTGTCAATAATCATTTTTTATTCTTTACCTAAATTATGTCTTAATTCACAGGTTGAAAGCACAAAAAAACAGTATGAAATTCTGATTTCACAATTAAAGGATGAACTCTCAGCCCTTCAGATGGTATGTTTAGAAGACCTTATTAGTATTTTCCTCCAAATATTCCTTGTTTTAAAGGTCAATATGTATGTTACTGGCAATCCCTTTGTTCCATATATATTTGTTAATCCATGACCTATGCTAGGTGCTAGAAAACAAAGTAAATTTCCAGAGATGTTTTGCTGTGTTGGGCTTTTGGTAGGAAGAGTAGAACAGGTGGCATCCATCACATCCATGTCCTTGACAGAAAACACAGGACCACTAAACCAACTGTATCTCCTGCCATATGAATGGTTGATCTGGGAGACCAGGGAGAAAGAAAGACTTCCTACAAATAAAGAAATGAGAGTGAATAGGCAAAGCATTGGGGCTGGGGGGGATGAGGAAGACTGTTCATTTGACTAGAGGTAGATATTCACAACTTCACTAGCATACCTTTCATGAATCCATCATTTTTAATCTGTTATAAAATTAGCAGTAGCTTGTGTGTTCTAATAAATACGTGCACTAGTGTTTGTTGTACATGTGACCATTTGTGCAACCATGCTCTTTACAGGAAAATATCTTCAAATAGATTGTAACCCCTCAACGTAAGAGTCTTCTGTCTGCCTTGATTTTCCCCATTGCCTAGTACAGTATTGAGCATGGTATATATTAAAGTAAATATTCATCAACAGAATAATATTTAAATACCTCTGAAAGGCTACAGACCATGTAGTATACATTACTATACCATTGTGTGGAGGTAAAAGAAAAAAATTTGCATCTTTGAGAAAGAAAAGAAAAATGCCTCTTTGTCACCGTCAAAGATCACTTTAATTAACTGGAAATGGTGTAAAAATATTTCTGTTCTGTTTTCCAGAAAGAATGTGAACTGTATAAGACTAGGAATCCATTAGTGGTATATCAACCAAATCTATATAAAACTCACTATATTGTAAAAACTATTTTGATAATTTCATTATATAACAAAAGGTAGGTTTGCTATATGTCAAACATTTATACCTGAGTGATCTTTCTAAAGATATGAAACATCTGATATCACATCCTATGGAAAAATTGTGCTGTCTGATTAAAAAGTATTTTAAATATTAAAGATATTTTTAAAAGATTTCTAGGGTAGATTAGAAATATCCTCTTGGAGGCTGGGGGTGTAGCCTAGTTGGCAGGGTACATGACTAATATGCAAGAAATCCTGGTTTGATCCTGAGCACCATATAAATTATAAACTCTATATCTGTAAGCTCAACACTCTGGAGGTGAGGCACAGGGACCAGAAGTTCAAGATTATTGTAGGCTATATAGAATTGATAACCTGAATGAGAAGATGTCTCCTCAGGAGTACTAAAGTCAGGAAAGCATGAAACAGTATATTTCAGGTACTGAAAGTGAGTCAGCCAGCTTACCTGTATCTAGCAAATGTGCATTTTAAAATTGATGGAGAAATAAAGGCCTTCCATGACAAGGACATACTAAGGTAGTTCATGATCACCAATACAGTATTGCAGAAGATGCTCAAAGGAGACCTGTACACAGAGGAAAAAAGACCTCACTCATGAGAACACAGCAAAAAATGAATTTCAAAAGAGGAAAACAAGTAAGTAAGAAAGAATTAGCCATGCTCAACTCAGGAAACTACCATCGTCATGTGAATCAGGGCAAAGAAAATAATAATGATCAAACCAATTAGAAAACAACCAACAAAATTACAAGAATCAGTGAGTGAGCAACTCTCAGTAATAATCCTAAGTGCAAAGTTATAATTCTCCAATTAAAAGATACTGACTAGCTATAAATGTAAGAAACTACCCTCACTTAATAACCCTTAATGCAATAGTTGTAGTTCTCCAATTAAAAGATATAGATTAGCTATAAATTTCTTTTAAAAACTCACTTCACTGGCAGAGGCAGTCTGAAAGTGGAAGAATGGTAATTGATACACTGAGTGAATAGAATCCAAAAATAAGCAGGATGCCCCATAATCAAATCTGACCCAAACAGCCTTCAAGTAAAAATTACATGAAAGGGTAAAGAATTCTACTTCATATTAATAAAGGGAAGGAGGAGCTGAAGGAGTTTGCAACCTCATAGAAAGAACAACAGTATCAACCAACCAGAGCTCCCAAAGACTAAACCACCAACCAAAGACTGCACGTGGAGTGGACTCATGGCTCCAGCCACATGTGTACCAGAGGATGGCCTTGTCTGGCATCAATGGGAGGAGAGGCCCTTGGCCCTGTGAAGACTCAATGCCCCAGTGTAGGGGAATGCCATGGAGGGGAGGCAGGAGTGGGTAGGTGGATGGGGTAGCACCCTCATAGAAGCAGGGTAAGGGGGGATGGGATAGGACTTTTGCAGAGGGGAAACCAGGAAGGAAGATAACATTTGAAATGTAAATACATAAAATATCCAATAAAAGAAAAAATAAAATAAGAATCAGGACTTCTCGTTTTATAAACTGACAGTAAAAGAATAGTTTGCTCCTGATAGAATAGTAATGGGGGAATTTAGACTGCAGTCTAAAATTCAGTGAAGAAACTTCATTAAATTAGGCCATGCAGTTCTGTAGAGTATACAGTTTTCTCAGCAGCCAATGAAATTTTCCCTAAAAAAAGATTACAGTTTAGTCCATAAAGCAAGTCTTAAAAAATACAGAATAATTTAAATAATTCTTATATTTATCAAATGATAGAATAATAAAGCTAGAAAACAGTAGCAAGGAAAACTATAAAAACTACTGATATATAAGAAGTGCACCACTGAAGAAGCAATAGAAGAAATTTAATGTTATCTCTAATCAAATAAAAATGGAAGTCTCTATTGTGAGAATACAGCAAAGACAGATAATTCTATAAAATGTATAGCTGTTTTTGAGTGTCCAAATGGAACAAAGGTGTAGACTCTTTTTTTAACGATTTCTATTTTGTTTGCATAGGAACTGATAAGTGTGGCTTCTATGCTATCAGCTTTAATATCTGCTAACCTTTTATAAAGTATGAATTTGGAAATATTTCAGAAATGTATGAAAATTTAATTTTCTTCCAAAAGCAGGTGTATCAGTGGTGATTAGCAAAGCTTCTAATAAAATTTTATTTTAATATTATAGGGCATTTAATAGAACTACTATGATAATTATAAATATTTTAACTTTTCTATTTTATTTTGCTCATTCTTTTTGAATTTCTTTTTTTATTCAATTGTTTTAAGCTTATTGACTTTACATCCTGCTCACTGCCCCCTCCCAGTCACCCCCTCCCACAATCCTTCCCCCATCATCTTCTCTGAGAGGTGGGGGCCTCCCTGGGTATCCCCTGACACTGGCACTTCAAGCATGCAAAGCATCCTGTCCCACTGGGGCCAGACAAGGCAGTCCCGTTGAAGAACATATCGTACAGGCAACATTTGGGATTAAAAATACAAAGAAATTAAAGATTTTCTAGAATTTAATGAAAATAAAGGTACAACATACCCAAATTTATGGGACACAATGAAAGCAGTGCTAAAAGGAAAGTTCATAGCATTTTGCTGACTTTTAACCCAAGTTAATCAAATACTGTTTGAACAATCATCACTTCATGTCAGTGGAATATAATGGTTCAGGTACACGCATAGATAGTTATTCTTTATAAGCCACTTCCTAGATCTAGAAGTATAATCCATCTTTAATATTGACATATTGTCCTAGTTTACTTTCTGTTGCTGTGATAAAATACTGACAGAAAACCAACTTGAGAAGGAAGAGATTTATTTTAGCTTATAAATTGTAGTCCATCTCCAAAAAATATTGTAGTCCATCATCCAGGGCGGGATCTCAAGGCAGGAACCATGGAGAGGTGCTGCTTGCTGGCTTTTTATGACTTGTTCAGCCTCTTTTCATGGACAACCTAGGACTGTGTGTCCCAATTGCCAGCACCTACAGTTTGCTGGTCATTACTCAAGAAAGTGTTCCCATAGACATACCCACAGGCCAGCCAGTTGGATGGAGGCAATTTCTCCTTGCATGTCTCTTTCCAGGTGATGTCAAGTTGACAAAGACTAACTAGCACAGGCATATATTAAAGTCACATGAGTGGTATTATGAACATACCAGAAGTCACAAATTTAGCCTCATGAAGTTACCATGTAACAGGCAGAGAGACAGGAGGATCTTGAATTCAAGTTTGAGGACAGTCTAGGCTATGTAATGAAACTATGAAAAACATCCCTTCCCCAAAAAAACAAAAACCTTTTATAGATAAGTACCTTATTATGTATATAAGTTTCTATAGGACACTAAAATTGTGTTTGCTATAAACTTACATTCTGTTTTAGCAAAAAAGAAAATCACACCTTTGTACTGGTTCAAAGTAATCAAGTTTGGGCCATAATTTAAAAGCTTACTTTAAAGTTTGGAAACAGCAAGGTTGGTCTTTCTTATAATTGTATAAACTTGAATATTACTGATGGAATACTATCAACAAAGCAGGTTCACCAAAGTTATTAACTTACAGTTAATAAAACTAAGCTTATTCTCAAATAGAAGAATAATTGTGAAGAACTCACTAGTTGATTCTTTTTGTTTTAGTGTCTTGGCAAAATCAAATTGATTAGCTGATATACTTGTTAAATTACTAAGTAAAATGTTTGATACATGAAGTCTTTTAAGTGTAAATATTTCAGTTGTTATGGTCATGCTAATAAATATCCCTGGCTGTTGGTTACTTTATAAGAAAAATTAACTTAACTTAGAATTTATGTACCTTTTATGCCAAATGTTTCCTTTTGGATGTTGTGACAGTATCTGGCTCATCTTGCAAAATATTTGCTAATAGTACGTGAAAAGAACTTGTAACATCAAAAATCCTAATTTTTTTTTCTCCCATGAGTACTATAGCCTCTGCCTCTTACTTACTTCATAAAGAATTCCTTGGTATGGTATAGCCAAAGGCAATTTCTTGAATCCTAGGATAGGTCAGTAACTTTCTGAAACTGACAGTTACGGTGGGTTTGTTAGGTAACTGTAATATTCTTATGAACAAATTATTTTACATTTCCATTTTTTCCTCATCTTAATGTTTCACCAGATACATTTATTTACATTATGACTTGATTTTATAGGACTGTGATGAAAAGCAAGGTCAAATCGATCGAGCCATTAGAGGGAAAAGAGCTGTGGAAGAAGAACTTGAGAAGGTAAGAAGGGCAAGCACACAGCTGCCTGAAGGCGGCCACAGGCCTCCGCACCGCTGCCTGCTCTGCTCACGCTAGCCTCATAAGTACTTTCTGGGCAGTGTTTACTCACATCTAACTAAAGTCATTGAAATGATCATTTCACCTACATCCATTTCTTCTAAGAATACTCATTTTATTTGAACTTTGTACTTCAAGATCTGACTTTTTTGAAATGTCTATTTACTGTTCTAGCCTCAGCCCAAAAGTGGTTTTCCTTTTGTCTTCTTTTTTAACTTCGTGCTAACTTACTGAAGTTAGAAATGGACATAATAGGTATAAACAATGAAAAAATCATAATATGCTATGAATTTTATCTTTATGTATGTATGTGTTTGTATATATAGATATATGCAGGTATGCATAGAGGACAGAGGTTGACATTGGTTGTTTACCTCAGTCTTTCTCTGCCTTAATTTTTAAAGAGTCTGCATGAAACTGTAACTCACCAACTCAGCTACATAGTTGCCAGCAACCCAGAAATATGTGAGTCTCTGTCACCTCAGAATTGGGATTACAGGCACATACCTCCACACCCAGCTTTTATGTGAGTGTCTATCCAACAAGCAGTTTACTGCCTGAGTTATTTCTCTGACCCAGATTTTTACCTTTTAAGAATATAATAATTAGGGGTCTGGGAATATCAGTGGTTAAGAACACTATCTTCCAGAGACCTGTGTTCAGTTCCCATCACCCACATGGAGGCTCACGGTCATCTGAAACTCCAGTCCTGGGGATCTAGTACCCTGGTTCTGGCCTCTGTAGGCACTAGGCACTCACAAGATACACAGCCCTACTTGCAGGCAAAACACTCATACACATAAGGTAAAATATTTTAAAAGAATACAATAGTTAGGTAAAATACTTACCCCAATGATATTTGAAGTAAGAACCTTAAAATTAGTTTCTTGCATGCTTCTTCATTAGCAGTAAATATCTATTTTAAATTGCCTTGGGAAAAAAGGGCAACTAAATATTAGCATTTGCCATGTTTAAAGTGCTGTGTTAGTAACTGCATAGAAAGGCTTAGTAACTCTAACATTAAAAATACCAAGCAATGAAGTTGGGATTTGACCTCGAAAGGTAAACTTCATGGCATTCAAAGTATGTGACATATCCATGTTGTCAAAAATAATGACAAAATCAAGTAGTAAAGCAGCAATTTACACACAGTATAGAATATGGCTTTATTTGTGGAAATAAGCACAAGCACTTCTTATTCAAGGTAGACATTTTTTGGCTGTTAGTCTCCTAAAGGTTTATCCTTCCAGGTTTTCTTCATATCATGTTAAGTAATGCTTCCAGCTATACATAAGGCTTTGGAATGAATTTTTTCTAATTACATGAATTTTTAACATTACATGACACAGTGGTAGTCCACCTCAGTGGAAAGAGCGATATAGTCTTACCACTCACTGGTAACTTGGAGACTTGGGAGGGCAGTTAGATGAACAGTTTGTCTGAAAATGTCACCTGGACCTCAGGACCTACTGGGTAGTTAACCCTGTGCTGTAAGAGGAAACCCAGCCTCAAACTGAGCTATGGCACAACTACCCCTGAGAATGGAAGCTCCAATTCCAGCCATGCTGTTGCCCAGGTAACCCAAAGCAGAGTTCTAGAACTTTCAGCTCTACTAGTTATCCTACAATATACACACTTACTTTTCAGTATTTCAGTAGAGAATTATCTTGAACATTCCCTAAATAAATGCTAGAAGTTTTTGGTTTTTTTCTTTGATGTGTTAGGGTGAAACTCTGGGCCTTGTACACAGTTAGTAAGGGCTCTACTATTGAGCTTCATATCCACCCCTACCACCAGTTGTCCATAAATTGACATTTAAAACATTTCTTAAAAGCCCCAGCAGCTGTTGTGTATTTCTGTATTAGTTGGATACTTTACAATGAACATGAATGATTTCGTATTTTTCAGCTGTCAGTTTATAGCATTTTATTTTGTAAATGAATCAATCCTAGGTATCTTCAAATATCTAACAGTAGGAAGAGATGAACACACACTCGTGACTATTTCTCAGCATGTTTTTATTGAGGTAATTTCCTATAAGGTAATACTTATAAGCCTTTTCCTCAGATGTGCCGTGAAGGCAAACAGGATGAAGGTGATTACAGAAAATTGGAAGAAATGCACCAAAGATGTCTTGCTGCAGAACGTTCAAAAGATGATCTTCAGCTAAGACTCAAGAGTGCAGAAAATAGAATAAAACAACTTGAAATTAAGTAAGTTTTCTTTTGGGTTTCCTATGATAACACTTTAAGAATTTACATGGGTTCTAGTGAATTTATTTAGCAACAACCAAATATGTTTTTTTCATAATTTCTATTTTTATTACATTTTAAGTTGACATACAAAGTATTGCATTTAGTGAGAGCATTTTCATACTCATAAGTCATAGTACTGTCTTATAATTTGTTCCCTTCCCACACTGCTCTCCTCCATGTCCCCTGTCTACTCTATGATTGATTCCCTTACCACCCAAGCCACTAAGTAGTGTGCATTTCTGCTTTCATATCATAGATATTCTGTTACCTACTCTGATACTCTCCCTCCCCAAGATATTGTCCTAGCACCCTCAGAATTCTATTTCCGACATAACATAAACACACACACACACACACACACACACACACACACACACTGCATGTAGGAATAATCGTCTTTCTGGGTCTGCTTGCTTGACTTGGCACAATGATTTCCAGTTGAATCAGTTCCCTTATATGTATCATGCTTTCATCTTTCTTTTTTGCTGAGTAAAATGCTACTCTGTTTATGCACCACATTTTCCTTATCCATGTATGTGTTGAACAACTAGACTGATTTTGTTTCCTTCCTGGCTCTTGTGAGCAGAGATGAGGAGAATGTACTAGTATCTCTGTGGTATGTTGACTGTGTGTATGTACATACATGTACATGTATATGTCTGCAAGTTAGATTATATAGTAGTTTTTTTTTTAATTAGAAGACCTCCATACTGATTTCCATAGTAGCTACAAAGGTTCCTCATAGCCTTCCCAACATTGGTTTTATTTTCTTAGGGTGTAATGGGAATTATAAAGCTATTTTAATTTTCATTTCCCTGATGGCTAAGGATGTTGAACATTTGTCCAAATATATACTGGCCATTTGAGATCTGCCTATTTAGTTCATTAACCAACTTACTGATCAGATGATTACATTTATGTTATTTTGTGGGTTTGTTTCATTTTCAAGTTCTTTTATATATTCCAGATGTTAGTCCTCTACTAGGTGAATTAAGCAAAGATGGCTTTGCTCATTCTGAAACCTGGATTTCACTTATAGTTCATTTTGCAGACACTTTTTAATGTATAGTTTCTTATGTCAGTTCATAGTATTATTTTCTAAGCTCGTATTTTTCAGATAGTCTGTAATGTCCCTATATCTTGAGATATTTTCTATATGTTCTCCCTGACAATTTTAGACATTAAAGTCTTCAGTTCACTTCCAGTTGACTTGTGTACAAAGTGAGAGATAGGGACCTCGTTTCCTCTTACTACATGTGAATATCCAGCTTTCCCAGCACCATTTTTCTCTAAACTATGGTTTGAAACTTTGTCAAGAATCACGTGACTTCAGGAGTGTGGATTTATCTCTGAGTCCTCTAGTTTTTTTCATCTACATGTCTATTTTTGTGTGACTTAAATACTGGTTTTGTTTTGTGGCTCTATAATATAACATGAAATAAGATACTGTGACACTTCTAGCATTATTCTTTAGTTTAGGATTACTTCTGTGCTCTATGACTTTTAGGATTTTTTTTTCTAGTTCTATGAAGAATGCCAGTAGAATTTTTTAGGATTGCCTTTAATATGTAGGAGACTTTATAGTAATTCAATCATTTTTACTATATTAGCTCTATGAGCATGATAATATTTTTCTATCTTTTAGGGTCTTCAATTCCTGCAGAGTTTTAAATTTTTCCATTGTAGAAGTCTTTGGCTTCCTTGCTTAGGTATAGTATTACTGAAGGATTTTTTTTTGTTGTTTACTTTTATTACATTCTAGCCATTGCCCCACCTCCCCATCTCTCCTCCTACCATTCCTCATCCCACTTCTCCTCTTCCTTGCCTCTGAGAGGGTGCTCCCCGCAACAGGCCTCTCCTTTCTCAAGTCTCTGAAGGATTAGGCACATCTTGCCCTGAGGCCAGACCAGATATCTGCTATAGATGTGCTGGGGTTTTGTTTTTTTTTTAACTTTTATTGCATTATGATGAGAAAAGTTACATGATTTCAATTTATCTGAATTTGTTAACATTTAAAAATATATTTTAATTAAGTAGAATTGAATCACATTCTTGTTCCCCTTTTGTACCACGGCTCCTCCCATAGACCCCCTTCAATACCTACAATATCTTTTTTGTCATATTCCTTAAAATTTATAAAATATTATAATAAAAATAAGTATTATAAAAGTTGTTTGATATAAAACAATCAATTTAACAGTCTTATGTAGATGCTCGTCTACAGCAATACTGAAAATACATTTTTCTCAATATAAATTTTGAATAACTCCAAACATTAGCTGTATACTTAAAAATAATGCATCACTACTAGTATTTTCTTAGATGAACATGAATATATAAAGTGTTTTTGTTTGTTTTGTATTTAGTAGAGTTTAAAATCTTGGCTCTTACTGTGGTACAAAGCCAAAATAAGAACAATTTTTAGACATTGGAGTTCAGTGGAATAAGGCTGTATTTCAGTGACCCTCACATCACCAAAGGCTTTTACCTCCATAGTAGCTAAACCAAGAGTTGACAGTACTGCTGCGCCAAGGAATGAATTGTAGGCTCGATTTTTGGATACAGACTTCCCACTATAGTCATAGCCATTTGACTTGAGTGAGTGACTTCATTCTCAGCCCACAGAGAACAGGTTACATTCATTTAAGAAATGGTGTAGATATTAAGATGGTGTATCCATAAAGTTATTCACCAACTGTTTCAATGAACAATGGTTCTGCTTGGAGGGTGGCACAGACATTAGGTGAGGGTAAGAATTTGGTTCATTAGCTGTGATAATTTGGAAAAGCATTCATCTCAGAGAAAGACTTAACTTATAAAGTCCTCTTCTTCAAACTTGATACAAGAGTTACAAATGTCAAGCAAAGCATTCAGTCTCACTTTGTTGTTCTCTTACAAGCCACCTCCCTAGTTAATCGTCTATGTTTCTTTTGGGTATATAAATACTTTTGAAATATATAAGCTGTTCTGAAAACCATAGTACAGTATAAAAACATGAAATAACAATACTACTAATAGAGAGGCTGAGATAGGAGAAGCAAGATTTCAAGACCCTTATGGTTGTGCACAGCAAGACACTGTCACAAACAAGCAAGCTGACAGTGTGTATAGATTGTACAATGTTGGACCTATTTCTCCAATTACCAAATTAGAGAGACCATTGGATGACAATCAACAAATTTCCAATTCCTCATATTATTGGATTTCAATCGATTAGGATATGTTGGTAATATTAATTTTCAAATTAATATATTAAGAAAAAGTAATTGTCACTTCCTGTTGTTTTTGTTGTAAGAGGTGGAATTAGGTTTGTGTGGATTTGTTGAAAGATTACCTTCTTGCTTCTTCTAGAGTGTAGTTTAGCTCCTTATGTTGATATTTTCCATCTATTATTCTTTGAAGGGCTAGATTTGTGAAAAGATATTGTGTAAATTTTGTTTTGTCATGGAATATCTTGTTTTCTCCATCTATGGCAATTGAGAGTTTTGCTGGGTATAGTAGCCTGGGCTGGCATTGGTGTTCTTGTAGGGTCTGTATGACATCTGCCCAGGATCTTCTAGCTTTCATAGTCTCTGGTGAGAAGTCTGGCGGAATTCTGATAGGTTACAGTCACTACATTGAATAAAAGTGGAGATAGCTGACACCTTGGCTCGTTTCTGATTTTCAAGGAAATTCATGAGGCCTTTTTCCATTTACTATAATGTGGCTATTTTATCATAGGCAGCTTTTATTATATTGAGATATAAGCCTAGAATTCCTGCTTTTTTGGATTTTTATCATCTAGTAAAGTTGAACTTGGTTAAAATCCTTTTCTCCATCTATCTGTTGATATGATTACATTATTTGTTTTCAAAACTGAGTTCAAGTCTTTTTTTTTCTTTGTAGTATTGGCTACAATATTCTGTAGATAGCTATTTAGCATATTTGCTCTCTGATGTCATATAAGTGATATGTCTTTCTCCATTTTTGTCTTGATGATCTGTTTGTTGATCATCACGTAATAATAAAGTCACCTGTTTTTATGCTGGAATCAGTCTGTGTTTTTATATCTAGTAGTTTTATAAAACTAGGTGAGCCAACGTTGTGAGCTCATGTATCTATAATCTCCTCCTGATGAATCATAGTCTTAATGTAATAATCAATGAAAAGTGACATTCTTTATTTTTCTGACTTGTACGGCGCCTTGCTGCCTGGATAGCAACAATAAGGACCAAACACCGAGACTTCTTCTCTTGACAGTTTACTCAGGAAATTTTCTTTTGTGTTAACATCTCTTTTAGGTACCCAAGTGTTAACAGCTCTTTTAGGTGTTAAGGCTCTTCCCGCCTCCCAGGCGCAGCCCGCCTCCATGGAATCGCACTTCTTGCTTCTAAGTGCTGTGGCTCTTCCTGCTTCTGTGAAATGGGCGGCAGCAGCAGCTCTTGCTAGTCGCTGCTGCTCTTCTTCTGTGGAGTCGCAGCTGCTCCTGCTGCTGCGTAGTCACCGCTGCTCTTGCTTCGGCAGAGTGGCGTGGAATGGCCGCTGCTCTTTCTTCTGTGGAGTGGCGTGGAATGCCCTGACTGCCTGGAGAGTGCCCCTTATATACCCGTGCCCAAGCCCTCGTGGTTCTCCTGGATTGATTCCCTGGCAATCGCCTCATTAGCATACACCTGCTTGGGAGGGGTTTGGTAGCATGCACCTGCTTGGGTTTGGCGCATGATTGGTTAGCATACACCTGCTCGGGAGACACCTAATTTGCATGAGCCCGCTTGGGAGGGGCACCTGCATGAGCCCGCTCAGGAGGGGCGCATGCGCAATAGAATCATCTATCGCTGCTGCCCTGGCCTGTCTTGGATTCGATTGTCTGAACGGCTGCCTACACTGACTAATTTTAATTTGACATGTACTTTAACATATACTGGAATAATTGCACTTGTGTGCTTCCTAGCTCCATGTGCTTGAAATGTCTTTTTTGTTTTGTTTTGTTTTATTAGATATTTTCTATATTTACATTTCAAATGATATCCCCTCTCCCAGTTTTCCCTCTGGAAAAAAAACTATTCTCTCCCCCCACTTCTCACCACCCCACCCTCACTCGCTTCCTGGCCCTGGCATTCTCCTATACTGGGGCATAGAGCCTTCACAGAACCAAGGGACTCTCCTCCCAATGATGACTGACTAGGCCATCTTCTTCTGTATTAGTCAGGCACTGGCAGGGCCTCTCAGGAGATAGCTATATCAAGTTCCTGTCAGCCATCTTCCATCTACATATGTAGCTAGAGCCAGGAGTCCCACCATGTGTACTTTTTGGTTGGGAGTTCAGTCCCTGAGAGGTCTGGGGGTACTGGTTAGTTCATAATGTTGTTCCTCCTTTGGGGCTGTAAACCCTTCAGCACCTTGTATCCTTTCTCTAGCTCTTTCATTGGGGATCCTGTACTCAGTCCAATGGATGGCTATGAGCATCCACTTCTGTATTAGTCGAGCACTGGCAGAGCCTCTCAGGAGACAGCTATATCAGGCTTCTGTCAGCCAGCACTTGCTGGCACCCACAATAGTGTCTGGGTTTGGTGATTGTATATGGGAAGGATTCCCAGGTGGGGAAGTCTCTGGATTTTCCTTCCTTCAGTCTCTGCTCCACACTTTGTCTCTGCAACTCCTTCCATGGATATTTTGTTCTCCCTTCTAAGAAGGATCGAAGTATTCACACATTGGTCTTCCTTCTTGAGTTTCTTGGGGTTTATGGATTGTATCTTGAGTATTCCAAGCTTCTGGGCTAATATCCTCTTATCAGTGAGTACATACCATGTGTGTTCTTTTGTGATTGGGTTACCTCACTCAGGATGATATTCTCCAGATCCATCCATTTCCCTAAGAATTTTATAAATTCATTGTAATAGCTGAGTAGTACTCCATTGTGTAAATGTACCACAGTTTCTGTATCCATTCCTCTGTTGAAGGACATCTGGTTTGTTTCCAGCTTCTGGCTATTATAAATAAGACTGCTATGAATATTGTGGAGCATGTGTCCTTATTACATGTTGGAGCATCTTCTAGGTCTATGCCCAGGAGTGGTATAGCTGGGCCCTCTGGTAGTACTATGTCCAATTTCCTGAGGAACCGCCAAACTGATTTCCAGAATGGTTGTACTCTCTTGCAATCCCACCAACAAAAAGTGTTCTCTTTCTCCACAACCTTGCCAGTATCTGTCACCTGAGTTTTTCATCTTAGCCATTCTGACTGGTGTAAGGTGGAATCTCAGGGTTGTTCTGATTTGCATTTCCCTGATGACTAAGGATGTTGAACATTTCTTTAGGTGCTTCTCAGCCACTCGGTATTCCTCAGTTGAAAATTCTTTGTTTAGCTGTGTACCCCATTTTTAATAGGGTTATTTGGTTCTCTGGAGTCTAACTTCTTGAGTTCTTTGTGTATATTGGATATTAGCCCTCTAACAGATACAGGGTTGGTAAAGATCTTTTCCCAAATTATTGGTTGCTGTTTTGTCCTACTGACAGTGTCCTTTGCCTTACAGAAGCTTTATAATTTTATGAGGTCCCATTTGTCAATTCTTGATCTTAGAGCATAAGCTATTGGTGTTCAGGAAGTTTCCCCCTGTGTCCATGTGCTTGAGGCTCTTCCCCACTTTCTTTTCTACTAGTTTCTGTGTATCTGGTTTGATTTGGAGGTCCATGATCCACTTAGACTTGAGCTTTGTACAAAGAGATAGGAATGGATCGACTTGCATTCTTCTATATGCTGGCCACCAGTTGAGCCAGCACCATTTGTTGAAAATGCTGTCTTTTTTCCACTGGATGGTTTTAGCTCCTTTGTCAAAGATCAAGTGACCAGAGGTCTGTGGATTTATTTCTGGGTCTTCAATTCTGTTCCATTGATCTACCTCCCTGTCATTGTAACAATACCATGCAGTTTTTAGTCATGATTGCTCTGTAGTAAAGCTTAAGGTCAGGGATTGTGATTCCACCAGAGGTTCGTTTAGTGTTGAGAATAGTTTTCGATATCCTAGGTTTTTTACTATTCTAGATGAATTTGCAAATTGCTTTTTCCAAGTCTGTGAAGAGTTGAGTTGGAATTTTGATGGGGATTGCTTTGAATCTATAGATTGCTTTCGGCAAGATGGGCCATTTTTACTATATTAATCTTGCCAATGCATGAACATGGGAGATCTTTCCATCTTCTGAGATCTTCTTCAATTTCCTTCTTCAGAGACTTGAAGTTCTTGTCATACAGATTTTTTACTTGCTTAGTTAGATTCACACCAAGGTATTTTATATTATTTGTGACTATTGTGAAGGGTGTTGTTTCCCTAATTTCTTTCTGAACCTGTTTATACTTTGTGTAGAGGAAGGCTACTGCTTTACTTGAGTTAATTTTATATCCAGCTACTTTGCTGAAGTTATTCATCAGGTTTAGGAGTTCTTTGGTGAAATTTTTGTTGTCACTTAAGTATGTTATCATATCATCTGCAAATAGTGATAATTTGACTTCTTCCTTTCCTATTTTTATCCTTTTGATCTCCTTTTGTTGTCTAATTGCTCTGGCTAGGACTTCAAGTACAATATTGAGTAGGTAGGGAGAAAGTGGGCAGCCTTGTCTTGTCCCTGATTTTAGGGGGATTGCTTCAAGTTTCTCTCCATTTAGTTTGATGTTGGCTACTGGTTTGCTATATATTGTTTTTACTGTGTTTACGTATGGGCCTTGAATTCCTGCTCTTTCCAAGACCTTTATTATGAAGGGATGTTAGATTTTGTCAAATACTTTCTCTGCATCTAATGAGATGGTCATATGTTTTTTTTTGGGGGGGGGGTTATATAGTGAATTATATTGATGGATTTCCATATATTGAACCATGCCTGCATCCCTGGGATGAAGCCTACTTGATCATGATGGATGATCATTTGGATGTGTTCTTGGGTTCGGTTTGCAAAAAATTTATTGAGTATTTTTGCATCAATATTCACAAGGGAAATTGGTCTGAAGTTTTCTTTCTTTGTTAGGTCTTTGTGTGGTTTGGGTATCAGAGTAATTGTGGCTTCATAGAACAAATTGTGTAGAGTACCTTCTGTTTCTATTTTGTGGAATAGTTTGAGGAGTATTAGTAATAAATCTTCTTTGAAGGTCTGATGAAACTCTGCACTAAACCCATCTGGTGCTGGGCTTTTTTTTTGGTTGGGAGACTATTTATGACTGTTTCTGTTTTGTTAGGGAATATGGGACTGTTTAGATCGTTTATCTGATCTTGATTTAACTTTGGTACCTAGTATCTATCTAGAAAAATTGTACATTTCATCCTTGTTTTCCAGTTTTTGTTGAATATAGGCTTTTGTTTTAGGATCTCATGATTTTTTTGGATTTCCTCAGTTTCTGTTGTTATGTGTCCCTTTTCATTTCTGATTTTGTTTATTAGGATACTGTCTCTGTGCCTCTTGTTAGTCTTGCTAAGGGGTTTATCTATTTTCTTGATTTTTTTTCAAAGAACCAGCTTCTAGATTGGTTGATTCTTTGTATAGTTCTTTTTGTTTCCACTTGGTTGATTTCAGCCCTGAGTTTGATTATTTCCTGCAGTCTACTCCTCTTAGGTAGATTTGCTTCTTTTTGTTCTAGCACCTTAAGGTGTGCTGTCAAACTGCTAGTGTATGCTCTCTCCAGTTTCTTTTTGGAGGCACTCAGAGCTATGAGTTTTCCTCTTGGGACTGCTTTCATTGTCTCCCATAAGATTGGGTATATTGTGGCTTCATTTTCATTAAACTCTAGAAAGTCTTTAATTTCTTTATTTCTTCCTTGTCCAAGTTAGTATTGAATAGAGTGTTGTTCAGCTTCCACGTGTATGTGGGCATTCTATTGTTTATGTTGTTATTGAGGACCAGCCTTAGACCATGGTGATCTGATAGGATGCAAGGAATTATTTCACTTCTATGAGTATCTGTTGAGGTCTGTGTGTGACCGATTATATGGTTAATTTTGGCAATACCATGAGGTGCTGAGAAGAAGGTGTATCCTTTTGTTTTAGGATAACATATTCTATAAATATCTGTTAAATCTATTTGTTTCATAACTTCTTTTAGTTTCACTGTGTCTCTGTTTACTTTCTGTTTCCATGATCTGTCCATTGCAGAGAGTGGGGTGTTGAAATCTCTCACTGTTATTGTGTGTGGTGCAATGTGTGCTTTGAGCTTTAGTAAAGTTTCTTTTATGAATGTAGATGCCCTTGTATTTGGAGCATAGAGGTTCAGAATTGAGAGTTCAGCTTGGTAGATTTTACCTTTGATGAGTATGAAGTGTCCCTCCTTATCTTTTTTCATCATTTTAGATCGAAAGTCGATTTTATTCGATATTAGAATGGCTACTCCAGCTTGTTTCTTGGCTCTGTTTGCTTGGAAAATGGTTTTCCAGCCTTTTACTCTGAGGTAGTGTCTGCCTTTGTCACTAAGGTGGGTTTCCTGAATGCAGCAAAATGTTGGGTCCTGTTTATGTAGCCAGTCTGTTAGTCTATGTCTTTTTATTGGGGAATTGAGTCCATTGATATCAATAGATTTTAAGGAAAAGTAATTGTTGCTTCCTGTTATTTTTGTTGTTAGAGTTGGAATTATGTTCATGTGGCCATATTCTTTTAGTTTTCTTGAAAGATTACCTTCTTGCTTTTTCTAGGATGTAGTTTCCCTCATTACATTGGAATTTTCCATTTATTATCCTTTGAAGGTCTAGATTTGTGGAAAGATTCTGTGTAAATTTGGTTTTCTTGTGGAATACCTTGGTTTCTCCACCTATGGTAATTGAGAGGTTTGCTGGGTATAGTAGCCTGGGCTGGCATTTGTGTTCTTGTAGGGTTTGTATGACATCTGCCCAGGATCTTCTAGCTTTCATAGTCTCTGGTGCAGTGTTTGGTGTAATTCTGATAGCTCTGCCTTTATATGTTACTTGACCTTTTTCCCTCACTGATTTTAATATTTTCTTTGTTTTTTGCATTTGGTGTTTTGAGTATTATGTGACAGGAGGAATTTCTTTTCTGGCCCAGTCTATTTGGAGTTCTGTAGGCTTCTTGTATGTTCATGGGCAACTCTTTCTTTAGGTTAGGGAAGTTTTCTTCTATAATTTTGTTGAAGATATTTACTGGCCCTTTAAGTTGGAAGACTTCCCTCTCTTCTATACCTATTATCCTTAGGTTTGGTCTTCTCATTGTGTCCTGGGTTTCCTAGATGTTTTGAGTTAGGATCATTTTGCATTTTGCATTTTCTTTGACTGTTGTTTCAATGTTTTCCATGGTATCTTCTGCACCTGAGATTCTCTCTTCAATATCTCGTATTCTGTTGGTGATGCTTGCATCTATGGATCCTGACTTCTTTCCTAATATTTCTATCTCCAGAGTTGTCTCTCTTTGTGATTTCTTAATTGTTTCTACTTCCATTTTTAGGTCCTGGCTGGTTTTGTTCAATTCTTTCATCTGTTTTGTTGTATTTTCCTGTAATTCCTTAAGGGATTTTTATGTTTCCTCTTTAAGGTCTTCTACTTGTTTACTCATGTTCTCCTGTAATTCTTTAAGGGATTTTTGTGTTTCCTCTTTAAGGGCTTGTACCTCTTTACCTATGTTCTCTTATATTTCTTTAAGGGAGTTATTCATACTCTTCTTAAATTCCTCTATCAGCATCATGAGATATGATTTTAGATCCAAATCTTGCTTTTCTGTTGTGTTGTGGTATCCAGGACTTGCTGTGGTTGGAGTACTGGGTTCTGATGATGCCAAGTCGTCTTGGTGTCTATTGGTAAGATTCTTGTGTTTTCCTTTTGCCATCTGTGTTAATCTCTGGTGATAGATTTTCTTGCTGTCTCTGGCTGGAGCTTGTTCCTCCTGTAAGCCTGTGTCAGCACTCCTGGGAAATCATCTCTCTCCTAGTAAGACCTGTGCCTCCTGGCTGGTCTCACCTAAGAAAATCACTGGAGAGAAAATGGAGATCTCACCTGAGTCCTGAGGTCAGAGCACTCCCTGGAGACAAGCTCTCTGCTCTCGGGAATGGTGCACAGAGGCCTGTGGAAGATCCGCGCACCTCCTGGGTGAAAATGGAGGCAGGAAGGACTGTCCCAGCTGCTCTGCTGTTTGTGTGGCCTGTGCCTCCTGACTGGTCCTGCCTTAGAAAAGCGATTGAAATTTCTTTTTCCAAGTTTTTTATCCTAAGATTGATTTGTCTTTGCCAGTGAGGTGTATAGTTCTTGTAGATAACAAATAGATGAATTCTATTTTTTAACCAATGTACTAGATTGCCTTTGAATTTATTGGCATTTATTAAGATACATAGTTGATATAAAAAGTCTTTCTAGAATTCTTGACATGCATGCAGTTTTTCCACGAGTATAAACAGAAGTCAGCATTTTAAGACATATTTATCATGTGTCTTAGTTACTGTTCTGTTGCTGTGAAGGGACACCATGACTGAGACAACTTATAAAAGAAAGCATTTAGTTGGGGGCTTGCCTATAGTTTCAGGTGATTAGTTCATGATTGCCATCATGAGTAGCATGGTGTCAGGCACACAAGTATGGCACTGGAACAGTAGGTGGGAACTTACATCCTGGTTGACAGGCAGGACACAGAGAGATAGCTAACTAGGCCTGGGAGGCTTTTGAAACCTCAAAGCACACTCCTATGACACACTTCCTCAACAAGGCCTCAACACCTCCAAATCCTTCCCAAACAATTCTTCTAACTGTGGACTAAGCATTCGAATATATGAGCCTATAGGACCATTTTTATTCAAACCACCACATTACGTAATGATGCTTCTTTTCTGTGTGAGTTCTTAAAAATTATGGAATGAAAGTTTATCTAAAGAACTTTCCCACATTGCTTACTTCAGTATTAATTCTGTTCAGTATGAATTTACTCTCATTGTATGTTTTCACATGCTGCGTATGGGTTGTGAGCAATGGGTGAAAAGCTTTTTCTTGTTTTTAACATGGAAAAGCAGCTCTCTAGAATTTTAAATGTTCCATAAAGGATACGGGCTAGTCTATGTTTATATTAGTAGAATTCGATCTAGCATCAATTCTTCTGCTTTGTTGAACAAATGGGAAATCTGAAGGCTTCCAGATACTCTCCACTTCATGTGCTTCTCCCCGGGATCATATCTTAGATATTCACCAGCATGCTGGTCAGCAGTGAGAACTTTGGATAACCTCCACACACTGAGGCTTTTCTCCAGCTTGTCTTTTTGTGCATCCTCAGGGTATACTTGATAAATGTCCGCTCTCTTCACTCAGAGGATTCCTGGAATATGCATTCTCTTACCCCATTCTAGTTTCAGAAATACTAAGCTTTGCTATTTTTCAAGTCTCCAATAATCTTTTTGAGGGACTGGACTGGACTGGACTGGATTTGATTTGACTTGGCTTAACTTTAACATTGAGGCAGTCAGCTGCTGTATTTTCCTATGGTCCTGACATTAAGTAAAAATTTGATTAGGAGGGCTGGAGAGATGGCTCAATGGTTAAGAGCACTGACTACTCTTCCGAAGGTCCTGAGTTCAAATCCCAGCAACCACATGGTGGCTCACAACTATCCGTAATGAGATCTGACACCCTCTTCTGGTGTGTCTAGAGACACCTACAGTGTACTTACATATAATAAATAAATAAATCTTTAAAAAAAATTTGATTAGGAGTTGCTGCATCTGTTTGCTATCAACTTCACATTGTTCTCTTGCTATAGCAGTTCTCAGTGAACCAATATTTCACATTGGTTTTCCAAATAAATAATACCAGGTCACCTTGTCCATTCTTATTTAAAATTGTTAAATACATTTACTTGGTATTGCATACGTTTTTGAAACCACATTAGTATTAAGTAAAATGAGGGCTATGGTTATATTTACTGTGTTCTCAATTCCCACCACCATGCTGAAGTGAAAAGAAATGACTCAGAATAAAGAAAACATAAGTCTACACCATAAAGTGTGCACATCTTTATCCTTTGTGTTGTTTCATTTATTTAAACAAAACAGTTCCTCAGAAGAGATATCACGTTCCCATGAAATGATCCAGAAACTTCAAACTGTATTGGAGTCTGAGAGGGAGAACTGCAGCTTTGTCAGCGAGCAAAGGCTGAAGCTTCAGCAAGAAAATGAGCAACTACAGAAGGAGACTGAGGGTTTGAGAAAAGTCGCTCTGGAGGCCCAGAAAAAAGCAAAATTAAAGGTATTTTTCAAAATGAGTTAAATGTCTTCTTAGGAAAATCAAGGTATAGAGAATATTCATTAGAACCCTAGCCAAACATTTTCAGGTTTTGTGTGTTTGCAGTGCGTGCGCGTGTGTGCGCGTGTTGTGTGTTTTATCCATTTATTAGTAGACTGACACTATAGCTTGGATAGTGTGAACACAGCTATGTAGGTATCTCTGTATTGTGCTGGTTATGCATGTGTGTGTCCACCTTCTCATCAAATAGCATGAAATCCTAATTTAAAGTACTAACTAGTGGAACTTGCCAAGTGTTCTTGAACATGATTGTCTTTTCTAGCTACACACATTTAAAAAAAAAAGTTCCAGGCCAGGCAGTGGTGGCGCACGCCTTTAATCCCAGCACTTGGGAGGCAGAGACAGGTGGATTTCTGAGTTCGAGGCCAGCCTGGTCTACAGAGTGAGTTCCAGGACAGCCAGGGCTATACAGAGAAACTCTGTCTCAAAAAAAAACAAAAACCAAAACCAAAAAGAAAAAAGAAAAGAAAAAAAAAGTTCCAGCCATACAACAAACTGACCTTCCTGCCAAAGCAACATAAGCAACACTAGAGAACTGTAACCTAGACAGCTCTGCAGTCTGCCGTGCTCCCACTTCCTCTCACACACTAGCAGAACTGTAGCTTAGACAGCTCTGCAGTCTACCGTGCTCCCACTTCCTCTCAGACACTGAATTTCTTCAAAATCAGTAAGGGAATATTGCAGCCCTTTGCTCTGAAAGCCTCTCCTACCAACTCTAAAAGCAGCAGCAAGAAGAATGCAAGGGGCAATGTCTCATCTGAGAAAAATCCTTACCTTTTATATTCTTTCCCCTTTCCTCTTCAATAATCCATTTAAGGCACTTTAAAGAAACACATTATTCCATCAGCATCTCAAATTCTCCATTCCACTGTATTTTTCTAAAAAGTGGCATTAGCTTTTTATAATAAAGATCTCCATCTTCCAGGCTCACAGTGAGGATGTAAATAGCAGTACTGGTGTTTCACTTTGCTTATTGCTGATTCAGACAATCATGTCATAGTCTGACATCATTCCTGTCAACACACAATTATTGACTATACTATTGTAGGTATCCAGGGCTGTAAGCATCTGTAAGAATATGAAATATGAGATGAAAAATAATAATATGTCTTACAAAGATATTTTTACTTTGTGAAATAAAGAAAACATGGAAAAGAACTGTATTGCCAGATATCAATATAAAGCCAGTTAGAGTTACAAGACAGTATTATTAACTTCAGAATAATCATATATTGATAAATAGCACAAAATAAAATCCAGAAAAACATTTCACTCTGATAATGACCTAATTTTGTAGCAGAAATACACTACGGTTCAAGAGGAAAAGAATTATCTTAATTTTAATACTAGATCAATTAGGTCCATGTTTAAAAAACAAATCTTGACTTCTTTCATCACACCATATATGCAAAGCAATGTGTGCTGCCTTACAGACTTGAAAATAGAATGCATAAGCTAGAGAGATGGCTCAGGGGTTAAGAGTATGCGCTCCTATTACAGAATACTTGAGTTCAGTTCCCAGCACTCAGAGCCACCTACAATCCAGCTCCAGGACATCAGACTCCCTCTTCTGGACTCTGAGGGCACTTACACTTACATGCACATGCACACATTTACACAAAAGTAAAAGTTAAAAAGACCTTTTTTAAAAATGAAATACAATCTTTGGATTTACAAGAGAAAATCTTCATGTCCTTGTGTAATATTTCTTAAAAACAGAAACCTAATGTCTGATGATGATGGTGGTGGTGGTGATGATGATGATGATGATGATGATGATATGATATGTGAGTGCTCTACTGTATATACATCCACATGCCAGAAGAGGACATCAGATCCCCTTATTGATGGTTGTGACCCACATGTGGTTGCTGGGAATTGAACTCAGCCTAGTTTCTTTAAGAGAAAAAGAATTAATATTTTTCTTTCAATGATCAAAAGCATCGTTAATGACTGGAGTTGCAGCTCAGTGTTAGAGTGCTTGCCTAGCTTCAGAAGACTCGGAGTTGCCCTATTCCAGTACCACAAAACTAATTAAAAGTGTATATAACTGTTCTTACCAATGAGTAATTAAATTTATTAATACAGAGAAGACATAGAAAATCAGATGTCTAATTTTGTATATTCCATAAATACGTTCAACTTTAGTATTCTTGAGGAAAAATAAATTAAAACTAGAATGCGATAATGCTATACAACTTCCAAAAATGACTGAAATTCAAGACTGGCAATATCAAGGACCTGGGGTTTGAATACAATACTGGTAGTAATCTAAAATAAAACAGTTGTTATTTAGCAAAATCTTAGAAAACTGTGTATACATACATATTATGTCAAATAACCCTACCTGTATACCCCACAGATACAAGTTTTGTGATCAAAAAACAAACATATCTAGAAATGATTATAGAAGTTTTAACCAAAATATTGACAACAGTTTAAATGGTCACCAACATCTGGTTGTATAAATAGGGATACATTTGTGTAGTAGAATAAACGCAGCAGTGCAAACCAATGTATATTTATAAGCAGTGCTGGATGCATCCCAAAGACATAAGGCTGAAGAAGCCAGGCATATAAAAGCTTTACAGTCTGTTATTCCATTATCTGAAAGTAAAGGATAGGTATATTGCTCAAAAGGATATGATCAGAAGAGTAGTTATTGTTTCGGTAAGTGAATACTAAAGGCAGAGCACTTGAGGATTCTTCTTGAGTTACCTAAATCTGGGCAATTAATTTGTTATGTTGGTATACAGCAAAAGTTGAACTTTGTACTTAAAACTTACATACACAGAAAAGCAGAAGGATGGTGGGCTTGAGGTTAACCTGGCTACATGAACAGACAGCATAGTCCAGGTCTTGGTCAGGGTTATTCTATAGCAAGACCCTAAATAAAAAACAAGAAGAAAAAAAAAATCTTATACCCTTCTTCTAGGTCAACAATCCTCAACCTGTGGGCCATGACCCACACAGGGATTTCATATCAGATATTCGAATTACAATTCATAACTAGCAAAATGACAGTTATGAAGTAGCAATGGAATAATTTTATTGTTGTGGGTCACCACAACATAAAGAACTGTATTAAAAAGGTTTACACCATTACAAAGGTTGAGAATCACTGTTCTAGGTGAAAACAAACCTTGATAGACAAGAGGTATGCAAGATATAGACAAAGTTCCTCTGAAAACTGGAAGATGCAGGCAGGAGTGCGTTATAAACTTTGGTATATGCTTTAGGAAAGTTCATATGTTTTAAAGTCTACTTTCATATTATAAAATTCATTCCATTTGGAAAATATGAGTAGGCAATCTAGGTAAGTATTTAATAGGTGAGATAAACCTTTCTTAACAAAACATAAGACGGAGAAAATTAACAATAGTAGTACATAAAATATTTAAAACTACTTATAATTTTAAAATAGTATCTAAAGAGTTCACAAAGTTAGAAACAATAAGAACTGATAACCACTATTAACTAACTGCTGAGTTGCAGTGCCAGTAACTATGCAGCTAATCTCATAGCACAATATTATGGTCTAAACTTGAGTCATAAGAAGTAACCAAAATATTTTAAGATTAATATTTTATTTCAACAGCATTTTAATAACAAATCAGAAACTGCCATGCACTAATATTTCTGTCCCAAGTTTAAATCCCAATTTTAAGTAGATATGCAGTAATCCTTTCCATGTTGTAATTGCTGCCTTAGAATTCACAAATCAAACAGTTATATAGAAAATTATTTCTGAGCTATAGGATTGCAGTGATTTGACATTGGTCTCTAACATTTTTATTTTTCATAGTTTTACAATGAACATATGTCTTTGGTCTTTATTGTTTATACTAGGGAATGTGTAGAATGAGTGAATTACCCTACTCTAGTACTTTGTTTGGTCATCTTTAACATTTCAGAATAGTAACTGATCTGTTTTAGAAATCAAAATGATGATTTTTTTAAAAAGCTTATTAACTCAATATATCCCACTGGATCTCTGAGTAACAAAAGGAAAATCATTGGCGATGAAGAGATAGTACATCTTAACTAATTAGTTATAATTCTATCATATAGAAAAATCACGCTTTCAGAAATTGCTTTATTGCTGATTTCTTGACAACCTTAGAAAAGAGTATGATCTTCAGTAAATAAACTGAAAGCAGACAGGAACAGAGCCAGTGCTAGTAACAGAAAGGGAGGGAATGGTAACATGGCACCATCTTGGGCAACTATCAATTCTCTGACAAAAGGGATGTAAGAAGACAGCATTCTAAACCTGCGTGAACCAGTTCCTGTGTGGGACAGCCTTTGAGAGAGCTTGGGTTTTTTGCTTTCTAAATGAGATTTATAACCATCACTTCCCTGAAAATGGTGGAGACTGAGATGCAGGAGGAGGAGACACACTTCAAGTTCAAAGCTGCAGAATCTCGTAATTCTGAAATATTAGAGAGAAGCACAAGGAGCCAGAGGAGAGTCTAAGAGCAGGGGAACACAAAGATCAGTACACAGTTGTCCTTCAGTGGCTTGTACTAATAACATCTGACATTTTATTTGCTTACTGTTTGAACAAGCTTATTTAAGAGTTTCAGATCAGATACCAAGAGTCTTACCATACTAGATGGTAAAGACAGGATATTTGTTTTGTTGTTGGAGTTGTTTAGTGGTTTTGAAATAGTAAGGATAAGTTTCTTACTTATTATATTTTGAGTACTAATTTAGATAAATTTTACAAAGTACTCAAAGTCAAACTAGCCATCTCTCTTTCTAATAACATAACTTTTAAATACCATACAGTAGGTGTTCTTTACAGTTATCTCTTGAGTACAGTAAAGAAGTCAGCTCACCTTGCAGCCTTTCTCCTCCAAATTTTTCTTCAATAATCACAGAACAAGGGGAAATATTCTATTTCTAATCTGTTTGTATAAGAAAGATGGTTCATTATATGCAGGGCTGCTTTATATCATTAGAACTGAAATCCTTCCTCAACTCTAATTAAGAAAGCTGTTTAGGGAATTCTAACTGAATTTGTTTTTATTTTTATTCTGCATTAAAATGTTTTACTATAGCCAGGCAGTGATAGCTTATGCCTTTAATCCCAGCACTTGGGAGGCAGAGGGAGGCGGATTTCTGAGTTCGAGGTCAGCCTGGTCTACAGAGTGGGTTCCAGGACAGCCAGGGCTATACAGAGAAACCCTGTCTCGAAAAAAAAAAAAAAAAAAAAAAAGATGGCTTAAAATGTTTTACTATAATATAGATTCCTAGAAATATAAAGTAATTCTACATGAGGTTCTAAAAGTAATTATTTCTGAAATATGACATTGCTTATTAATATACCCAAACTGACAAAACTCTGCCTTTTATTTCATTATATTTTATTTTATAAAGCACTATGGAAAGCAATTTGAAACTCTCTCCCTCTCTCTCTCTCTCTCTCTCTCTCTCTCTCTCTCTCTCTCTCTCTCTCTCTCGTGTGTGTGTGTGTGTGTGTGTGTGTGTACATAATGACTTTAATAACACTCTAGCAATTAGCAAAATTATGAATACTTCTTGTGGATTCTGACAAAAAAAAGAAAGAGTAGCTTGTTATACTACAGACTCTTTCCTACTGGCATTTTATGATGATGAGAAAATATTGCAGATTTATAGGCCATGACAGTTATGTTTTCACTAAATCATACATAGATTAGGTTTTCATTTCTGATGGAGACAAATTGTAAGTTTAATTCCTTCCTGCATGCCTTACTGGCATCTGGTTTCTGTCTCTTAAGCACAATGGATTACTCCTTTTGCATATGACACTGGCTGACATAGCTCCTAGAATCCTCAGGGAAAGGTAACTGCTCCTTTACTCCTTAGGTCAGTACAATGGAGCATCAGTTCTCAATAAAGGAGCATGGGTTTGAAGTTCAGCTGAGAGAGATGGAGGACAGTAATCGGAGCTCCATTGTCGAACTGCGGCATCTTTTGGCAGCTCAGCAAAAGACAGCCAATAGGTGGAAAGAAGAAGCCAAGAAGCTCACTGAGAGTGCAGAAATGAGGATCAGCAGTCTAAAGTAGGTCCACTGGCAGCAGTTGCTTGATACTTTTTTTTTTACAAACAAGCAATACAAAGTAAGTCATTATTAGTAATTGTTTAACAAATGATGCTTGATAGAAGAAATGGTTTAAACCTATAGTTTAATGTTCTGCTCTGTTTATTTTTACTGTATGATCATGGGGAGTGGATGAGAGCTCTCTCAGTGAAGTACTAGAAAACAGAGACCTGAATTTGATCCCCAAAACCCACATTAAAAAAAAAAAGTTATGTGCTTGTAAAATGGCCTTACTTATTTCCTAATCAGTGACAGATTCTGTCTCAAAAACAAAAAAAGTAGGTAGCACTCATAGTTGCACACACAAACAAACACATATAAACATGCACATATATACACCAAAAGAATATAAGTCTGGATGTTATATTTTATTCAGAAAAAATTCTGAAGTACTATAAAATATTAAGCATGGGGCCACAGAAATAGCTCAGTGGCCAAAGTACTTGCTGCACTGTCATAAAGACCCAAATTCAGATCCTCACTCAGCATTCAAGTAAAAGCTAAGCATTGTGGTTTGCACCAGCCCTGAGAAGAGGGGGGGTCCTAGGGCTTGAGCTCCAGAGAGCCTAGCTAAGCCAATAAGCTCCAACTTCACTGAGGTGTGCAGGGTAGGCAGACATCAGATGTTGACCTCTGGCCTCTGTGTGGACACACACCTACACACAGAAGTATATATGTATACACCACATACATACACACCAAAAACAGAAAGAAAACTTGGCACTTAACCTTGTTTTTATTAGTTTAGTGAATAGTTTGGTGAGGACATGAAAGTATAGACTCTGAACATGCAACATTTAGACTCCCATTTGGTCTATAAAGCCTGAAAATTTATTCTCTGACCCTTTAAGAAAGTTTCATGGACCAGCAACATAGCTCGGCACAAGCCCAGCAACCTGAGTTCCATCCCCCTGAACATACATAAAGGTGGGAGGAGAGAACTGACACCACATGTAAGTGAGCTGCAACGAAACCACCAAACTAGGAACTAGACCATTCTGTGGGTAGAAAAGACAGCTTATTGAGGAGCAAACTGTCAGACTGCCTCAGAGTAGAGAGCAGCAGCAGCTCAGTGGGAAGGGCCTTGTCGGTTTTATGTATAACATCAGAAGGTGGCACACTAGCCACAACAGCCTAGGAGTTAGCATGGGGACTTTAACCTGATACAGACTGTTCAGGTTAATTGGGAACTAGATGCACTTTGCCCAAGGTAGCTGACCATTGAGAACAGAGAAGGGAAGTAGTGACTTTCCTGACAGATGGAAACATGCCTCATGGGGTTCCTGAGGAATGCTGAGGTTCGGTTTCTGTTTAACCAACAAGAATCCTGTTTACCTGGTAAGAATTTGGCCTGAGTTAGGTACTGGGCCATCATCTTAGGACATTGTGAGTAGCACATTGAGAGAACCTACTATGTGACCTAATATAATGAAGTTTCCTCTGACCTCTGCAAACACTGTGGCACATAGAGATTCTCTCTCTCTCTCTCTCTCTCTCTCTCTCTCTCTCTCTCTCTCTCTCTCTCTCTCTCTCTCTCTCTCTTTCTCTCTCTCCTCACACACACACATGCACGATAAGTAATTTTTTTTTTTTTTGGTGAACCAATGAGTTTTATTGGGGTTACTCACAGGAGTGTGGATGAAGAATTACTTACAGGAGTAGAAATGACTCAAAAACAGCAGCATCGCCAAAGCCCATCCCAGCATGGGCCACAGCTCATGAAGCTAGGAGCCTGGAACACACAGCACTGTTTGTTTTTTGGAGGGGAAACTGGGAAAGGAGAAATTTACATGTAAATAAACAAAATATCTAAAAAAAAAAAAAAATAGGTTCAAAATTGAAAAAAAGAAAAGAAAAGAAAAAGAAAAACCAGCTGAGCTGTCTGGAGCTGTCTTGAGTTTAGATCTACTGAGGCACCTGGAAAGGACAATAAGTAATTTTAAAGAAAGTTTTCTGATTCCTCCTCAAAAGAGCTTTCAATTATTCCAGTAACCTGGGATACTAGGGAGTTTCAAGATGAAAATGTTAGGTTTCTGCCCACTTAAAAGTTCAAAAGATGTTATAAAATACACTGTAGAAAACCTAAAATTGTTCTAAAAAGAGTGAAGTATGCTTTAAAAACAGACCATTAAAGATAGAATACAAAAGAGAAAGAGACCCATAATATAATAGCCCAAAGAGAAGCAAGTGGGCACAGGATGAGTAAGGTTTTTAATGGTTGGTTGGTTGGTTGATTGTTTAGATTTGGGTTTATTTTTTTGTTTGGTATAGAGGGTAGTATATAATGTTAGTGCTGGGGGGAAGGAAATGGTAACTATGCTTGTATGTGCATCTGGAGACTGAGAGTTGACATTGGTATCTTTCTCAATCACTTTCCACCTTATTTTGAGTCAGGGTCTCTTCACTGAACCTAGAGCTGTCTCAGCTAAACTGGTTGGCTAGAGAGATTCCTTAATCCCCCTATCTGCCCGTCTGCTCTGGATTTATAGATTCAGTTACACCTGTCTCTTTAAAGGGTACAAGGTTCCAAATTCAGATCCTTATACTTTACAGGGAACACCTTACCACCAAGCCATCTTCCTGACCCCAAGAATAAGCTTTAAAGGGTTGAAAATAACCAAAGTTTTCATTGGGCCTTGTTGAGTAGTATAAGCTTCCTAGTAAATTTTAAAGTCAGGCTGTTAACTTGATAACTGTACTTAAAAGAGGGATACCAGAAGAAGGGTTGCAACAGAATCTATAAAGGTGAGATATTCTCTCTACAGTGAGTCTATTCCCCTCTCTACTCCTCCTCCCGCCCTGTGTGTATATGTGTGTGTGTGTGTGTGTGTGTGTGTGTGTGTGTGTGTGTGTGTGTATGTGTGTGTGTGCAGTTGATTATATAGCATTTGACATAAGGAGTTCTTTTTATTGTCTAAAACATAATATTTTGGCTATATATCTGTAATGTTTGACTACTACAGCTGCTTTTTTAAAGTTTTCTTTTGTTTTTTAGTTAATGGTATGAGCAGCAGCTGCAGGTACTGGCAGATTATAAAAAGCATAATTACTAAAAGTAGCTGAAGCATTATAGTATACTTCAATAGGAAAAAAAAAGCTGGCAATGCTGTGTTAATTTGTCATGAGAGGGCTTCAAAGAAAGTACTTACTGCAGCTGGCAGATCCTTCTTTTCCCTGAGATGAATAGTACACCTTTTGTTTTTAATTTTCTCATATACTGTCAAGTAGAACCTTAGGTGATTTAGTCTTCATTCTTCAGGAAGGGATTTCATGCACTGAGGATCTTTCCCTTATATTGTAGTAACTGCAGTCTACACAGCACCACCTTTTCTTAAGCTGTGCCTCAATAATAGTGATTGGAACAATTACATTAACTGACTTATAAACACTGAAGGTGTAAAACTCTGTTTTCTTGTGTGGGTGTGGCTGTGTGTGTGTGTGTGTCCCCACATGTGTGCAAGTGCATGTGTGGAGGCCTGAGGTTGATATCCAGAGTCACTTTCTTTGTCTTTGGTCACTTTCTGCTTTCACTGAGTCATGGTCTTTGAATTGAACCCAAGAGCTTGCTTACCTGCTAATTTAGCTTGCCACCTTGCTCCTGGGCTTCCCTGTCTCCTCCACCTTTGAAATGAACGCTAGACTCACAGGCAGGTCAGCATGCACATCCAGTACTTTTCAAAAGTGCTGTTGTGATACTGAGGGTAACCTTGCCTGTCTCCTCTCCAATACTTTTTCAGCCACATCACTTCAGCTTCAGCACACAGCAGTACAACTTAGAATTGAAGTTCATTTAGTATTCGAAATACTCTCAGCCTGGCATGGTGGCACATGTCTTTAATCTCAGCACTCAGGAGGCAGAAGCAGGTGGATCTCTATAAGTTCCAGGACAGGCAGAGATACATAGTAAGACCCTATCTTGAAAAACAAAAGAAATACTCTCCACAGTTATAAGTTGGGATATCTGTTTCTAAGATTAGAAACAAAGAAAGGCGCTAACCGTTGTAAAACATATAATGCAACCCTTTTAATTATACTGTCATCATTATTACATATTATATGTATGTGGGTGTTTGGCCTGTATGTGAGTCTATGCTCCATGTACACACTTGATGCGCTTACAGGCCAGAAGAGGGCTATGGTTCTCAAAGAACTAATTTATAGATGGTAGTGAGCTACCATGTGGCTGCTAGGAATTGAACACTCTCCAGCCCCAAATGCTGACCTTTCCTGAAAATCCGTCTATATTGCCAAATCTCCACAAACATTTCTATTGGTGTACCCACTCAGTGCTTCACCTGGCCCCTGGTTTAATCTCATCCTGTGTGTTCCATTTCCATAAATAGTAATATAATCTAACCCATTGTTCAGGTGGAGTTCTGAGTGTTATCATGGTACCCTTAAGTCCAGTCTACTAATCCACCGCCTAACTATGTCTGAGATCTGCCCTTTCTCTTCCCTCACCATGCTTGAGGTCACTGATTACACACTGGATTCCTACTAAAACTACTGGATTTGACTGCAGTCTCTTTCCTTGCTATTTTTCCACTGCAAATCTGCAAGGTTTTCAGAAACTCAGATTTAATATGTCCCTTCTCTTCTTAAAGAATGTCAGCACCTTCCCAATGCATGCAAAGTAAATCTCAGTTGTTCTGACAAGTCAAATCCTTTGTGGCTTGTGTTTCCAGCTCTTTGCCTCTATCCCCCACCTACTAATAACCTTGCTGGGCCCCATTCATATGCAACCTCCTTCAGTCCTAAATGTATTGCCCTTCCTTACCTCCTGGCCTACACACATGGCTTTGATTGTCTGTTTCTCACCTCTGCTGCCTTTGTCCATTCAACTTCTATTAACTTGCGTATAGCAGCATACAAGCCTACTTCCTCTGGTGAGACAGACCCTGACCCTCTAGCCACATGTATTCCTGTAGCACATGACTGTTTCATCATGCTTACTACCTACAGCTTAAGTGTGGTAAGGACTGACTTGAGCTGGTCTTTTGTCTCACTAGCACTTCACAGAGTGTGGAACATAACTTGCTCCCATCTCAGAATTCTTTAAACAAATGAACTTTGCAATTCCCCTAACATTACTCTCTGACAAGCACTTAAATTAAGTATCACCAAAAAATTTAGCTCATTATGATACAAATTTGAGTTTATTCAAGTAACCTTAAAATAAGCTTAAGAATAATTTTTATTAAAAAAAAACAACAACAACAAATGGCTTTAGAACATATTTCCTGCTTCTAGTATCCCAATTGTATTTTACTGTTAAGAGCCTCCTAGGAAATGTAATCATTGTATTCTCACTAATTCTGATATGAAGGGGAAGTGCCTGTGTGAGAGAAGCTTCAGGAGACAGGATTCAGTGGGCTCCAGGAGCAAAGGCGACCAGAGCATACATTAGCTATTAAAATGTGTTTACTTATTTCCAGTAAAACATTGAAGATTAATTCAACTTAAAATCCAAAGTGCAGCAGGGGGAAATCAGTGGAGGATTTGAATATCATTAGGTTGACTTTAAGACTTTTTTGTTTTTATTACGTGTTTTATAAGCACATGTGTGGAAGGCCAGAAGAGAGTGCCAGATCCCCTAAAAAATGGGAGTTACAAATAGTTGTGACATCAGTATAGGTGCTGAGAACTTAACTGCAATTGAGGAGGCTGCCTGGGCTATAGAGTGAAAGTAAGGCCAGTCTGGGCAACTTAATGAGCCCCTGACTAAACTTCTAAAATAGAGTGAGACCTAGAGATACCACTCAATAGTTAAGTAAATTTGTGTAGGCATACATGAAGACCTGAGCTCCATACCACAAAATAAAAATTGAAAGAAAAATTATTTTGCTGAAATATTCAGTTTGTCAGTTTGTCTATACTTTAACAAACATATATTCCAAGCAAAAGTCCTAGATAAAACTATCCTTCTTTAGAATTCCTAGGCTCTCTGTGACCCTTTTCCCACATCTTGCATTAACTGTCAGTGTTTAGGACCATACCAGAATCCTCCTCCATCATACACTGCACCTTGTGTAGGAACTCTGGTGTGAAGCCTGAGACTGTAGGAACAGTGGATGGCAGACACTTGGGATGGTACACAGTGGAAACCAGCTTTTACACGGTACTGAAAAATGATGGCTTGGTGGCTTTAGTGTCAGGCATAGTATTATACTCAGCATATCACTGCATGTTTCCTTAGGTAACAAGTTAACTTTTATTTTGTTAGATAGTATACAAAGTTATATTGTGCAATGTTTCTATATTCTTTAAATCCAACTAGAAGTCAGTCATTTAAATATGAATTATGTAAATGATCTAAGTTGTTTGCGACATTGATAGGCTAGGCAGTTCCTAGTTAGTGAATAGTGATTTCTTATATTTCTGTGCATACTTTTGACATACACTTTGTCAGAAATTATAGAGAAATTACACACTTTCACGTTAATTCTTTTTTTCTTTTTCTTTTCTCATACAGTACTTCCTGATGTCAACCTCCCCTTCCTGCACTTCTCCAGTTCTCCCTGCTCTCCATCCACTCCCCTCCCTTTTCCCCAGGTCCACTGCTCCTCCATTTCACTTCAGGAAAGAACAGCCCTCCCGGGGATATCAATTGAATAAAGACATGCAATAAGACTAGGCACAAACTCTCTTAGCAAGGCTGAATGAAGCAACCCAGTGGGAAGGAAATGGTCCCAAGAGCAGACAAAAGAGTCAGAGATACCCCTACTCCCACTGTTAAGGGCCCCACAAAATACCCAGGCTAAACAACCATAACATATATGCAGAGGACCTACTGCAGATGCATGCAGTACCTGTGATTGCTCCTTCAATCTCTGTGAAAATGGATGAGCCCTGCTTAGTTAATTTTGTAGGTTCTCCTGGTGTTCTTGAGTCCTCTGGCTCCTACAATCCTTTCTCTCCCTCTTCCATGCAGTTCCCCAAACTGAAGTTAATGTTTGGTTATGGATCTCTGCATCTGTTCCCATCAGCCTCTCTGATAATGATTGGGCTGCGCATGGATCCATGAATATAGCAAAATATCATTAGGATTCATTTCATTGAGTATTTGTTTTGTTGAGTTTGAGTGGGTTTGGCGGGGGGAGGGGGAGTTGGTTGGTTGATTGGTTGGTTGTCTGTCTCATTGTCTAATGAGTAAATTTCCTATAAAAAGTTCACAACATCAGCTCATCCTCAGGAGTCTCTCTGTTATTAAAGGCAGTGAAATGCCTGGCTGAGAGAAGGGCCACAGATAACAGGCAGGCTCTAGGAACTTCTGGATAAAGGCAGTGAAATCATCTTGTTCTTCATCCTTTAATACTTCCTAAAATTTCACTCACAAGACAATACTTCCAAATCTTTTATATAAAGATGAATATAAATATCTCTAAATTAAACCTTTTTCCAGACTCCTTTCCTGTTAGGTTCCTCATTAAGTGTTTGTTGAACAATAGCATCTGTGACTGCAAAGTTTTCTATAAAACCTTAGCCACGGGGCTGGAGAGGCATCTTAACAGTTAGAAACCTTCCAGAGGACCCACATTGGGTAGCTCTTAACTGCCTCTACCGCCATTTCCATGAAACACATTGCTCTTTTCTAGCCTGCTCCAGCACACACCACACATACAAATACAAATACACAGAATAAATGAAAATAAATTTTTAAAAGACAATTAACAAGCTTAAGTTTTAATTAACAAGTTTACATGATCCCCTGTGTAAACATGATGCTAAATATTTTGAAAAATAATAATTCTCTTTTTTCAAGTTTCCATTCTACTTGGAGAATTGATGTGTGTGTGTGTGTGTGTGTGTGTGTGTGTGTAAAATGAACATTAGTAAATTCTTTTACAGATGTATGTCCTAAAGATGTGAAGTAGAGAGAAAGTCATTAAAAGACATAAAAAGGGGAGAAGGTTAGAGTTTAAAGAATGTGTAGGACTTTAATAGGAAAAAAATAGAAAAAAAAGAAACAAAAAATAACATAGCCATTAATCTAAAGGTTATACAAATGTGTTTTGTTTGTGAGACGCTCAAAACCCAGGCTATTGTTAGAGATAAAATTGGAAAGATAAATTATACAAGATCACAATTCAGGGAATTCTGAGGGCTATTATCAAGAATGTGGACTATTTATATTTAGTTCAAAGGCATAGAGATGCTAACAGCTATTACTCAAGCAAGAAAAATATTTAACGTGATGTCCACCAAGAAATATGCTAGGTATGTGTGCTAAGGGGGAAACAATGGTACATCTTGTGTGTGCACTGTTCTGAGTATTGAGTATATCTCTTCCATTGAAGTTGGTCAGTAGAATAAATCTTAGAGTTTAGTTTTAAGATCTCAATTGTGATTGGAGCACAGTGGGAGAGAACAGCTGCAGGGGACATTCCAAAGGAAGACTTAATTTAGCGGGAAAAGAGATGTTCCATTTAAGCCAAAGTAAGAAGTAGGAGTTGGCTTTAAGATACTTAGCCTAGATAATTAGGGTAGAGATATTAATTAAAATTTTGACTTCTCAAGATGAGCTATACAATGTAAAAAGTTCAGCAATACACATACTTAGTTCCATGCCTTTAAAATAAGACTTTTAAGGCAGAAGTCAGAAATAAGTGTTAACTTGTTAGGTGTCCAAAATTGTATATAGAAGTCCTGATACACCTGCTTCTACTCACTCACACTCAGGCATCCATTCCTCTTCCCTTCTTTCCCTCCTCTTCCTCCTCTGTCTCCCTCCCTTCCTCTGTCTCTGTCTCTATCTCACCTCCCCGCTCTCATATCTAACACAAATTTAACAGTTGCCTGCCTTGTTGTAGTGTAGGGCATGGATTGCCAGCACCAACTTCAGAGGACTTAGTAGATAGAGATACACCCCAGTGATAAATCCTATATTTAGCATTCTTGAGGTCTAGAGTCATTTTCCAGAACCAAAAGAAAGCCACTGATTTTTAACAGATTTAAGTTTTTGAATCCTGACAATGAGTTTTGTGATCCTACTTGACTTTTAAACTTTATTTTCAGTTTTCTCATATATAAAATTAGACCTCCCCAGGTAGTTTTGACAACTAAATAAGTTCATTTCTGAATGTACCTGAACTGCCTGTTATTTGGGAAGCACTTTGTGTTTGCTAGTATTATAACCACTAGCACCATTATCTTTTGCTGAATACTAGGTTATAATCATATGACAGTGACCATCTGTGTTGGTTGCAATCCAGTGGATATGCAGAGACAAATACTTTTTAATTTAGAATGAAATAAATATTTTACTTAAGCACTTGTATCTTTGTTATCCTACGTTTTATGGAAAATTATTACTGCGCATTCAGATAACTGTAACGGTGGTTTTGAGATGCATGAGGTGCTTTAAGTACAGCTTTCTCTACTTTGTTACCACCAAAGTAAAGATTAAACATTTGAGTTTGTCTATGATACAGTCGGTGATAGCAGTCTAAACAACTCATTGTGAAGCTGAGCTAATGCATCCATTGAAGGTGTGTGAGCAGTGGCCTTTCACGTGTGCAGGTGTCTCTGGCGTGGGCAGCACTCTCTGCCTGCCTCTGCTTGACCCACATCAGCCTGTCATGAGTGCTCAGTAAGTGCTAGTGGAACTGATGGTTGGTGGCATGAACCTATCCTGGCTTATGTATTTATAACACATAGCCATTCCCTCAAATACAGTAGACCTAGGACTTACTGACTCACGTGGTTTATGTGGCTCAGAAAGCTGGAGCTACTTTAAGAGTGTTAATTTATTAATTAATTTTAGAAATATAAAATCAAAGGACAAAAGCCAATACTGAATTAGCAATTTCAGTACTACAGATTTTATTTGAAATTTGTTCTGACTCGCTTCTTTGTAGGCATATAGGTCCTTATGCTAATCGATAAGCAGAGAACCTAGAATCTTAGCACACAGGGTTGTTTTTTTTTTCAAGGGAAAAAAAGACAATACTTGTTTTCTGCCCAGAAGCCTTGAAGCGTCCCTGCATTCTGCCCTGGTGACCTTTGTACCATCCGTGTCACCACATGGGGACCCCAGACTCTTACCATGAGCTTGTTTTTCCCAGTAAATCTGTAGAACTTATCTTTATGGAAGGTGTCACATGGACTTTACAAAGAGTTTCAATGAAATCGTGCCCAATCTTTATTTAGCTTGCTTTGTTCTTCAAGAGATCTATATATGCTTTATTGTACACATAGAATTGAATAATCACCAGAAAAAAATTTACCAAATTGTACTGTGCTTAAAAGAAACCACTCAGGGTCAGACTCTGAAGTTTGAACCAACAGCAGCTACTTAGTCATGTTGAACTAAATTGCCTTCTTACTTGCCGTGGATCATCACTCTGCTAGCTGTGGAGATCACAGAGACACACCTGCACTCTTATATGACTACATCTACCTCAGCCTAAGACTTTTGAGATTAGCTTGGCCCAGATACATGCTTATATGTTTAAATTAAAAAGATGATGCCAGACAGAGTGACACTCATCTTTAATCTCAGCACTCAGGAGATGGAGGCAAGCAGATCTCTGCAAGTTTGAGGCCACCGTGATCTCTATAATTGAGTTTCAGGCCAGCCTCAGAGGAGGAGGAGGAGCAGGATGAGAAGGCAACAGCAACTCTGTGCATTAGATACCTTCAGCTTAGGAAGCATGAGAGATAGTGATGGAAAAAAGTACCTCACACAGACACAAATACAGTCTACTGTGTCAAAATGGCATTGGAATAGTTAATATTTGCAAGATTTGAACTCCACCATGAAACACTGTACATAAACCTTGGTTTGTTTGTTTTGTTTTTTGAAACAGAATGTCACTCGACCCCAAAATATAAATATGTCCCTCTAATAAAGATTCAGTTTTACATTATTTTATTCTATTTTTAAGTATATACCATATATTTGCATACATTTCCAAACTGCCTTTTTCAATTTTGTTTTGATCAGTTCTCGTCATATTCCCCCTGACCCTTCTTGGTTAATAGGAGTGAACTGAGCCGACAGAAGCTTCACACCCAGGAACTGCTTTCTCAGCTGGAAATGGCAAATGAAAAGGTAGCTGAGGTAAGAGAATGACTCCCTGTCCCCTATTGTTAGCCCCTTTCCCCATCCCACCCTGTCCCCAGATGCACACACTGTAGCATTCTAACTGCACAAAACCTAAATTAAGTCTTTTACTTGGAAATAACCACATGGTATCATCTATAGCCAAAATGTCCATACTTAATATAGTGTGAATAAAAGTTTTGAAAACCAGGCACTCATCTTTTATGTATGGTAAAAAGTAGAATTCATACTTTGGTGTTAACAGTATAATTTGTGACTGTTTTAGAGACTATGTTTTAGGTCCCTCTTTTTTCACGAGAATCTCTAAGATTGTTTTATTTACCTAATTCCTCTTAATTTTTTTTTTACTCTATCACAAAAGGCACATCAAAAATACTTTTATCTAATAGGAGTATAGAAAAATAGTATTAAGATGATCTACCTTAGAATCATATGCATAGAGAGAGTTACTCTTTTTTTCCCCTATGGCTTTATAAAAGCAAACAGTTTGTAGGCTAACGGCTCCTAGAGCTCTAGATCCTCATTTATGTGAATTAGGTTCAGATGTGTGGAATAGAATCCTATCCTTTCTGTCATCCACAAGAGACATAGTAAGATCACCACTCTTGAACATTGTTGATATGAGACACTTAGAAAAGAGCTAAAGATTTTATATTAAAATATTCCACATAATTTTTAGTACAGTGGAGTTAAGAATATTTGCTCAAAATAAAACCAAAAGATCAGATTTAACAAAAGTCTGCCCTTTGTTTTAACCATTATGATAAATAAATATCTTATTTTGTCTGTTTATAGATATTAAAATGATTATTGTATATAGCAGAATCTCTCCCCAAGTTTTCTCTAGCATATGACATGCCTCTTAAAATTTAAAACTTAAATTTCGTACTTGAACAACTTGGTCAGTTAACATAGCTGATATAGGTCTCTTCATAGGTTTCATTTTGCTTTTGGACACTATTAATTAAATAACCCAGTACTATTATTTCAGTATTATATTACTAGGCATGGTGTTCACTATAATCCCTTCTAGGTAGGGCATAAAGAACTATCTTGTGCTTCATAGAAAAAAAAGGGGTTTTCAGTCATTCCTGTTTGGCCTTATATTCTCTGAAATCAGTTAAATGCCAGAAAACCTATATAATAATTTTATTCATACAAAAGTAAATTTTTCAGATGCACTGTGCCAAGCAGGTGTGAAAAAAGAACACATTTCCAGTTGATAAGTTGTTTTTAAGTTGCTGAGGTAACAGTATGTAATGATGGCTTAGTGTCATATCATAGTCCCTACTGTATCATGGTGGTACAAACGAGGCTAGTAAATAGTGTAAGACTGAGTCTTCATGGTTCCAGAGGCAAGAATGCGTTTACAGTGTTGGCTTCACAAACACAGGGGATTAGAACTGCAGCATCTTTGGGGGATGGCAATGTTTAATAACCCTGTTGACCTAAAAGCTTCTGCAGGATGCAGATGTCTGGGGAGCACAGAAACAGAGGTCACTCCAACCCTTTATGGAAGCTGTGCTTGTAAGGCCCAGTGCTTTCCGTCTAGGACCTGAAGCAACACAAGGTCAACAAACCAGAAACTCAGTCTTGTTTGCATTTGTAATTCAGTTTGCTTTTAGGTTTGTCATATTGAGTCTTTGATGATATTGGGGGAGGAAATAACTTAGGACAGTGGTTCTCAGCCTTCCTAATATTACAGACCTTTAATATAGTTTCTCATATTGGGGTGACCCCAACTATAAAAATATTTTTGTTGTTACTTCATAACTGTAATTTTGTTTCTGTGGTCATAGTGTAAATATCTGATATGCAGGATATCTAATATACAGTCCCTGTGAAAGGGTCATTGACACCCTCCCACAGGGTTGTGACTCACAGGTTGAGAACCACTGACTTAGGGAGGAGTAAATCAACATTGTGATAGTATGCCTATGATTGGAAATTATATCCAAATATATCCAAAATATAATTGGGAAATATAAATGTGGGGATAATGTTATCTTCATTTTACAAGTAGTAAATGATGTCCAGATTTTTCATTGGCTAGTCCATAAAACATATCTATATCATATTTGGATTTGAATTTGTTTTATATTTCCCTTTAAAAGAATGAAAAGTTAATTCTGGAACATCAAGAAAAAGCCAACAGACTTCAAAGGCGTCTAAGTCAGGCAGAAGAGAGAGCTGCTTCAGCATCCCAGCAGGTAGGGGACATGCTTATTACCCAGAGCTGATAAACAACCCTCACAGATGAGAGATAAAGTTCTCAGAGAACTGGTATTGATTTTCAGTCAGTTGACCTGCATAAAATTAATCTCTTTCATACATGCAGTTAAAAAAATAAAGCTGAAAAAATAAACAGTATCTTCTAGTTATACCTACATCTAAATCTACCATGTATCTCTGGTAGCCAGAGATAACTTTTTAACTGAAATTGAATGAAGTAAAAACTTGATGGCATACTAGCCAGATTTGAAGTGTCTGATAGCTGTGTGACTAGCAGGAAGGTTTGGCAGGGCAGGTACACAACATCACTGTCTTCACAGAACTTCCTGCCACCTAACACTGCATGGGACACAATGTTCTGTCCAAAACCAAGTAGATACTCATGTCTGTATTTCAGACTATCTTTCTGATGTTTCAAACTATTTTTATTTTAGAAACAAAATATTCAGGTACAAGTTACCTTTATTGAATGTACATTTGTATATAACCAAATAAATTCAAAATATAATAAAATAAAAAACTTAGCCATTGGGAAGTAATTTGAAAAGTGTAATGTATCAGTGAAATTCTAGAGTCATTTCTCATTATTTTACATATATGTGTGTGTGTATATATATATGTATATATACATATATATGTACAATTTTATATATGTGTATATATATATTTTTAAATTAGGAACAATAGCTCCTCCTTTTAGAAAAGAAAAGACTAGTTCAGTGATCATTTAGGCAATTTGGATGAGTGGATGTATGGATGGATAAATGGATGAATGAATTGAATGGATAGATGGAAGGAATGATGACAACAAAGTAAATTAAGTCAAAAATGCTGTTTATTAACATTGGGTATAAATGTACTGTTACCATCAAAGAACATTATTCTTACCCATTGATGACATGGATGTTGCCACTGAGTAGCAAGTTGTTGTTGTTGTTGTTGTTGGATTCTGTCTTTGTTTTGAGACAGGGTCTCTATGTAGTCCGAGCTCCCCTGGAACATCCTATGCCTTCTAGGCTGACCTGAATTCACAGAGTTTTGCCTAGCCTGCCTCTCCATCCTAATTGTTGGGATTAAAGACACCACGTCTGACTTTCCTTCTAATTTCAAAAGATTAAAAATCCATACAAATACTTAGCACTAAAAGATGAACAAAACTGTGTGCAGATAGGAAAAATGTTGCAAATATTAAGAGAAATAGGGTGAATCTCATATGCAGTTATTTCTGAAACAAATAATGTAAGTGTAAAGGAAAGTAGACTCAAACTTTTCAGCTGCTTAGAGGTATGCTCATCTGATTGGGTGCATGCGTTCACTTAAGTATAGATAGATAGATAGATAGATAGATAGATAGATAGATAGATAGATAGATAGATAGATAGATATAGATACACACACACACACACACACAAATACCTTACAGCTGCAGGTAGCTCTTTCCTATAGTTTTGGGACTCGGGGCTTATGCTGGAGGATCACAAGATTCAAGGCTAATCTGGACTACATAGTGAGATTCTGTCTCAATAAATAGACAAACAAACAAACAAACAGAGTTGAACCTGAAGAGAGAACTAGAGTGAAGAATAGTTTTCGGAAGGAAACCTGCCTTTTGCTGTGTGTTGTTTTGTATTGTTCAATCTTTTTATCATATGTACATATAATTAACCTCAGTTAATATTCAAAAATTACTTTCCCATTAAACTTATCTTCCTTAAAATTTGTAAGGATCTGGTTACCAGCTCTGCTTTATATTTGCCCAGACTGAATTTGTGTTTGAGACACTTTGCTAATTAACTTTTATCTAAATGTTTTTCACCATCTGTGGAATATAGGAATTCAGAGTGTATCACTCTGAGCTATAGACTGTGACATTTGGCATGCATTTTCCTAATGTGATGCAGACATTTCAAGAGTAAACTAGAATGATCACACAGACAGACCTTTCAAAGCCCCTCCCCTCAGACTACTTGCTAACTGTTGCTTATGATACATCATACTGTGCTTTGTCTTAGTCTAGGACTCTCCACAGAGAAACTACTTATTCATTGTTTATTTTGTTTGCAGCTCAGTGTGATTACAGTGCAGAGAAGAAAAGCAGCTTCCATGATGAATCTGGAAAATATTTAAACATATTCATAGTTCACTGACAGAACTGTAGAGTTGGGAAAACTGTTGTACCAAACGTATTGACATGGAGAAGCCTGCCGAGAATGGGGAAGGCTTGTGTGGTTTTGCATAAGCATTTTCCATTCTATTGAGGGTTATTGGAAAACAGAACAGTGACAGCTTCCTGTAAGTAGAAAACTAATCCTATATTTGAGATTCAGTGGAGAATAAAGCCAGCTGAGATGAACTCACTGCCTTCATCAATGTCTATTTTTAATTCCCTTTTTTCCCCTCCTTGGAAGAACATAATATTTTCAAGAAGTTTAATAAAATCCCTAGAATTTGATATTTCAGGTTCTAAGATTTGGAGATTTAATGTCATTTTTACCCTTAATTCATTTTTATAATTCTTAAGATTCTATTTTACTATGAAATCATAAATGTAATAAATTATGTTTTTGTAAAATTATGTTGTCATGTATTTGAGTGCATAATAATAATGATTCATTTTTAACTAAATAGTTTTAAGAATTTGTAGACATTGACAGCATTGAAGCATTTAAGGGGAGGAGTTTATTCTTTTCTTTTTCTTCAAAGTTTACTAATCAGATAGAGATCTTAAATTCTAAGGCTGTATAGCTTTGAATTGTAGTCCTGCAATGCTTCACAGATTGATACACTTACGTTTTCTGTTTTGACCTTTCCGTGCACTAGTATAGCAGGCATCTGAGTAACCAGCTAGGTTTAACAGTTTTCCAAATGAGTTGGAGGCAATAGAAAAATACCTCTGTGTTTTGTAAGGATTTGGTTACCAGCTTGGCTTTATATTTGCCCAGACTGAATTTGTGTTTGAGACACTTTGCTGATTAACTTTTATCTAAATGTTTTTCACCATCTGTGGAATATAGGAATTCAGAGTGTATCACTCTGAACTATAGACTGTCACATTTGTTTACCCCCAAAGTTTAAGAATGGTGCTAACAAACTGACATACTGGCAGGAATCTTTGTCAAGGAGCTGGGAATTGAAGTCATAAAAATATAGGTGTTTGCCTTAGAGCCTTCCATGAACTTGCTAGCAGCTTCAGCTCTTCCCACACCACTCTTTGCCTTTCTTCTTGTGCTCTAAACTTAGTGGCCCTCTTTAATTTTATGGGTACAGCATCCTTTCTCCCATCAACAAAGTATGCACATACTTTTGCATTTCTATGAGACCTTCAGATTTCAAATATTACTTCGTCTGGGAAGGGTTCTCGAACTTGAGGCAAGGTGAACTCTTGTTAATATTAGGTTTTTTACTGGTGTGCTTTTTGTCTCTCATTGCACTTGTCAATAGTTGTTTGTTTGTTTGTTTTTAACTTTTGGCAGGTCCTTGATACAAGTAGCATTTCCTCTCATTCACCACCATGTCATTAGCACCCTGCTAATAAGTTCCTGGCATGTTGAGGGTCAGGAATAACTGTCCATAAAGTAAGTTTTTAAGAACAGGATCACACAGAATGGCCTCATGTCTTGTATGAGATGAGGACTCCTTTGCATCTCAGATAACCTCTCCAGCTATCTCTTCCAAATACTCCTAGTAAGGATCCTCCAGGGGAAGGGGACTTACCAAGTGTGTCATTCTGGCCTCTGAATTTGTTCATTTTTAATGTGAAGATGCTAGTGGGCTTTAACGTTTATGCATTGCTCAATCTTAACTTCATTTACAAGTACAGTATCATTTCTGTGAACTGTGTTTTAAGTAATAGAGAAAATGAATAGGAAAGAAAAAAGAAATTGCCTAAATCTAAAATTGAAGCCAACATAGCTAGTTCATTTTATTTATTCATGCATCTTTTATTATGTCTCCCTGAGAAAGAAAGGAGATGTGATTACCACTTCTTCCCTTTCTGTACAAATATGCAAACTGGGGCAGTCGGTAGTCTCCTAATTCTTTTCTGTGTGAGAACTCTTAAGTACCCCACATACAGGAGAAATTTAACAGCAGCTCAGCCTTTCATTTATTCAGCAGATACAATTTCCTAGCTGCACTGTCTTTTTAGAGAAACTCTCAAACAAATCATCATAAAAATTATTTAAATATTACATAAATCTGGTTTGGGTCATAGAACATTTGAGCATTTAAAAAAAAAAAAATTCAGGGCTCAGCAGTTATGAGCACCTGGTGCTCTTCCAAGGACTCCAGGTCAGTTCCCAGAACCCACATAGGACAGCTCACAACTACCTACACTCCCAACTCCAGGCGATCCAACTCCCTTTTCTAGCTTCCATGGGCCCTTGCTTTCACACACATAACAATACAAGGACACACACGTGTGTGTGTGTGTGTGTGTGTGTGTGTGTGTGTGTGTGTATAATTTAAAATAAAAATCCTTTTAATCAATTCCCAGCAACCACATGGTGGCTCACATGGTAGCTCACATGGCGTCACATCTGTAATAGGATCTGATGCAGCCTTCTGGTGTGTGTCTGAAGACAGCTATAGTGTACTCATACAAATAAAAATAAGTAAATCTATACAACTTTAAAATAATAATAATAATAATAATAAATTTAAATAATATAAACACAGAACTCACATACAAAAAATCCTCAAAAATATAAAAAAATCAAACAAAATGAGCAAAGCAGCAAATTTAGCTAGGCACTATTGTTCACATCTGTAATTCCAATACTGAGAATATGAAGCAGAAGGATTCAAAACCAACCTGGCTACATCATGAATTTCTAAAACGCTTTTTTCCAAATAATTTATCAAAATAATTTTGTTTAGGGGCTAAAGAAATGGTTTCACAATTAAGAGCACTGGCTGCTTTTTCAGAAAACCTGGGGTTTGGATGCCAGCACCCACATGGCAGCTACCAACCAACTTTAACTCTATTTCCAGAGGATCTGAAACCCTCTTCTGATTTCCATGTGGTGCACACATGTGGTCGGTACATAGGCATACATGCAGGCAAAACATCCACACATAAAACTAAGTATAAAATTAACTGTTTAATTCCCCTAACCATGTACCTATACATATGGTTTTACAGAGATGATGATTGTCTCTTCCACCAATCATTAAGTCATAAGAATGTTTAGCATTTGTGGTAATATTAATATTGCCACTTATATGAAGAAAAATAACTATGTACATACACATGAAAAGAAAGACATCACCTATTTAATCTTTTAATCTTTTTTTAATCTTTTTTTTTACACTCCAGATTTTATCCCCCTTCTAGTACACCCTCAGACTGTTCCACATCCCATACCTCCTCCTCCACCCCCACCCCCACCCCCACCAGGCCTCCCCACGCCCTGGGGCCTCCAGTCTTTTGAGGGTTAAGTGTATCTTCTCTGACTGAACCCAGACCCAGCATATGTGTTGGAGGCCTCATACCAGCTGGTATATGCTGTCTGGTTGGTGGTTCAGTGTCTGAGAGATCTCCGGGGTCCAGATTAATTGAGACTGCTGGTCCTCCTACAGGATCGCCCTCCTCCTCAGCTTCTTTCAGCTTTTCCCTAATTCAACAACAGGTGTCAGCAGCTTCTGTCCATTTGTTGGGTGTAAATATCTCTTTCAGCTGCTTGTTGCGTCTTTCGGAGGGCAGTCATGATAGATCCCTTTTTGTAAGCACTCCATAGCCTCAGTAATTCAGGCTTTGGGGCCTCCCCTTGAGCTGGATCCCACTTTGGGCCTGTTGCTGGACTTCCTTTTCCTCAGGCTCTTCTCCAGTTCTTTCAGACAGGAGTAATCAAGGGTCAGAGTTTTTGTCCATGGGATGGCAACCCCATCCCTCTCTTGATGCCGACTTTCTGCTGGAAGTGGGCTCTACAAGTTCCCTCTCCCCACTGTAGGGCATTTCATCTGTCACCTTTTAGCCCAAGAATTTACCATAAACCATGGCAGTGGGATGGGGGTACAGCTTGGTGGTAATGCACACCCCTATGTGCACAAGAGCCTGGTTTCAATCTCTAGTACACCAAGAGCAAAAATCCCTAGACACTGCATGTTCCTTCAGGTACTGGTGTGCTCCGTGACCTGTTACCTCAGCTAGCCACTGTTGTCTTACTTGCTAACAAGTCAGAATCCTTCAGTATGGTTGCTCAGTATGTTTCCAGTCAGGTCCCTGGTGTTACTTGTACCTTACCCTAAGAACAGCACGAAAGACCCACCCAAGCTTTTGCCTTGCAAATAAATGTTCACTTGTACCACACTAGTTATGTTTCCCATATCTAATCTAATAATCCTAAGAAGAAAATGGCCAGTCTTATTAGGAATTCTGTGTAGCACCCTAGGAGTCATGATTCGTTCTTTTAGTGTGTATTTGAACCATTTAATTCCTTTAATAAAGCATCTTCAACATTTTCATTCAGTATTTTCACTTGAAGTTAGCCCAGTCCTTTCTTGAAGGGAAAAAGTACCAGAAGAACACAATATGATGTGTAAGGAAAACTCTTAGCACTTGGATCTGTGAAAATAGAAATAACACTAGTGACTCACCTTATATAAACTAATATATTTATAAGGGTAAAATTTATTAGGGTAAAACTAATATACTTATTAGGATAAAAAGTAACAGTTTTATTTGTACCTAAAATAATTCATGGGGAAATTATCCCAGATATATGATAACTGTGCTGATACATACATACATATGTACATATAGATATATATATGCATATGTATATGACATATTTATTAATTGCTAATCTATGAAGTAAAAGGTATTTGCATTTATTTTCATATATAATCCAACACTGCTGCTTGGTGGAAATGATTTCCTTCCCAATAATGGGAAGTATGGCAAAGGTTAATAAATATTTGCCAAAGTCATATCACAGGCAAATGACACAGAATTCCTTGTGCTCAGCAGCATGGTGTCTTTCAGTGTGTGGTATCAGTGCTGCTGGCATTGATCTTTACAAATGTTCTCAGTGCCTGGGATAGAACTACAGCAGCATCTAGGTGCACGACTAGACTAGGTAACATCCCTCTCTTTTTAGGCCACAGGTCTAAATTCTTCATCAAAAATATAGATCTCTAGTACATACTCCATCACATTCCTTAAGAAAGGGTGGAGCACAGTTGGTTTGGTTCTTCAGAGCACACACACCCCTTCCCTGGTATGGCTTACTGTTAGTTTGCTTTTCTGCTGTGGTAAAAATACCATGATTTTTTCAAGGAGCAACTTGAGGACGATTTCTTTGGTGTATAGTGCCAGAGAGCTAGGGTTCAAAATGATGGGGGCAGCAGGGCCTGGTGTGGTACCTGGCTGATCACATCTCTATCTACCCACAGGAAGCAGAAAGTGCAAATACAGAATGCAAGTAGGAAGTGAAACAAGGCTCTGAACCCCCAAAGCCTGTCCCCACTGACAGCCTTTCAAAGGTTCCTAACTTCCCAGACAGTGCTGCCTACAAGGCACAGAGTGAGCCTGTGGGAGACGTTTCTTCTTTAAACTCCCACACTTGCCTATGCCCGTGATCTTTTAATAATATCTAGTGCCCTGTTCATATTCTTTACTGCTTTGATTTTCATTCTCTGAATGTATTAATATCTTCTCTTAAAGTCCTCACAGTGTCTGTCTTCCACTTGACTGTTAGTGAAACATTCCATTCAGTTTTTATTTAATATCTTGAGGTTTTTGTTTCTGAAATTTAATTTTGATATCTCTTCAATATTTGTATCTCTTTACTAAATTATTTGTCTGTATCATGTATTGGACTTATTTTGTTCAACTGCTTTCGTTTCTTTGGATTTATTCAGAAGCTTATTTTGTGTCCTCTTAGATTTTGTGTACCCCTGGCTATCCTGGAGCTCACCCAGTAGACCAGGCTGGCCTCGAACTCAGAAATCCACCTGCCTCTGCCTCCCAAGTGCTGGGATTAAAGGTGTGCGCCACCACTGCCCCACTTGTTGAACACTTTTAAAGATGACTGTCTTGAATTCTCTGAGACTTCATCTAACTCACTCTCATTCAAATCCATTACTGTGGAATTAGTAATTTTCAGAGGAATCGTGCTGCCCTCGTTTTTCATGTTTCTTATGCTCTGCCTTGGCATTTGGCATATCTGGGTCATTGGTTGGATTTTTGTTTCTTTCATCTGGAGTATTTTCAATGCTCAAATGGTTGGGGCACTGTTGATACTAGCGTTTCTCTACGTAAGCTTGGGAGCGTGAGTTAGTAACTACTAACATCTATGCTCAGCATACTAGGCTTACCAGCTGTTTTCCAAGAGCAGAACACTAATTCCAGAGCTGTCACAACCAATAGATGGAAATACAGCAGAGCCAGTTAAAACAGTCACTGGATTCCAGTAATTGGAGAGGGGTAAAGGAACAGGGATATACAGTCTACTAAAATGCCTGTCTGCCCAGGGTAGCATGGCATGAAATTGAGAAGCACATGACTAGAGTACTAGAACTGCAGAGGAGTACTAGACAAAGGAAAAGAATCCATGAAGGAGGAAGATAAGCAGCTCCAGAGGGGAAGGGAGAGAGAAACAGGGAGGGGTCATTTAAAATAATGTGCGCTGAGGCTGAGGCAGAAGGCCTCCAACTCTGTGTCTTCGGGTATGCTCTGGAGAGCTTACCAAAAACAAAGGACAAACGAAAGTAAGACAGGATAATGCTAATCCCGTGCCTTAATTGATTATTAGTGGGAGAAGATAGTTCATTCCACGCATATTTCCATGCAGCATCTATATCTTAAGCAGCCAGGGCATACAAGAAAACTGTTTATTGGCTTGCTCCTCCTGGCTCACTCTGCTTTCTTTATAGCACCCAAGACCCCAGGAATGGCACCACCCACAGAGGGTTTGGCTCTTCCACACCAATCACTAATTATGAAAATATCCTACAGGCTTGCCTGCCCACAGTACACTCTTATGAAGACATTATTGTCAACTAAGGTTCCCTCCTCTCAGATGACTGTAACTTGTGTCAAGTTGATATAAAATGTCCACTAAAATTAGATACTAAGTGAAGAACAAACAGGTTCCAGGTCTGTATATCATCTCTCACCTAAATACAGGTGCCAGTCCCATTCCATGCTGACCATGTTCTACAAGCAGAAGCCCAGTGACACTTCTCTGGGCTTCCAGAGAGACCTTTGCCTATGTCCACCTTGCTGCACATTCTGTAGGGCTTTTTCTAAATGGCTTCTTGCCACTGCTCAAATAAAGTTCAGGGAAAGACAGACTTTGCCTTCCCTCCCATTTCTGTCATTCGAAGCGCAGTGTGGATTTCTTGAGGCACTGAAAGCTGTGTCACAAAGCTGAAGTCCAAGTCCTTTATACTGCTAAATGGAGGAGAGCATTCCTCAATGAGATCTGAGCCCTCCTGAGTGCACACTCAACTCTCCTATTTTCCATTTGCCATCTACCTCATCTACCTTACAGAGTGACTGCTCTCCTGGAGCTTCATCTGTATGTGCGTGTCATTCATCAGCACCTCTAAGAGTCTTGATAGCATATCCTGCCCTTCTGACTCAAGCGCTAATTCAAAAGCCCCTCATTAGTGCTTTAAGAACCTCCTTGGGTGACTTTCTATCTAGTAGATATAAAGTCATATTTGTTCATATTTCCAAACCTAAAAAACTAAAGTGTCCAAATCCTAAATATCAGTCAAGTAGTGGAAAATCTAAGCAAAAAGTACGTAACAATTCAAAAGCTGAAGGCAGTGCAGAGCCACAGGTGGTGGGGAAGAGCCTGCCTTTGAGACTACTATATGGGGAAACAACAGAGGAAAAGATGTGCCTCAGAACGTGATTGTTTACATTAGAAATAATCCTGGTTAGAACCACCAGCCAAACAAGTAGGTAAAACAACCAACCGTCCCACAGTTGGCAGCTACACTCTGAAAGCTCAGCCATATACAAGCTAGGCCAGGAGGCTGGCTGGCAGCCTTTTATAAACGGCAGTGCCATTCATTTTGCTTTGCTTTGGTACTTGACTTGGCATTACTTTGTTTCTTTCTCTCTGAGTTCCTTAGTGCTGGGATTACAGGCACTCTCCACCGCACCACTACTCATCCATTTACAAATATCACTAGCTTTGTTATGCTTAATATCACAAAAAAAAAAAAGGTTGGGAGATTTTTGCATTACTTCTATTTAAAGTGTTAAAACATTAGTCTTAATATCAGGCATTGTTGTCAAGAAACTAATTTTAAACAATTTTGTCTTCCAAACATCTTTGACTCTACAGGATCCTTTACATTCTTAACAGCAGTATTTTCCCTAATCTTATGTGCATTTATTTGTCTTACTGTAGGTATATATGTGACATGAAAGTATATAGCTACAGTAATTCCATTCTTCCTAACAAAAAGCAAAACATAATCCATAACAGACTGGACTTCTGTCATTTTATGCTCTCACTCTCTTAACACGATATGCTAAGCCAACACAATTGATTTTACTATGTATGATTTAATGAAATGAAGTTCACGTGTAGAGACCTGTACGTCCTCAAGAGCCTTTGAACTGCTTTTTGTGAACTACCTTCGTATTGAGATCAGCAGAGGCCGGAGACTCAAGACTCTCAGTCTAGCTGGGAATAGTTTCCAGATCACCACAGATGGAGAGCCTCAGTTTCCTCATTGGCAAAAAGAGAACAGTGCCTGCCTGAAGACAGGTCTGTGTACTTAATATAGACCAGTGCTTGCCCCTTGGTGAGCACAGTCTAATTACCAAGTCTGGAGGCTCCTCTGAAGACTGTACAGAATGACAGAATCTGCCACTTGAAAGTCGTCACTGTGGAGATAGCATTGGCAAGGTTACAGCTAATTAGAGGAAGCAGGAGTTCATTTCAGCACAGCTTGAGTCAAGGAAACACGACTAGGCTGTTGCAACAATCTAGCAAGAAATGAAGAACCATATAGTGATGATGGAACCACAAGAAATGGGAATTGTTGGGGTGCTACAGTAGAACAGCAACAGTGAGCCATCAAAGAAAGCACTCACAAAGGACACCCTGGGCATCCCTGCCTAAAGAGAAAAACCGAATATCCAAACCTCAAGCCCTTGTATAACCTGAGGATTATTCTCCCTTGAGAAAGCAGTCCACTCAGAAAAGAACTGGACTGCATGGAGAGCAGCAGAGACCAAGGAGTGGACAGGAGGCCAGGTTAGATTGACTTCATCTTTTTCAGAGTGGGCTCTCAAAACTCTGGCATAGACAAGGCTGCAATATCTAATGCAGTGCTAAGCCTTAAAGAGAAACTGAAGGAAAGATTTCAGTGTTGTAATTAGTGGCAGTTTGTTGCAGATGGCTAATGTTATAAAGGCAGAAGCATTTTCTCCTTGATTTGGGTGGAAACATGAACTCAAATCCCTGGTGCCACATTTCCCATCACAGATTACAGAATTGCCAACACCAGGCCCTTCCTTTGGCTCCTGGGGACTTAATTTCCCTAGGGAGCTATGGTGATTATTCAACTTGAAGACCTTAAAGAAGAATCACAGTTATTTGTCTCTGGAGCCTCATAAGAGCAAGCAACACAAGTAAATAGTCACTAAGGAGGACAAGGAGAAATAAACAAGGGTTATGACAACTATTGGATAATTCATGTTAGAAAGGACTATATTTGTATTATACAATTATAAATTCAAGTCATAATGATAAACCACCACTGCCTCTGATCATGATCTACATGGGTGGGTGGGTACACTATGTCAGGCTTTCTTGCTCCCAACATGAAGGTGCATTTGACTGCTGATTGTCTAAGACTGTTCCCCACTGCAAATACTCAAAAACTTAAAATTAGAATGAGGCCCAGTTCTGCCAAGTCCCAATGCTATGAGATCTTGGAAATCACTTTTGTGGGATGTAGGTCAGTTCCTCTTATTTGACCTACTGGTCCAGTGTTCTGTGCTCAAAGGCTTTTAATGAAACCACTTCATGAATATAACCTTCAGGAATAACAACAGCTTCAATTCATAGCAGACTCCTGGGTCTTCCTAATAGTAAAATCATATATATGGTTTACCACAGTTCAATCTGTGAAGTGCTTTAAAATACTGCAACTCTAGTAAGACGCCAAGATGTTTGTTTTTGCAGTAGTAGAGATGGAAACCTGGGTTTTGCACATGCTGGACAAGTGATCTCCCTCAGAGCTACACCCAATTATGTCTTTTACAGGTGTCAATTTGAAGATTTTTGAGACACCCCCTAGTGATTCTATCTCAACCTCCCAAGTTACAGGATTACAAGCATATGCTCGACAAGGTGGCATAAATATCTTCAAAAGTTGGGAAAACGGGTTCATGAAGCTTAGTGATTTGACTAAGGTGGTGTGAATAGTAAAGTCTCAGCCTTTAAACTCTACTTGTTACTGCTGTGTTCAGATCCAAATTATGTTCTGGAAAGAGCCCAAGGTGGCATGGGAAGAGGAGGGAGGCAGTGGCAAATGGGCAGCATCCAGAGAAACTGCTAGTGACACTGCCCAGAGAGTCTGATTTTTACAGTGTAGGTATGTCCCATACATTTCTCATTCTCAATATAAACTGAGACAACAAACCCAGGGCTTAAAGAACCTTAATCAGAAGCAGATTTCAACAGACACTTAAAATGTATTGCAAAATGTACAGCATTTATTCACATACAGACAAAAAGGCACAAATTCTACTAAATAGTTCAACAAAAAAATACAGCTGTCTTCAACTAGTTTTATAAATACTTTCAAAAAGGGGGTAGAAATAAATACAGGATTGGGCCATGTAATATAAAATAGTCATCTCTACATAGACTTTGTTTAACTTCTGATTTTAACTCTTCATGCACCTTTTTTTTTTTCAATTTTAGTTGAATGGACACCAAGCTAGGCACATAGTGAAAAATCCTCTGTACAAGGTTACAAATGTAATGACAAGTCTGTCCATTTTAAAATAATTAAGATTTGTACACAACACATAAAACCCTTCATTTAAATTTTGTGTTTATAACCTAACAAATGACATTCCAGGCAACTTTACAAAACTTCAACTAGCCTACATTTTGACATAATACATTGATCATAATCAAAGATATTTCTTGGTCAGGATGCACAAGGAAGATTCAAAAGAACAAACAAACAAACAAAAAGCTCAATACTAATAGAATGCAGGTGGGTAGGTGGGCTGTTGCTGCTTGTGGCCGCCTCATACAGAGTTCCCAGCATGACATGAAACTAACTTACAAAGCTATCATTACACTGTCAGAAACCGTGCTCTATACCATTTGCATTTCAAAGCAGTAATTAAACGTGTGGGCTTTATTTTTTTTTTTTTTGTTAAGTTTTTTTGGGGGAATTTTTTATTTTTTTTTATTATTTTGTTTTTTTTTTTTCATTTTGTTTTGTTTTCTTTTTGGTTCAGCATAACTTGGAACATTTGAAAGCTTTTCAACCTAAATGTGGGGGGAAACAGGTAAGGCATTATTTTTGCACAAAACTAGCATTCCTAATAGTGCAAATGAATCTGGTGCCTCCTAAAATGGTGAGAGGCCATATACTCACTAGATTAATTTAGGTTTTCTTTCTATGGCTTCACAGATTATTCCTCTATAAATTCTATTCTCACCCAGAACTGTTGCTGTAATCAAAAGATAACTAGATCAGAGTCCAGCCTTTTCCTGTACCCAGCAAAAGGTTTTTGCTCATATGCAAAACATCTCATTTTTAAATCAGGCTACAAGCAAAAGTACAACTTGGACTCCTAAGAATCTTCTAATACCGGTAGCAACAAGCTGATCTGGACAGCAGTCTCAAAGGAGCTCCATAGCTCAAAAAATAGTCAATCTAAAACCTGGGTCATCCTTTCCCCTCCCCTGAATTAGCTACTACAATGTACTTGAGAAGTTAAGACTTAGTTTGAAAATGTCATACATACAATGAGATGCATCAGATCTGTCATTTGATCATCTGATAAAACTTGCATAGCAAGATGGAATTCAATAAGCCTTTTCTGTTGTTGACAATCATCTGGAAGACTTGAAAGCTTCTACTAACTCAAAGCATTGCTCATTAAATATCAGAATGTCCCTGCCACATGGAAACAGATGTATAAATGAATCAGGAATCTGAACATTGATATTAATAAACGTAGGGTAATTTAGGGTAAACTGGGCATATTCCAAATGCCCTTAATTCTAAATCTCACTGCTACTGAAACTTCCCTTCTCTTAAATTTGATTCACAACTACATTGAATTCCAAAGAAAATAACAGGACTTTTAACACTATCCACTTGTCTGAATACATATGCACTATATGAGGAGTGCAAAAACAGAACATTATACTCAAATTTAATGCTAAATTTATTATTGCTGATAACTTACTAGTTATTGCCATTTGCAATTCGAAAGTCCAAGTTACAAATCAGAGTTTAGAACTCCAATTCCAGAAACCTATTCAAGGATACACTTTGAATTCTTTCCTGTATAACCTTGATGCAACTTATTGCCTTTCTATATTTTAAAATATAACCTGTTTTGCTTTTTGTTTTCCTTTTTGCTTAAGGAATCCACTCCTGGTGGAAGCCTGGATTTCCCAAATATGCACTAGTGGTTGACTCTGTAGAGTGAGAGTCACCCGAAGTTCATCACTTGAACTTGAATAACCATTGTATTGTTGGAAGCCAGATGGCCAAGTACTGGCAGTAGCCAGGGAAATCCCATTTGGGTCCCAAGGCCAGCAGTTAGGAAAGAAGAAGGGCAAGCGGACTAGTAACACCTGGGCCTCAGCTGCCCTTTCTCACAGAACATTCTGGACAACTTTTCCTCCACCTATCCTATGTCCACAGTCCACCCAGGGCTTTGGGACCTTGCTACACAGGCCCTAAATCTCAGTGCAGCAGCTCTGCTCTGTCCCTCCAGACTTCCAACAATGCCTGTTGTGTAAACTCTTCCCCTGGATGCCACATGTGCAAGATCCCAGTGTTGCTAAGCTTCTGAGCCGCAGCTACTCACACCACACAGCCTGGGAGCCAAGTGCTGTCAGCATTCACCATTCCTAGAAAATAAGCTTTGTGGGCTAGAAATGGTACATGAGGGCTTCTATAAATAGGACTTGTTCACCACACAGAATCCTAGGATTCTGTAAGAGTATTCAAGAGTTTGTGCTTTGGGGAGAATGTAGAGGGCAATAATACATGGTACTATTCAAGCCTGGCCCTCTGTAAAGTTACTTCACTTGTTTTAGTGTTTAGTTCAGGTTCTAATCTTAGTGTCTTATGGTTACAATCTACTCTTCTGTTTTCCTCAACAAGTTGCAAATAACACAAACTTCTCACAATGATTTATAAATGACTCTGGAAAAAAATTCAATCTGAATTGCAAGGAAATACGTCTGTAGCTCAGAAACAATGGGTTTTTGCTTGCCCCCATTATCAGAGCTCTCTCCTCAGCACACGGCAACAAGCCATGTGCCTCCACACCAGCTGTTTCATCAAGAGGCCAAGATGCTTCTCCTGATGATGTCTGTCCTCCTGCTGATGGTGCTGCTGGCATGGATACATTTCTTCTCTGATGCCTCACTCTCTGAGTCACTCATTTCCCCATCAGGGGCATACCCATCGTTCTCACTGTCAGATCTTAACCTGGTCTTCGATTTCTCCTTGCCTGGAACTCGGCTTATGCCCAGATGGGAGCAGTCTGAGTGCTGGTGGCAGGCCCCATCATGGGCTTCTCCTTGCTGCTGCCGCTCCCCTTTCTTTGGAATCCGGAATCCTCCCCAGCTTTTCACTGGGCTGGCAGGTGTTGTAGGCACTTTGACTAGGGAGCCATTGCACTTGGGCACAGTCTCCTTCCTGGTGCCAGGTGCTGACTGCCCTACTCCAGGGGAGGTGGCAGCTCTTGTGTTGTCCAGATGCCTCTGGGATGTGTCTGTGGACCTGAGAGGCTTGTGACTCTGCTTAAAAGATTTGTCCTTTAAGTCTCCTTTAACGAGATCACAATGAAAACGATTGTCTCTTCTTTTCCCATGGTCTGGGGTCACCACACCATTTCTCTGTTGTGCTGATGATAGGAGACGTGCTTCTGCAAAAGTCTTTTCAAAGCTCAGCAAGCTTTCTGAGACCCCCAGCCCCTCCTTCCCACCACAAAGACCTGGCTGCTTTAGCTGGGTCTTGCCTTCAGTCCCAGAACTGTTCTGCAATGAATCTCGCTTATGGGACTTCTTCAGTGAGTGACCCAAGGAAGTACCCATTTGTTTCCTGAAGAATGCAGAATGCCACTTCAAGTCCTCTATCTTGGGAGCATTGGGGCCCACAGAAGGACTGTTGAACAAAAGCATGTTCTCCAGTGAGGAGGAGCAGGAAGAAGGCACACCTAGGAACAGAAAACCACAGAAAAAACTTCATAAGTAAATCCAAATAAGAAAGTTCTAGACCTGAAACATCAGTACACAAACCTCCCACCCAAGCAAGAGTCATCAGCACGTTGTTTTTAAAAAATGAGTTTTTAAAGACATGACCTGCTTCAAAAATCTGCTTACAATCTTTGTAGTCAGTATACTAGATTTTTTTATCCAAAACCAGTAAAATACAGTTTTTTATGAAACTCTGGGGAATCCATTCGAAATCTGTCCAATGGCAGCCACTACTTCTACCTAGCAGCAATTATCCCATCTACCAGTCGCCATCTGTCACTTTCCTCTCTGAGACTAAATAGAGCTTCTAAGTTTCTTTCTCCAAAGGACCACTGAGGACAAATATATGTAAATGTGCAAACTGAATTAAGGTAAGTGTTCACAATAATTCTGGACATGTAATGTGAAAAAAAACTTCATTCAAATTCAGTGTAAAATATGTGGGGTTCAACGTGTCATTCAAGTTGTTAACTTATGTTTCATAGCTTAACCTAGTAAAAGCTTACATTTTATGAATTTATGAATATCAATTCTCATCCCATTAGAAACTGGCCCTCCTGTTTCTTTAACCATTTTTTATTTAATGTGTACAGGTGTTTTGCCTGCATGTAGTCTGTTCTACATAGGGAACAGTGCCTGTGGAAGCCAGAAAAGCTACTATATGGGTGTTGGGAATCAAACCCAGATCCTCTGGAATTCTCAAGCAGCCAAATATTCTTAACCACTCTCCAGCCTGACATGGCCTAGTCTATTCCACATCTATTTTGTATGTTACTTACGACCCACCAAAATGTGTTTTATACTCATTAATAAACTTTATAATGCTGGTCTGAAAACTGCTGGTAAATTCATAAGGACCATGGTTCTGTAAGAGTCTCAAGACCAACTACAAAATAGCAATTGTCACACTTTGTCGCCTCTTAAGATGTGAACCACAAGGTTCAGTTCCATTGTGTCCTACAGGAACCCTTGTAAGACCTAACAACCCGCAAGGCTTAACAGCAACCCAGCTGAGGTCCTTTTTACAAGCTGCTCATCTGAAAATGCCTGCTTTCTCAGAAAACAATCACTGGAGTCGATCTTTATGTCATGTGAAGTGCATTTTTTGTTTTTATTGAAATGCCCAAAGCAAACAAAGATGAAGAAGGCTCAATGTAGTCTGAACTATAATTTCTATCTACCTGACTTTGGAGCCCATTAAGTACCATTTCCACTGAAGATGCTCTCATTCCACAAAATGACCCTACTAGTTTTCAGAATCACAAGTTTGAGCCATGAACTCTAGAAGACACATGTAAAATCAAGGGCATCTCCCTTAAAAGTGTCTTTAAAGGCAGGAGACTAAGCATCACAGTTGAGAAATGAAAAAGAAAGAAAAGCCACCCTTGGGGGCTTCAGCTGCATTTGCTGTAGCATCCCACAAGAAAGTCTTTTCAACTGATTGGGATTGCTGATTGTAATTGTAATTGCTAACTGTAATTTGTTCAACTCAAAATGAAATATTTGTTTCTCTTTTCTGAATTTCTGTTTTTGTTGTTTTCTTACAACAAGACTCATTATTCTGTAGCCTAGGGTAACCTAGAACTCACAACCTAGTCCAGCTGACTGAAATGTTGGCACTCCTCCTATCTCAGCCCCCAAAATGCTTGGCTTACCAGGCATAAGCCACCATGTTCACCAGTAGTAAGACTTCTGGATGAATCTACATCACAGTTCTATACCCAAAATACTTCCTAACCTTGTGAAGAGAATCTCACTTACTCAGCCACGATGCAAGCAGCTGCCTGGAATACCAGAAAAACTGACTCCATTCCAGCCACAAACAAGTCACCCTTTATGGATCAATCACTGACTCCTTAGCAAGTACCAAAAGCTTCAACTGGGACACCTCTGACTGTATATTACATCAACCATCCCAGACACCACCAGTGTCCACATCCAATGGAATAATAAAGAGAGAGAGAGTGACCTTAAAGAATCTAAACTACACTGTCTTTAACCAATGATACTACTTGGAATTCCGTTGCAGAATTTGCAACTGAAGTTTTAAGTTCCAGATAAAGAAAGAGACTTGGTTCCTTTGAAAAAATACATAATCTTAGCAGGAACACATCTAAAGGTATGAGGCACTTGAAGAGAAGAATATTGCTGAAAACTCCCCTCAGTCTTTTTTGTGTGCTCTGATAACCAGGTTTTCTCTACTTTGTTGCTTGTATGCCATAATTAGAGAAAAACCCACAAAATCAGAAAGGGAAGAGTGAATGAACTATATGACTCTCTGCACAAGCAAGTGCCGAGAGTGTGCTGCTGAAACCTCAAGAGGCAATCCAAGGTGGAGTCACCCAGCCTTTCCCCTGAAGGCCAGCCTAAGACCCACCTGCTCCCTGACTTAGCCCAGGACCAACTTCCTCCATGAAATCTTAAACTGCCTACTTTCTGGGGCTTATCATCACAGAACACTATTGCTAAATGCACATTTTAGAGATCATGACTCTACACCAGACTAACTGAAGATCATATGAATCCCAGAGTGAAACACTTGCCCAACATTAATAACAAACACACTCTCCAAAGTAGAGGAAGCATATTCCCATATTTATCTTCCTTTTTTGCTGTCTAGAACAATGTAAATAGAAGATAAATAAATACCAGCACACTCAGAATTCCATCTCATCCATACCTTCAGAAGTTGACTATGAATGTTAGGAAATGAGTGTATGTGGTAAGTAGTCTTAACATGTATTTACAATGTTAGGTTGATCCAAAAGCTAGAGCATTAAGTCATACCTTTGTAGCTATCCATGTTCATCAAGAGTTCTGCAATGCACTACAGTTTGTTCTCATTCCAATATCCTTATACTCAAGGATAATTTATACTCAATATCCTTACTCAAGGTAACTTGAGATAGCATCCCCATTTTTACATGAAATTGAAGAGAGAAATTAAGGTCTATGACTTGCTGCTTCTTAGTCATCAGGGAGATGCTACAGGTCTCAAAGCCTATTTAACGCCAAATTCCATTCCTTCCCTCTAACATAATGCCTTTAATGTTTAAAGATGTTCTCTGAATATGAACAGCTGTGCTACTGAGAACTACAGGACAGATTGTAAGAACAACTGTTTTCCCTCAACAGCAGTGTCAAGGCTACAAACCCCTGCCCTACATTGTACCCTTCTAGGGCTTTATGCATACCTGAAACTTTTTCTTGCTCCAAGAGCTTAGTGTACTGAGTGAAAATCTGTTCCTGGACTTTGCACACAGACCGTTTAATCTTTTCCCTGCGGGTCACCATGTAAGTGAGGTTCCGAACCTAGAATGTAGAGAATAAAGATTCTAAGTGAGCAATATGGTAACGATACTTAAGTGCTTTCATTTCTCCTTTACCTGAGACATACTGACCCGACTAGGTCCTTGACAGACATTTACAGAAATGCTTTAAGCATTTTACCCTACCACTAGAAGAATTCTGCTTATTTATTCCCTCGTGTCTGTAGCAGCCATGAAGTAACACTGGGGGAGTAGCAGAGATATGCACAATCCCACTGTTCCCCACCAGACTGCAGTGTAGAGACCCCCACTATCTAATCAGGACTTGCTGCCTTGTGCCAGAAAGCTCCGCTTACCATCCAATATAATCTTCCCAGAAATCTTATTGTGAATAGTCTAAGCAGTTATAAAGCAACCTCCCTGCATACTTGTATCAAGCGTCTTCCGGGTCAATGGCATAAGAGAACCCCTGCACAAAGTCCTCTGGAAGATCAAATGAGCTGCTTGGTCCACTGGATACAACTCTGCAAAATAGCCAGCCACTGCAGCATATTCCAGTGAGGTGTACAAATGCCTGGGAACTGTCCCAGCATCCCCAGCAAATCTCTGGATCCATGGATCACCAGTTTAAACCTGCTACTAACCTCATTCTCATTCTAGTTTGTCTGTAACGGAAAGACCAAGTGCTGAGATTCCCCACTCAGTCGGACATAAGACTTCTTTAAGTCACGTACACATGTATTAGTTTGTGGTCAGTAATCTAGGCTTTCAGAGTCAATATTCCCTACTCTTAAAGCCATCAGTCACCACTAAATACAAAAGAAAAGAATTAAGGCACTAAACCCCACTGACCCTTGGTCCTAGATTGCATGGGCCTAAAGACAGAACATCAAGTGTAGCCCATCACTTAACAGTTAAACCTTTCTTCAGGAAGATGCCCATAAAACCTCAGCCACCTCAGTGGAAGTGCAGAAGTGGGAAATGACAACATGCTCCCCACTGGCTATCATCAATGGTATGCTAAAAATACATCCTCCTTTTGAGCAGTCTTTTTTGTATCATGCTGTGAGTGAAAGTTCAAAGGTCACCAGCTGCTGCTCTGGCACAAGCCATGCAGTTTTGCACAACGGCTGATACGGTTATCCCCTCTCTGTATGAAAAAGGCCTTCAGACCTTTTTCCACCCTCACAATCCCAACTGTGCTCAAGGCTGGGACCTACATGAGACATGGGCCATTAAGGAAAACACTACCAGGCTTTGCTGACCCTAATGATTCACTATCAGGGACTTCCTGTCTCTATGTCTATAGTAATCACTTATTATTAATATTTATTAGAATAGGTTTCGATTAATAAAAGATTAAAAAGAAAACCATGCTCCTTGTCTGAATTAAATATAATGCCACTGGGTCTGCCTAACAGATAGCCACAATCCCAAGCAAGGAAGTAGGTGCTCTTTAGAGAAACACTAAACAACTTGGGACTGGAAGTGACTAACAGAATTTTCTCTTTGATAAGTAGTATAACAACCAGATGAGATTATGGGTGGAAACTCAGAAACAATCAAACCTAAACCCTCATCACAAATTCAAATTTTTGACAGCACACAGAAGCCAGCTTTCCATGAAGAATCTGATTTTTGGAAACATGAAATGGGCATTATAGTTTATGCTCACATTCAACTCAAAAAGCAAAAAGGCCATAATTTCCAGTTGTGATCTCTAAAGCCTAATTGATCTAGCTCTGGCTGACCACTATAGAGCTGAAACCCCCCAAGTAAACACAACAAACAAACAAAAGGAATTCTTGGCAGCAGTCTAGACAAGGTCTCTGCCCAGAGAGCTTGACCACTCAACCAATCTTGCCCAGTTCGCCTTCCCTCAACTGCTGGCAGCAGGCACCCCAAACCTACCATGCCTTGTCCCCTGACAACAGGATAAATCCAAGTCAACTTTCCCCTTAGAGCAAGTTCACAAGCAGAAACAACCCTGACCCCCACTCCAGTTTACACTTTTAAAGTTTCCAGAATGTTACTGTGCATCCTGAGAACAACCAGCAGGACAGGCAGGAATAGCTGCAGTGGATTTTCTGAGCCCTATGCAATGCCTGCCACATTAAAGCCTCACGTGCATTTTTGTTCATCAGACAACTGAAGTCTCATTGAGTTTTTAAAAAGTTCTGTTCCACTGAGTGACAAATGCGCAGGACTGTCCCCCAGTACTTGGAGCCTTTCCATACAAACTACAGGGAGTACAGAGGAAGTCTTTATCCAAGCTAGTGGTCCAGTGAGGTAGTCAGGAATCCCAGAGTGAGATGACAGTCTCCAGGACCTCAAAGTTCCACTCACCACATCACCAACCATCTCCTTTTAGAGCCTCCTGATACCTATTCCTGTCACGTAGCTTTCTTGCCCAGAACTGGTACCCAGGTGTGCAAGGCCCCTGAGGTGTTAATTTGCCAGAAAGAGCAATTAACAGAATCACTGAGTCACCTGCATGTGATGAGTGCTACTAACTTGTTCAGGAATGACCACATGCCTCCAGTCCAGGCATCTGTATGACTGGCTCGATTGCTTACTGTGTATTAATATTTCATAAAAATAGGCAGATCACTAACTTACTGAGAAGACAAGTTCATTGTAACGATGGATCTTTTCTTTTGTCATGCCTGCCCCAATAAGCCCTTGGTCAGATACACTTGTTTGTAATTGCAGAGCACTATACAACTCTCCAGGGCCTGGCATAGACGTCAGCTTTCAGATGGCCCCCATGGCAGAGGAGGAAAACATAACATGTCATTATAAATAAACCCATTTTAAACTGACACTGACTGCATTAAACCTTTAGACTTTTTAATAATGAATGTTAAGTAATGCCACACACACACACATACACAGGCACTGGTGCACACAAATCCTGATTTATTCCCTTAGGCATCATAGGCATTATTCTACTTAAAAGCAAAATGACAACTCCAAAAAGTTCAGAATTTAATTGTAAGTATATGTTAATCTCAGTAACTTAAATACAGAAAGAGTTAATACACCACAAGCATTTTCTACACTTTTATTCTGTGGTGATTGTGAAACAAAAACACAGTCAAAACATGAGATTTCTCACCTTCCCTCCCAAGAACTGTCTGACTCCATGCACCCCAATTACAGCAGTTGTTGGGTTAGGATGGTAGCTTTATCAACATAATACCCATTTACCCTGAATCCCTTTCTCCTCAGGAACACACCACAAGTGCATGTGGTTCTTTGAACTGTCCACCAGGGGGCGTGTGGGAGCCTCACCAACTTGCTCCCACTTCCCCTTAGCCTAACACCCACCACCTTACCCAGAATCCTAACAAGGGTCTAAAAAGGGACATCACAAGAAGCCAGCGTTAGATGATGCACTAAAAGGGCATCTAACGTGCACTTACAAATTCGTGCATGACCATCTCCAACAAGGTAGTGCAAGCCTCTGTGTGAGCTGATCTTTTTGGCCAAGTACATTTGCACTCTCCTGCCTACACTCTCATTTCAAATCATCTATGAGTCAGATCCTGTTGCCAAGCAGGTGATGAATCACTCCTCTCTAATAAGTGAGGGGCTTGAGGGAGATTTGCATTAGCTGTTTCAGGCCACTTGGGTGCCTTTCGGCACAGGCTGCTTCAGGCCAGACAACTTACATACCATCTCTGCCACACTAATGAATTGAATAGGTAGCTAGCAGTCAGGGGAGTAGGTGTGGAAGGTGCTGAAGACGCATCCCCAATTAGCCAGCCTTGGTCAAAAACCACCTACGGGAGCTGGAGGCTCTGGGGAGGACGGTCCACTCCTAATTATTCCTGCAGCAGGAAAAAAGGTCCAGCCGGGAACTCCAGAGATAATGGAGAGTGGGGGAGGCAGCAGGCAGCAAGCAGCTGAGAAGTGCCAGCAGCTGAGGCTGCAGACAGCCAACAGCCACGTAATCAGCAACCCAGGAGTGTGAGAAGCACGTGTGTGTGTATGTACGTAGTGGACAGAAATTGCTAAGGGCTCCACAGACAGACCCCAATGCCCTGTGCACCAGGAATCACACCCACACGCACAGACACAACCCAGAGAGGGATGCGCGCGCACACAATCACATACTATATGTACACAACCTCTGTGATTACTTAGCACCTCACTGCCAAGACTGTCTTCTGTAATAGGTGTGTGTAAGTCCGTGCACACACATCAGCACCCAGAGGCTGTTCTGCTCCACAACAGAGCTGGGAATGCCCCTGTGGATTAGCCTAGAAGCAAAGATGAGCCAATGGGAGGCAGTGCTTAGCTCTCTCTAATGAGCCTTTCATCAGCACCTAGGAAATGTCTCCCCAGGTTGAACAAGCAATTTTCCTACTGCTGCCCCATCCTCCATAATTCAGATACATCCCAGTTCTCAAAACCAGGCTGAGTCAAGCTCTTGGTCATGTTCCTGGTGCTCAATTCCCTCCAGCTCTACAAGGACAAGGGAATGGGATGAAGGTACACCCCATCTGATCTTGCAGAACAGTAAAGATTAATGGGAGAAATGACAAAGCAGCTCCCACACTGGCAGTCTTGCACACTGCAGTGAGTTTACCAGCCCATAAATATGTTCAACCAACATGACCTCATGCTGTAGCGTGTACAAGGATATGAGAGTAATGACTGGCTATCATCTCTAGGCAAGTGCCCGCCTCTTTACATCTTCTTCTCTAAGTCATTATAAGGTGTCAGTGTCAATCATTACCCTCTCCAGGTCCTGCCGCAGGTGCGTGAACAGCTGCAGCCTCCTAAACAAGACATCCTGCTCCCGCTTGGCTAGATTGTCCTCTTCGTCTTTCTTTGGGGTGATGAGGGGCTTGTTGAAGTTGATCTTCCTCTTCAACTTCCAGTACTGGTACAGGAAATCCACCACTTCCTCAGGCAGTCGCAGGGCCCTGGCCACATCCAGCAGGTTGACAAAGGTGTAGAACTCATCCTCCAGCTGCTGCAGCTTCTGCTTGCGAACACTCACACGGTGAGCCTCCTCTCGGTTCTGCTCCAGACTAGCAAGGGACTCCAGAGGGCTCTGGGGAGAAGACTCGGGGGCCCCATTCTCCTGGGCTGCTCCTTCACCCAGGTTCTCCTCGGGTTTCCTGTGTGAGCTGTGTTTGGGGCAGTAGGACTTGAATTTGACTTCATCGTTCTCTGCCAATATGGTCTTCATCTCCAGGCCACGGTCAAAAGCACAAGTCACATGGAAGGCCGTCCGGCAGTTCTTCACAGAGCACTGCAAACAATACATGGAGACAGTTACAAAGAGGTGGCAACAAGAGCCCCCACTGCTGGCCACCCCAGATGATGACAAAGGAACACTCACTGAGACAGAAAAGCTTGACAAAAATGAACAGGTTTGAAGGATGTCAGGGAACAATGCATGGTAAAACTTTCAGAGGCCAAACTATAAATTGCTCGAAACAGTCACAGCACTGAAATCTCAGAGGATGGGGAGGAGAGGGCTGTACAACTGGCTCCTGTCTGGGAGGGTGGCACAATCCCCAAGGGTATGCACTCTATGTACAGAGTATACTCTGAGGCCTTAATTTAGTTCTCAAAGACTTGAACTCAGTTTTATAAAAAAAATGTGAACAGCAATCCCCTCAGTACACACATTCCCGATCAGTTTTAAAAGACTATGAATCCTCAGTGCAACCCCCAACTCAAAAAGGTCCCAACCTAGGTAGGTAAATACAAGCAGACTTCCTGGAAGTAGCATCCAGGGATCACGCCAGAGGAAGTAAGAATGAGAGACAAGAGCCCAGGTCAGGAAGGATGAAGAAAGGTCTCCCTGCTGTCCAGAGTCACCACTGCATCAGAAGCTCCCTTCCTTTGGGCCCTAGGGAAGTCAGCACAGAGGCCAGGCCTCATCAAGATGCACTGAGCACTCTGCTCACCCCGCCTGCACAGGGCTACAATTTAGTGCCTTTGATCCAGACACAAGCCTCTGGCCAGCAGGAGCAAAGTGATTAACTTCTCCCGTCTGATCTCACTGAGCAAATCCCTAGAAAGAGGTACCTCTTGGAGGCTGAAGCCAGTCCCTTAAAAGCAACTGTATTGTGTGAGGCCAAGGGATCCCTGGGGCATGCCAGGCTGCACAGACAACCAAGGAGCTTGCGCTCCAGGCCAGCTGAAAAGCTTAATTAAACTCATTCAACAGATCTCGCCATCACATAACCACACAGAGTAGAGACTGGAACTGGGTTTCCCCCTCATCACTTCAGCATTTAAGATACAACTCCGTGCCAGCCACAATCTAATCCTTTACTGTAAAACTCCAGCCCCTTCACCACCCCCAATTCCAACCACCTAAAAGCATATGCACCATGATTAATCTGTACCTTTATAAATAACCTCAATTACAAGAAGCATGTGAAATCAGCTCTGGTGGCAGAACACACGCAGACACACCTGGCCACTCTCCTGAAAACACACTGCTTCTCCGCAGTAGCAGGAAGCCAAGCGGGAAGTGAAGCAGGAGCAGATGACTGAGGCAGTCTGTGTCTGCCTTAAACTACACTTAACCCAGGCATTCGAACCTTAAAGAGAAATGAGCTGCAGCGGAGTATTTATACAGGACTTTGAAAAGATGCCAAATGGCTTTCCTCTGGGCTTTCCTACTCGGGTTGACTCAGCAAACAGATGTTACAGAAACAGAAACCAGTCTTCCCAGCTGCAGACATTTCGGAGAGGAATTCTTTTAATAAAAATCAATCTATTCTGTGAAGATAGGAAAAGTCATCTGCCTTCCTTGGCCCCTTCTTCAAATTAATGCTCTGGGAAAAGAGGTCAATGGTAACAGAAATGTCCTTATAATGTCTTTCCTTGAAAGATAGACTGGGCTCTCATCTGCCTCCCATGAAACATCAATTAAGGAGTGGGGTTGCTGTGCTCAGAGAAGCTAACATAGGCACAGAACTGCCATTTCCCCTGGTATGCCACAAGTGTGTGTGTGTGTGTGTGTGTGTGTGTGTGTGTGTACATACACTGCACACATGCCACTCAAATCCTTTTTGCCAAAATTCATTTTAGTTTTCAACAGATTCTACTAACAAAAAAAAAAAAAAATCACATCTTAAGATCCCCAAAACCAAATCTCAGCTGCCCAGTGCCTGCCCTGATATTTTTTATGAATGTTTTTAGATGCCTGAACAACAGTAGAAACAGTAATAGTGAAAAGTAAAACCGCTTTGGGCTTGTTTAAGAAAATGCAAAAAGCCCACCTTTAATCCCAGCACTGGGAGGCAGAAGCGGGGAGCTCTCAAAGGCCAGCCTGGCCTACAGAGGGAGTTCCAGGACAGCCAGAGCTATAGGGAAACCCCATCTTGAAAAAACAAAAAAGAGGGGGAAAGAAGGAGAGGAGGGGAAGAGAGGGGAGAGAGGAGAAGAAAAAGAAAAGAAAAAAGGAATGAAGAGGAAAGGGGGAAGGGGAAGGGAAAGGAATGGAGAGGAAAGGAGAAAAAAATGTATTACCTGTCAGTGAGTTGGGTATCTTACTCAAAGAATCATTGCTCAACCAAAATATAGCGTATCCCACCAAATGAAGAATTTTTTTTTAAAGCCAGGGCCACAACTGTCAAGTCATGCCTGTGCCTATTGTATTCTCTACACTGAAAGCAGGTGCCCAAATAGTGTTTCTGCCCACCAGATTTCAACAACAAAAACAAAAACCCTGAAGAATCTGAGGCCTACTCGGGTCCCTGCCAGAGTCCAACGTGACCTTCAACACAGCATTCTAGGCCTCAAATCATAACTAGATATCAACATGAATCCCAGAAATCAATTACTCAAGAGTTTCAGACAACACACAGATACCATGTTCCCGTGACTTTCTGCACTTCCCTGTACCTGAACATACAAATGCAATATGTTTTTTACCTGCTGGCTGGCGTGTGTGCCCTCTACCCAGAGAGCTCTAGACTCTCCTCTCCCTCCCTCCCGGTGTAAAACCACAGGCCTGCCCAACACCTCAGCTACAGGCATCCCGAAGAGGGGGCCCCCGAGAACTTCTGGTCCGTGAAACTGGTCTGTGGTGATGAGACTACAGTGGAAGGCTAGACGACTCAAGTGCCACAGTCAAGAGTACCTAAGCCTTGGCTACAGTGGAAGGCTAGACAACAAGTGCCATAGTCAAGAGTAAGCATTGGGTTCTTACCAGGAATGTCTGCTTAGGGAAGAAGAGGCCACACCGATTGGAACTGCCTCCAAACCCAGGTGTATTTCCCAATAACCTAAGCTCCCCTCTCCTAACCCTCCAGTGCTGTGCAAGCCACTGCCCCCACCCTGCTCGCCAGCACAGAAGGAGGAAAACAAAGGCGCTCAGACTGAGCCATTGTTACCTGTATGGAGGCCCCGAATTTGTCATTGCAGAGGCTGCACAGAAGAGCCCACCGACTGCTGGGAATATGGGAGACCTTTGTGATGGGCTCCATCTTCTCAGGGCTGCCAATGCTTACCTGAAGATCCAAAATAGCCAGATGGGTATGACACAGATAATCAGAATCTTAACACAGACCTGCCTGAGGAGAGCCCCAGGGCCCAGCTCTGGACAAGCAGCAGGGAGCCCAGAGATGAGCCCCACTGATACCAGCTTGCCAGTCTATAAAAGCCTCTGTACAAGCTTTCACTTCAAAGTATCTGATAGCAAAGACAGCTATCTTATCGTAACACTTATCACTCTAGGAGCTGGAGAGATGGCTCAGGGGTTAAGAGCACTGACTGCTCTTCCAGAGGTCCTGAGTTCAATTCCCAGCAACCACATGGTGGCTCACAACCATCTGTAATGGGATCTGATGTGTCTGAAGACAGCTACAGTACTCATCATATATATCAAAAAAAATAAAATCTTTTTAAAAACTCAAGAATGACAAGAATCTTTAAGGATGAAAATTGCATTGTAAATGTATTTAAATAATAGAATGAGCCAAGAGATAAACCATGTTAAGTAGTATTATATCAGAACATGTAACTATATTAAAAGTAAAAATCTAGCAAGATAAATATGGAACAATGAACTGCAAACTGGTTAATACTAAACCAAAAGTTCCAGTGAAACTTCCACATAAATCATACCCAGGCAATTTTCCTCTGGAGGCAAAAAATGCAGCAAATCACACACCAAAAATACTGGAATTTAAATGACAAATGATATTCTCATCACAAGCCGTGCAAATTAAATTAGTTAAGGTCTGGGACTGGAAATAAATTAGACCAGACCTGGAATTAACAAGGTGGAAGCTGAGGAAGAATGTAAATAAAGCTCGCAGGAGTGTGGCCTAGGGCACTGTGGCACTGCACGTGGAGTTTGCCAAACACAACTGGCAGGGTCAGTAGCATGCCTACCCTCAGGACAGAGCCATGAAGGCGCCAGGCCTGGCCTGTGAGTGCTGTCAACTATGTGAGGGTTTCTAGAAATGGAAAATGGGGTGATCTGTGGACACCACCAACTGTAGCCCAAGCCATTGCTGTATCCAGGAAGCCCCGCCACAGACACTGCTCAGGATCAGCTTGGGGACAGAGGTGTGTAGGACGCAGCAGCTCTACAGCTGCCTGTGAGTCACTCCCACCCACCTGCCCAACTCCAGCTGAAAGCCAGGACCGTCAGGACCGTCTCAACTAAGATGCTGCCCAGGCTTACCTCGGGGATCCACAGGGCACAGCTGACATGGACCCACTTGGTCCCGCTGCGGGTAGGCTTCATAGCTCCGCCTTTCTTGGGACACAGCAAACATTTTGGCTGAACTCCCAGGGCACAGGTACGGCATAGCCAACTGCCCTCTGGCACCTTGAGGATTCCATAGCAAGCCTGTAAGGCCACAACAGAGCAACCAGGGAAGGAAAAAAGAGAAGACATGGTTCCTATTTGATCTTTGTCTATTTACTTTCTTACTTGTTTATTTATTTATGTGTATGGGTGTCTTGCCTCTATACATGCCTGTGCCACGTTTGTGCAATGCCCATGGAGGCCAAAAGAGGGTGCTGGATCCCTTGGAACTGGAGTGATAGCCGGCTGTAAACTGCCAATGTGGGCTCTAGGAATCTAGCCTTTGTTCTCTTGAAGAGTAGTCAGTGCTCTTACTGAAAGGCATCTCCCAGCCCCTATTTGTGAACTGAAAAACAAACAATCTAGAAGGATTTTCACAGAGCCACACCAAAGTAGACATGCCCATATCCACCTAATTGCGATCCTAACCAGAGGAAATACACCAGACTGCCTCCAAGGACCATGTGCCTGAGCTCCAAAGACATACTGCCTGTGTATTCAGCACAGGAAGTCCCAAGAACTTGAGAAGAAATAATTCTAAAATAACGAGTGCAGAAGAGACCCATCCATATGACGTTTCCAACACTGAGCAGCCGATGCTCAAACCTGGCAACACAAGGTTTTAAGAGGGTACGCACACCTCTCTCTACCTTCATGATGGGCGTGACACGGAATGAAGGCCAAGCGAAGCACCAAAGCCAAGGTGATAGCGGCTGGGCCACCAACTGAGCCCTGCTGCTCACACTGGACACACTCCTCCTACTCGACCAGACAGCCACAGGAAAACAACACTTCAAAATGAGAGTTGGGTTTCTTTCACTGATGTTTAAAACAAAGCCTGTTTTGCCCAAGTTGGCAAAATTACACAAGACAGCACAAACTGCAGAAATTAAGGCCCTTACAACTGAAATCATTATGCTGGTTTAAAGAAAGAAAAAGCAAATGTTTCAATAAGGGGAGTAAATAAACAAACCCACAGTGGTACCAGGAGTGCGCTCAGAGAGCCCTTTAAAACCCAGACGGTTTACAACTTTATCCTTAAATGAACTGGAAGTCAGGAAGTCACAGGAACCTGGCTCTATTTCTCCAGGCAGAAAAAGCACAGCCGCCACGAAATGTGAAACGCCCGGGACACAAGAAGGAAAGCACAAGGATGAGAGTGGAGCTCAGCAAAGAGATACTAACACAGCAGCCCTGGGAGCAAGCAAGCGCCGTGAGGCCACAAATAAGCCGCTGTCAACAAGTCTACCGGCAAAGCAATGTTCTTACAAATCGAAACAGTACTAGGAAGGCTTCAAACACCATGGCATTCTAGAGTTGCCTTTGAAGCGAGAATCTCATTTCCTGGGAAGACACATCTACACTAATAATGAAGTATGCCTTAAAGACAAACCATGAAGAATCTCACCAAAAGTAAAATGAAGTGTGTCGTGTCAAGAGCAGAAGAATCGGAAGCCAGAGTTATCAGGGCCAACTCTGCCACCCACATGCTAAGGTGTTGGCACGCAGCCCTGATGGCAGCTTACCCATTTCTAAAGCACAGAGCACAACTGGATTTCAAGCAGAACCTCTTAACAGAGCAAATGTCAGAAGACTTGAGGGTCACTAGGTCAATGAGAGGCAGCAGCAACTACAGCAGTCAAGTGGCCTCCCCTCACACACACCTCCACAGGGACTCCAAGGCCTCCCCTCACACACACACACACCTCCACAGGGACTCCAAGGCAGGGTAAGATGCCCTCTGGATACAAAACACACTAAAGCAAGCCATTACGGTCTGCCTCAAGATTCCCTGTGAGGAGGGGCTGAGACAGGACCAGAGCTGGTAAAGTCTTAGAGTTTTCTAAAGCCCTAGGGGCAAATTAGAGAGAAAGGGATAATCTGGATGTCCGAGTGTGGCAGTGAGCGTGTGTGACATCAGCACTCCACAGGCAGAGGCAGGAGGATGAGCTCAGTTGGAGGCTATGCTGGTCTATACACTGAGTTCCAGGCCAGCCAGGGCTATTTTAAAGAACAATAATAAAACACAAAGCTCAGATCGCCCGAGCAACTTTCTACTTTTTCCACGTCTTCTTAAAACTCAGTGTCACTGATGACCTCCCAGAAGAGTACTTCAAGACAGCTTTCTAAATCACGGAAGTACATGGTACACATGTCCCCACGCAAATCCACAACACTTTATTACTATATTCAACGTCAAATACGGAACTGACAGACAGCAATGCGGTTTAAAGCACTTGCTGCTCTTCCAGGACCCTAGTCTGGCTCACAGCACCTACATCAGATATCTCACAACCTATACGCCCAACTCAGGGAATCCAACTTTAACTTCCTCCAGCAATCTCGCGCGCACGCGCGCACACGCACACACACACACACACACACACACACACACACACACACACACACACGCACGCACACGCACACACGCGCACACACACACACACACACACTACAAAATAACAATAAATCTGTTAAGTTACATGAGCGGTAAGAAGCCCCTGTGTCTGTGCTTAAGCTTTCTAAAGTACCCAGTGTCCACCTTCACTGAAGGAGAGTGGCAAGCACCCAGCAAGGTGGTTCTACTGCCACCTTTAAATAATGCTCAAGAAAAGGGAGTTAGAGATGGCTCAGCAGTTAAGAGCACTGACTACTCTTATAGAGGACCCAGGTTCAGTTCCCCGCAGAGACACAGTGTCTTACAACCATCTATTAGCTCTAGTTCCAGTGGAGATCCCTGATGTGCTGACCTGTGGGCACCAGTCATCCACGTGGTACACAGACATACACACTTGCAAAATGTTCATACACATAGAAGTAAACGAAATCTAAGATGAAAAGTCAAAGGGGTGCCTGACCCCCCTTCGATAACTAAGCTTATGTGTGAACACATTAACGCTCTGGTTTCTCCCCCGGGAGACAGGCTGAGGACTTCACCGCCACCTGAAAACAGCTGCTGACATGCAAGTATTTGGACCAAGACCGCACTGTGTAGGCAGGCACCTAATCCAACAGGACCAGGACTGTGTAGGAACATAGCCCTGTTTAGACGGACACACAGGAAAGACACATGAGCACTAATGGTGGCTACAAGCCAAGCACCAAGGACGGACAAGAATCCACCATTAGCTAGGAAGAGACAAGGAAAAACAAAACTCTGAGTTCCAGAGGCACCTTCTGTTGTTCTGTTTAACCACCTCTGGCGTGGCTTTGTTTTTCAGTGTTCCCAGCTGAACCACAGTGCGTCATGTTGTAAAGGTAGAGACCCAAGCCCTGGGATTACGGTCAGAGCAAGACTTTCCTAATCCACAACTGTGGGATGTGGCTCCATTAGGAAGCACCCTGGACTTCAGGCAGAAGTACAGGCTGGCTGACAGGCTCAGCCCAGAAGTGCATGCAGCTTCTCTCTGGGCTCTGCTGCCCCACTTACCTGGTGCACACAGATGTTACACTTGTCACAGAATACCATCTCGTTGCCATCCTCACCATCAGGCGACTGGCAGACGTCACAGACCACGTCTTCATCGTATTCAATCCCCAAGCCCTCTTCTGTCTCTATGGCATGATTCATATTGTCATAGCATCGCTGTTCAAACTCCTCCAAGACCCTTTCCATGGTGTACTCATCCAACTCAGGCATCCCTGAAGGAAAACACCACAGATCTCACCTGAGTATGTGCACATTAATAGTTATTATAATGAAACAACACTGGTGTGTTTAAACTCCCAAATAAAATATAAAAAAAGGTAACTGAGTGCCAGAGAAATTCCCACTCTATGACTCTTGAGGCCAGTCCACAGATAACACCTCCATTCCTTATGGAAGACACAACAGAGAAGCAAAACAATTTCCCCCACAGCATCCTAGGATATTACATGCACACACTATTAAATGTTCCTTCCCACTATTGCCTACACCAGTCTGACTTAGAAAGCCAGGACTACATATTCTGCTGTTTGGGTTTTATAGTTTTGGTTTTGGGTTTTGTTTTGCTTTTAACTTTTCTTTTGTGCTACTTAAAAGGGTTCCCTGAAGCAGATTTCACAGCAAATGTCCTAAAGTCTTTAACCAACTTATCCCTCCCCACTTTGAATTCACCCAACTGAAATGCATAGTTAATTAGATCCATGAAAGGCAAACACAAGGAAGTGTCTGGAGTAAAGAAGTCAGTTCATTATTAGTTAAATAAAACGCAATATACTCCTTTCTACCAGCAAATAACTTGAGGGAGAAAGAGGATGACTCAGTGGCCAAGAGCAGGTACAGCAAAGGACCTGAGCTGGACTCCCAGCACCATGTCAGAAGGTTTACCACTGCCTGACTGTGACTCCAGATCCAAGTCTGAAGACTCTTCTGACCTCCCCCTGCATCTGCACACACCCAGACACATACATATAATTCAAATAAATCATAAATAAAATCATGAAAGTCGCTATTGTGGCCTTAGTAATGGTGAGGAAAGCGCTATTTTCTTCTATTTGCAGATGTTCTCCCAACTGCCTATAAGGAAAGCCCTTGTACAGAAAGGAGTCCTAAAGAAAGTCAGCGTCTGGCATGGTGCTCATGCCTGCAACACATGAAGCCTATGATAATAATGAGTTTCAGGCCAGTTTGAGCTATGCTAGAAGACCTGGAAGGGGGTGCAAAAGGGTGGGGGGAAGGGAAGAATATAACTCAAGCCTGTAACTTACATGCATTATTATAAAAACACCACATTTTCAAGTTTTAAGATTTTGGAGATGAGCTGGAAAGCCTCAGAAGTTAAGAACACTTGCTGCTCTTACAGAGAAACAGAGTTCACTTCATAGCACTAATGTAGGGCAGCTCACAACCTTCTGTAACTTCAACTCCAGGGAAACCAGCACCCTCTTCTGAACTCCATAAGCACCCACATGCACTCACAGCTGTCCTGCACTCAAAGCTGTCCTGCACTCAAAGCTGTCCTGCACGCACAGCTGGCTTACACTTGCAGCTGCCCTGATCTCCCTGATCTCACAGGTGTCCTGCTCTCACAGCTGTCCTGATCTCACAGCTGTATACTCACATGCACATACACACAGAGATCAACCTTTACTTTAATGGAGAATGTATTGAGAGTGTAAAGTTGTAAGCACTACAGCCATCCCATCTGGGAAGCAACTAAGTAAATGATGAAATGTTTAACAGGGTGCTCCGCGCTCCCCCGCAGTGCCTCCTAACTAGTGTGGATACATCTGACTTTGCTTTGCCTTCCAAATAACCTTTACCAGAGAAAGGTGAACAGCAGCTGGGACAAACATCTTTAAACTTGTGTTCAACCTGTGTCAAAGGACATGATTAGTTTAAGTTAACTAATGCCCCAGACAAGTGAGTTCTTAGTATTTAAACCAATGCATTGCCAGTCTTTAGGCTGGGTCTTGGGACAGGATCCTGAACTGGACACCTACAACTTGCCAAATGTTTCAGTCTTCTGGGTGGTTGTATACAGACAGTGTATTAAGCATTTGGCCAGTTCAAAAGACAAAACTGAATCTTCTACAATGACATACTACACCATTCAGTTACAGGAGATCCCCCAAAGCCTTTTCAACAGATTTTAAAGCCACAACTGGCTTGCTACTGTTCTGACCACTAATACTTAAAGCAGGGAACTAGAACAAGAAAATCTACTTTGTCCACACATCTCAGTAACTAAGACGTAGAAAATACCAAGGTTCCGAGCTCAGTCATGGTCAGTCCAGTCAACTGGCTGGTGAGCTCAGCAGCAGGAAACACTGCTATCAGAGTCCAGGCTGGATGTCTTCCACACCAAGTCCACTGACACGCAAGAAAAACCTTTATAAGAACCCTGGGGAAGGAAGGCTGGAACATAAGGACATCCCAGCCTCCACACCATGAAATTCGGGTAACGGAGGTCTGAAGGTCCAACTGGCAGAGGTCGGTCCAATCCAAGTCAGGGCTTTTAGCCAGGATCACACTCAAATAAAGCCAGGAAAGAGTTAAAGAGGTGAAAACAAGTAGGTAAGACTTTGTAAGGCTGAGAAACAGCAGGCTGCAGGTGGTTAAAAAAAAAAAGTGAGACTTTGGGATCACAGCAGTAAATTGGAGCAAGGCACTGGCCCAGTCCTGCTGATTTCCCTGGGCTGCAGTTCCTGTATGGTAAGTAAGGGCAGAAGCAGGTGGGGACAGGAATTCAAGTCACTGCAGGCAAAGCAAGCGAAGCTTCTGCCCCATGGAACCGTCCCTCGGTTCTCCACTACTCTAGGAGCCCTGAGTGGACTCTGTGTCTCATTGCAAGTGCCAAGGCCACACAATCAATCTGGTCTCCAAAGAGCTGGGACTCTGAGGTGACAGGAGTAGCTGTAGCCAAGTAAGCTCCAACCTCTCACGGGACTCTGGATGAGTCACCGTAGACTAAACCGCCCTCTCTCCAATGTGAGTTAATGAAGTAGCAGTCTCACCCATCTCCTTAAATTCTTCATTGGTTAGTTCCAGCCACGCAGTGTCCATATCATTGAGGTCATACCGACATACGCTGTCTGCCAGTGTCCGGATATCAACGTAGCCCAACGCTGGGGGCTCAGAGCCAGATGATGCGATGTACTTCTTGGGCCTGATGAACATGAGAGACTTCTCTTCAGACACAACCCTGGTTAAGAAGAAAAGAAGGAGCCAGATTACCCTTTCTGTACGGTAGAAGAAACTGTCAGAGGCCAAGAGCAACTTCCTCCTCCACCCCTCAGCCCAGACCATCCCTATGTTCATACAATCTAAGGGTTTAAAGCCAAATGTCAACAACACATCAGCTAGAAATCTCTAAAATACCCAGAATGGAAGTAACAGATGCCACAGTCTTCCAAAGCCATTTCTTCCCCAACACACCACCCTACCACGTCTCCATGAGTCTGCTCCCAAACTGAAAAAAAATAAATAAATTTTTTAAAAAAAAGCATTTCAAGGGTTGGTTTCTAAATCCCTTTCCATTATTGGTGCTTGTTCTTTCCCCCTGGAAGTTGTCAGAACAGGAAAGAACTTGCTAATAAGCACTGAGTTCTCAGGAACAGAGATGGCAGGAACAAGCGACAAGCTGGATGTGCACAGCACACGCTGACGACCACAAGGGACACCTCCGAATTCTCACCTTCCAAAAAGACTGAGCAAGAGCTCTGGGCTGTTGCCATTCCTTTATTCTAAGAGCCAGAGCCTACGCTCCATGAATATATGGCTCCAGACAATTCCTCTACCACCACTCCCTTCCGACCTGTGAACACCCGGAGAACTCCACCTCACCTCACCCCAGCCAGACTAGGGACAGCATAAAAAGAGCAAAGCAGCTTGGGCTGGGAGCCAAGTGTCTCAGCCCATTAGAGGCTCTATGGTCACAGTCCTTCCATATCTGTTTTTAACCACATGCATTCACGCATCAGCAGAATGCCCAGAGTTCATAGGCTTATCACCTTGGAATTGACAAGAAGAACTTATCTGTGTGACCGAGATGGGCAAACTGAAGGGATTTATTTCTCCTACTTGAGCAAGAACAGGTATCAAGTGAAAAGCTCCAGTCTCTCTATCAAGGCATTTCCATCCGACTTGGCACTACACAGGCTTCCTAGACCTGCTGGTGCTGGTCAAAAGGTACCATACCCCCCCTAAGCCCCGCTTCACAGGCCACGACCCTCGTCTGAAGAAGTAGGTGACTCCTGGTGGTCACCTATGTCAGTCTAGCCATGGTATACTATCATATAATTTGAACAGAGATCCCAAAATGATGGTAATCAAACCAATCTAGTATCTAAGGAGACATGGAGTTAAAGACCAAGAGGTGAATTTAGTCCATTCTTGTCCATGGTATGAGAGGCTATTTCACACAGCAAGGAGCCAGATGCTGGCAGAGCTATCGGGCACTCCATCCTCTCAGAGGATACACTACGCAGAAGTGGGAAAAAAGGTACCAACTCGACACAGCCTGTCCCAAAGGAACATCGAGGACATGCTGGGAGAGGTGAGTGACCCGGCAGGAAATCAAGAGGAAGCAGCGCACTTGGAAAGAGCCTATCCACAGCTCAAATTCCTGACACTGTGCAATTGTGACACTGTGCAATTGTCGGTCTCCTCCGTCCCTGTCATCTCCTAAAATACAATCCGCCACGGCAGGAAGCACCAAGGCCACGCAGCTCCCACAAAGCCACTCTTCGAAGTGACATAGAATGCAGAGAGAGACAGCCAGCAACATCAGACTTCGCCCAGCCAGTCATTCCCAACAACATCTTGGACCGTCTATTCTCCAGTAAGAGGGCAGCACCCCCTGCGATAATGTGCTATGTTCAGAGGCCACTGCCCTCTGACTCACCGCCCTCAGCGCCTGGCTGTTTCTGCATTGCTGCCTCTTGTGAGGCCTCATGTTACTGCACTGCTAACTCCAGAACTGTCTCCACTCAGCCTCTGTGCCTAGAGGCAGGTGAGTAGAGAAGCACATGTCTCTCTTCAGGGTGCCTACCTGGCCACGGGCTGTGGAATGGTCCCTGGGCTCACAGGCACCTGGACCCCTTTCTCCCATTCCTGTCTCCAGGGATCGGCCAGCACGTAGTACTCATCCGGGTTCAGCTGGTAAGAGTCATGCAACTTCATGGCAGTGATCAGGTCGGTCCTAAACACCTGGGAAGAAGAGGAAGGAACAGTGGCATTTGCGTTCATTTCAGAGCTTCGGCAGCTGCAAGGTCACCATGGAGCTGCCTGGAACAAGGTCACGGTATCAACAGAGCAAGTCTGCTCCGTTACAGAAACCCTCCACCTGCCACTCCTTTCCCCTCACCCAGGACTGATGTGACTCCAGCTCCCTCAGCCGACACAAGCAGAAGGTGCAGTGACTAGATCAACTGTCGTACCAAACACTACTGCTCCCCTCTCCAAGACCTCTCAATTCACTAAGGCTGTGGAACTCAGGCTTCTGGAAATCCTTCAGGGAGCAACAAGCCACTCAGGAGTGCTCTTTGGAGCCCATGTTTAAAAGCAAAACTTCATTAGCCAATTAACCTCAAGGCAAAATCTAGAACCACCCGGTAGAGGTCACTGTCTTCTAACCAATCTGCTAAGAAGTGGCCAGTCTCCTGAGGTGCTAGCAGGTGGGGCAGGGGACACCAGTCAGAAGTGCAGGCCTGCAAACATCTAGGAGTGAGACACTTGAGCACTGTGGTGCCACACTGGATGCCATAACTTCAACCCTGGAAGCAGTTCCTGTGGAGAGACAGAACCTTGTCTTCACCACCATCAAGACTCAGCTCGAGTCTGCCTTCCAAGGAAGCACCCTAACTCATCACAAACTGCAGGGAACAGCACCAGCTTGGGCTCCCCTGTGGACTTGTGGGCCCCTGGCATCCAAATCAACAAGGCTGAGGGACTGTACAGCACTCCCTGCCTGGCAGCAGGGCTACACAGCTGTTTCACTCTCCAGCCTTCCCCTCAGCTCACCAACATCTGAGGATGTGTGTACGAGGAAGCCGTGTCATGTATCACAGAGGAGCCTGGATCTGTTTGCTGTGCTCAGTGTACACAGCCACGAGGATATACTCCCTCACTTAGGACAGGAAGCTCTTTCTTATGCTGCTAAGCATGGGTCACACTATTCACTTGTTGGCTCTTCAGGCTGGTGTTCTCTTTAATAAACTTCGTCTTATGAAAGTACGGGGTAGGGTCAAAATAAAAAGGTCACTTCTCTGGCTGTCATTTTCAATACTGGACTTGTCCCAGAATGTCACTCTTAACATCTCTAGTCCCATTAAGCCTGACTATGGACCTTCTGCAAAAATCTCACCATGAGACAAAAGCTCTTGGCTGGTCCTGGTGATAAGCCTAGAACAAGCCAACCCCAAGCAAAAGGCCTTTAAGGTCAAAGCTGAGTCCACACCAAGCAAATCAGGTAAAACAGCGCCCAGCTAAGCTGTACAACAACACACACACACACACACACACACACACACACACACACACACACACAAAAGCAAACTTTCCAAAGAAAGGAAATCAGACTGAGGAAGGAGATGAGAAACAGTGGCTCCATTCCTACAGACCTGGGAGAGGCCCTGGCCCAAAGCTCAGGTGCCAGAGTAGACACCAAGGGCGGGCGGGGGTGATGGCTACCCGAGGGCTTTACATACAAAGCAGTTTACACTCAGAAGATTTGACACAGACCAGACAAGGACAGGGTGTCGTGCCTGCTGCTCAGAGAGCTCCAATCCCACTCCCAGGCTGAAATAACAGCAGTACAGTATGGACACCAGAAGGGTGTAGTTAGCAGTTAGAGCCAACTCTGGACTTAGTGGAAGAATTAAATCCAGGAGCAGAGGCGTTCTGATGTCTTACAAATTCAAGTGCACACTGTAGGTCAAAACAGAACAAGGCCAGTGGCGTTGGCCACAACAGCCGACCGTGAGTGCTTCCTGGAACAGTCTCTAGTGCTTTCTGGCAGGGTATGTTACTCCATCACCAAGAAATCCTCCGCTCCTGGACAAGGCACTCTCCAGTTATACGAGGGCAGCATGGGAAGGGACTCTGAGAAACACCTGTCGCTGTGGCCATCACGCCATAAGCCAACTGAGGTCATTCCACAAACAGTGCAATGCCAAAAGAACTTTCCCACAGCTTACCCTGAGAACCTCGACAGGCTGATACACCTGGGTCTCAATGCCCAGAGCCTAGTGATGGCCGCAGAGAAAGCGGGTCTCAGGACAACAGGGGCCCCTAACCAACCGAGGCCGGCTGGGAGATGCCTTTAAAAACGATTTTAGCAGGGAAATGAACAACGAAATGTAGGGCACCAGGGAAACATAAAATGTAAAAACAAATTGGGAAAGATGGGGAAAGCCTTAAGCATAATCCCCAAAACGAAACTCCCAGAATCACATTGGGTTGTTGCCAAATAAGCCACAAATTCATGGCTAAAACTAACTTGAGGCTGGCAGTGACTTGGCAGCAGCAGAACCCGCTCATGTCCTGGCCAGAGGAAAACTTGTTGGGAGCCAGCGAAGATGGAACAGGAAAGGAAAAAAAGAATACAATTAATAATAATAGCTAACATTCACTGTGCACAATATACGTGTCACATGCTTTGCATGTTCGAGCCTATGTGTATTAATTAGCCCACTTATTCCTGCAACAAGGCACACATCTGCTTCTCACCATCTTGCTGGGGTATAAAGTGGGGCACATGCCCAGACCTGCACAGCATGAGGCAGGCATGTGGGCAACAGGTTCGCATGCACACTTATGTACAGCACACATGATCAAGACAAGCAAACATTCAGAAGTACCTCAGAAGGCTTTCGATCTTCAGGTCTAGAGCAGGTACTCCTCCCTTGCTGGGATCGAGAATGCTGGGACCAAGTCGTTGACAAGCCTGAGGAAACAAACATTCAAACAGGAACCATTTAAAAAAAAACAAACACAGGGTCAGTATCTCAGCAGCAATGTGCTGCTAGTTGCACAAGCACAAGAACCCTAGTCCAGGTCCCCAGCATCCACGTAAAAACTAGCATGGTAATGATAAGACTCTGAACTTCAGAAGTTAAGTGAGAGGCCCTGTCTCCAAAAGCAGGGTGGAAGACAACAGAAGACATTCTATCATCAACCTCTGGTCTCCGCACCTGTCTACACATCCTCACACAGCACACGAAACAAACACACAAACAAAAAGGCACAGGTCACTGAGATATCACGTGGTTCTTCCCCTACAAGAAACGTCCAACGACAACCTGCAGTGCCATCACCCTGGTTCTCACAGGGTTCCTTCCTTCCAGGCATTTTCCAAACAGGCCTAAGGTGATCACTGTAGGCTCCAGTGTACAGGGCACTCTGCCTTAAACAGTGAGCAAAGAGAGCCTGTAGCATACTCCAGGGCTCCAGGCTGTGCCCAAGATGCTCAAAGACCCACACTGATACAACGAACTAGGAATCAATCATTCTAATGTCTAATGTCTAATGCCAGGATCCCTGGGCTCAACCTAAGGTCGTGACCAAAACATTTGCCTCCACAAAGCATAGAAAAGACAGAAGCCTCCACACAGCTTTAACATCACCTACTACACCTCTCTTCTGAGGTGCCCAACTCCCTACAGTGGCTTCTCACCAGGAAACCCCAACCCTAAGAGTCACCAAGCCTGAAACTTCTCTGTAGCACTCAGAGCTCCCCCTGACTGAAATACCCCCCCTTCAAGCCACTCTGCCTTCCTGGGGCCCTTATTCTCAGGCTCTCCCCATTGCCAAGCAGTTCCAAAGTAGATGAGACTCTAACCAGAACCCAGGGGAGCCTAAGAAAGCTGCACTCTTAAACTAAGCTCCCTCTGTTCCCTGCAGTCCCAGTATCACCTTGGTGGTAGACATCAACTTCTGAGTCATTCTAAAATCTGTCAACTCTGCAGCATAAAAACCAAGCTCCACGCTCTGCTTGAACATGCTCACTTCCACCTCTTCCAGCCCCTGAGATGAGTCTCATGGCCTTTTCTACCAGAGGTCAGAACTGCCGCCACCCCCTTCTCATGTGTCACTGCCAACTACACTGGCCTCTCTGCCGGCACACAACTGCAGCCGGATCGGAACCAGCATTCCCAGCCACCTTCACTTCTTTCCTAACTTATGGATAACTCATTTCAGCCTCCTGTCTGGAACTACAGTGCCCAGGCACTGAACCTTGACACGTCTCAGAGACTGACAAAACCCCAAGATGTTAAATTAAAAGGCAAAAAGCCTAAGAGAGCCACCAATGTGACAGTGAAGGCCCCTGTCACTCAAGTCCTTACTGGCCCAAAATTAGCAGACATGACACATCAACACACTTAAGACACATATCCTGCACATACGCCTCTCATCCAATTATTAACCACAGCCAACAGGGGCTATGAACCCTTGAATACCAGTTGAGGCCCAGTACTAGATCATCTGGCTGCCATCACTCCTGTGGAATAAGACTCCTTATAGGTGATTCATGACATTCCTTTGACTACTTCAGAAGATCCTCCGGATTCAGCAGGAAGTAGGGCTAGGGCATAGCCTAGTGCACAGTGCTTGCCTACCAGTCTCCAGGACCTAGGTTCCCGTGCCAGCTCCAAGCAATAATGGTCCTTAGACTGAAAATGCATGGGAATACCACACACCCGTGAGTGCATGCACGCACGAGCTCTAGAAATAGTGTGAGCACACTGTGAATGAGGCTGGTCATCACTGAGAAGGAAGTGGCTTGGTAAAGTCCACAGAGGACTCTCTGCCAGCCAGAGGCTTCTTATACCTTCCCACCCACAACTCTGATAGAGATATATGAAATAGGCATAAAAACAAAACCTTTACTAACTATAAACCATAGAAAAGGAGGCCATGAATGTGAAAGACAACAGGGAGTGTGTGAACAATACAAAGGTTTACAGGAAGAAAACATAAAGGGAAAGTGATGACATAATATAAGGATCCTAAAAGATAAAAATAATAAACCCAGAAACAACCTAAAAATCCACCAGCAGACTATAGAGGGATAAATAAACCATGACACATCCCTTCAATGAAACACTAGCCAGCAATAAAAAGGAACAAATTATAAACAGATGGGTGTGAAGCACGTGCTTCACGTCACATGGATAAATCCTGAAATAAATACACTCGGTGAATAAATCCAAGGAGCCAGAGCAGGCAGAGGTGCCCTGCGCTGATGCAAAGTTCAGGGGAATGAAGACTCATCTGCACTGACAGCAGATCAGTGGCTGCCTGGGGCAAAGTTGGGGGGACATGTTATTTTGATTTTGATGACATAATACATGCAAACATAGCTAGACCTCTCAAAGCATACACTTAAACATGTGCAGCTTGCCGTACATAAATTATCCATTACAAAGCAATGAGAAAGCTATCACCACCAAGAAGCACCATTCACAGTATGAAAACCTCCAGCCCCCTTCCACTAGTGAGACACAGAAATCCTACACTGGAAGGGGACCCCAATGAACAAGAAGACTGGGAAGCCTCCCTGCAAAAGGGAGTCACTACTTCACAGAGAACACGCAGGCATGAGGCAGGATTCACAGGGGTTCAAATAAGTCAGTGCACACACAGAAAATTCTCAATAAGTCGAATTATGAATAGCGGATGATTTTTCTACCTGGGAGCGTCACTGGGTGTTGCTCTAAGGGAAAACATCACAGTACGACTAGACCCGAAGACGGTAGGCGCAGGAACGCATTCCTGGTTTACCTAATACAAAGATGTTTCTGAGCTCCCAGAAAATGAGGCACCATTCTGTAGCAGTGTAGGGGCCACGCTCCCATGTGGAATGCTTGTCCATCCACGACACATTCTGAAAGTCACAAGGACTCAGGCCACCGCCTGGCTGGTATTACAGCAGCCCCCTCCCCTATACCATCCTCTCCAGGCTGGGAGAGTATCATCAGAATGCTCCTAAGATACTCCCAGATAAGTATGCTGTCATTCCTCTGCTATCCTGGTAACAAAGGAGACTAAAGTAGGAGGCCAGCGTAGATGATGTAGCAAGATCTAGTCTCAAAAATCCCAGTAATAGGAATCATTAAGTATTTACATTCCTCATTAATTAAATTATGGCATAAAATACTTTTTTATAGCAGGGGGCACGTCAAATGAGAAATGAGAGGTCTCAACGTCTATAAGTAACTCATGCTATAACAAAGACCAGCATCTGCCAAAAATTGTATGGTGATGCTATGGAGCCAGGGCAAAGCACACCATCACGCACCACACCCATCATCACAGCACTTGGGAGGCGGAGTCAGGAGGGTCAGTAGTTGAAGATCATCCTCCACTAGACAAGAGTGTGGGGTTAGCCTGGGCAGTGGAAGACCCTGTCTCAAAATAAAGATACAGGAAGTACACTGACTTTTGTTTCCTTCTCTTCTTGTGTTCAGCAGAGAAGTAGTGATCTTGGCAATAACCTCTAAAACGATGGCCACTCCCAAGAAAGACTGCTACCTAAAGCACAGTCCCTCTATTGACGAATCTGCCTTAAGACTTTTTATGTAGACAGTACTCAAGTAAGAATAGTTTTGTTAAAGTATCTCAAACACTGAAAAGAATGAGGGAAAAGGAGGGTGTTGCTGCTGCTACTGCTGCTGCTAATGCTGCTTCTGCTGCTGCTGCTGTTTTACTTCCATTAGGACAGACACAACAGGCTCCACGTTCACACTAGGCAGTGTCCCCGCCTATGCAAGCACCAAGCCTCTCCCGGCTACCCCAGAGGTGTCTCTCCATGTCTGAGGCATGCTTCTGCTCCTAGAACTAAAAACACTTGATATGTAACACAAGTCCAGCAATGCTGAGTGTCATGGACCAGTGTCCCAGCATCAAGATGCAGACCTAACTAACACATTGCCCTGCGCAAATAAAGCATTATCACATACATCCCCAACTGGGAAGGACCCTCCATCTGCCTCAGCTCTTCAGCCTTGCTCTGCCAGCCTCTAGGGTCCAACTCACTCCACCTTCTGAAGCGAATGGTTTGACAGTATTCCTTAAATACTATTTAGTTTTTCTTACTTTTATAGGGAAAGTATGTAAGGATATAGATCTGAGCTATAACTAGCCTCAGACAACCAATAATATTCCTGCCCCCAGAAGGGATGTTTTATTCCAATAAGTTTCTGCAGATAAAATGAAACCTTTGGAAATTACGAAACTAACTGGTAGACCCTCTTCCCACCTTTTGCCAGATTCGCAAGCACCAAGAAGCTTGGGTGAAGAAGCGGGACCTTATCTAAGGGCCTGCCTCCCCCAGACACACCCAGGCACAGGATCTAACTTCAGAGTTTGGCTAGGCTACCCAGTCAGAGCCTAGCAATCACAGACATTGCCTACAAACTCCCTATCAGTATTTCACCCAACTGCAGGGATGGGCCTCCAGGGCAGCTGGAGAAAGACCAACAGTGCAGCAGCAGATGAGGGCTGGCACCGGCACAGAAAAGGCCCATCCATCCCCAACTGTAAATACCACACTGTTATTCCCCTGGGCCAGGCCAGAAAACAAAGCCATGGGCTGCAGACTCAGAAGTCAGCAGCAGCAGGCCCCAGCTATCCCTGTGTCTGGTGCTGTGGCCCCATGCTGCAGTCTGCAGCTGCCTCTCCTCTACCTGGACATGCTGCCAAAATCCCATCAGGCCGCAGGCTGGAGAGGCTGGGAGGTGGCCACTGCACAGCCCTAACCCTTGCTGTAAGCAAGACTCAGGACATGGAAAGCTATCACAGGTGGCCCTCATTGTGTGGGCAAAAAGATGCCACCCCACCCCCAGACCTGAGTAATCCAGGGGAGGGGTTCCAATGCAATACCATGAACTGGCTGTTAGGGGAGGAGGGGAGAAGAGACAACAGTGCAGCTTGAACACACGCTGCCATGAGGCCTGGCACTCAGTAAGAGCTACTTGCTCTTCACCATCAAGATTCTCCATAATGATCAAGTCACTAAGCCTGACCAGTCAGACATCAAACACCACTATCCACCATATGTTCTGTACTGAACCAACTGCATGGCAGAACTACAGATGACCGTCTGGCAACTGTTACTTTATCCCCCGAAACTACCATCAGAGTGCCATGCGCAGCCAAGAGCTAGCTGTGCATGGTGGCCCTCCAGCTTAACCTTCCAGATGAACAGACAGAACAGGGGAGAAAATAAAAATGGCCCCTCACAGCAAAGGTTAATTTGGGTGGAGGCTCTGACACAAGCACATGCATACTCCTGCCACATGTATGGAGGTCAGAGGACAATTTGCAGGAATGGATTCTCCATTAGGTTCTGAGTGATAGCACTTGGTTGCCAGCTTTGGCAACAAGAGCCTCGTTACACTCTGCCAGCGCTGGACACATTTGCTGTGGGCGCTTTCTGAACTTAAAAGCCCAACTTTAAAAAAAGAAAAAAAAACTTCAGGAAAAAGTGCATACAGAAGTAAAGTTGAGGACACTTTGACAGACAGGTGTCACCAACAGTCAGAGAAAATAGCAAACTCTTGCCAGAGATGTAAAAAGCAGGAGCTGTCAAGGTCAGGTTGAGTGCCTCACACCCACCGTGGTGTCAAGCTCCAAAAGGTGACTGTACCTGCCCGCATATAGTGGGAACCTCGACAGCCCCCCAGGAAGTAAGAAAAAACTCTCCTTTGGAGAAAACCTCCTGCCTCTCGCTTCCCCCTTCCCAGCTGCCTTGCCTGGTCCAGGTGTCAACTGTCCAGTTTCCCCGGCATCTGTCAGATCTGGCCTTAGCTCCCTTCTACGCTCCCCTCCCATCATTCTCAGTTCTATACCCACTGTCCCATGCCTTCAACAGCAACCTCCACAGTTCAGCCAGACAGCCAAATCCACACCACAGTTTCAAATTTGTGGGCCTCCTACTTTCTCCGTGGCTGATCTCGAAGGCCCCATGGCAGCATTTCCGTGCTTGTGCTGATCACCTGAGATGCAGGCATTCAAACCACCCTGCCTACCCAAAGCTTTTTATCCCTGGGACCCGCCCCAGAAGTTGTCTCCTCCCTAGGCCTTCCCAGACCACCTCTTTTGAGTTCCTACATACCCTTTCTACAGCACATCAAAAGAGCTGTATAACTGCGCTGGTAGCATCAGAGCAGAGCAGTTCCTAATGTCTGAGGCAGCATGCCTAGAAAGCAGGCCGGGTTGCTTTTCCATCTCTCAGAACAGCAAGCTTCCTTTCCAGGCTTCCAGAGTTTAATGTGCAATGTCAAACCTAAGCTAACAGGCTGCAGTGCAGGCACTGAGCTAGGTACAAAATTCCCCTCTGCCTGCCTTCTGATGGGAGGGCTTCTCTCAGCAGCCTGCTAGCTCCACAACAGACAGTGTGACATTTATTTTGACTGCCTGGAAGCCAACGAACTCCTGGTTCTCAGCTACACTGTGAAAATCTGAGGTTGCCAGAGAGCTGAGCTGCAGACAGTGACAGTATTCAACTCCGTCCTGTGAAAGCAAGAAAGGGCAGGGATACATGTGCCATCTATGAAGAGCCTGGACTTGGTACCCTCACATCATGCTAGGCAGTCCTCCATCTGCCCTCGGAGCCCTGGGCAGGCTGAGCTAGTTAATCATTACCTGGCTTTGATTAAGTCTCCTCTTCATAGAGAGCAATGTGAGGTACCATAAATGCTGTTTAATGGAAACAGACACACCAGTGGCTCTTGGAACGGAATTCTTCTCTCTGGATAACACACAGGAAGCCTGCAGAAGGCCTGCCTGCACTCAACCTTCCCGGGAAAGATCTGCTTACAGCCCTGCAGTATCACACTCAGATGTCTTTCTCCGGGCCTTGCCTTTCTCTGACCTGCTTGATATGCAAAGGGCCTTGGCTATTTAAAGCATTATATTTAAAAACCATGTTTTTACACTGACCCAAGCCCTGGTAGGCTCCAAGAACAACAAAGCAGGACTTACTGCCATTGTCGTCAGAATCCTCACTGCTGCTGGGAAGGCGACCTCGTTTCATGATCTCCCTGGGAGACAGCAGGCAGCCTGCAAAGCAATGAGACAGCACTTAACCCAAGATGGTAACACGCGATCATCAACTTGTGCTTCAGATGGCAGCCAGGATGCTGCAAACAAAAGCAAACACAGGGCCTCAAGTAGCATTTGAATTGCAAACAGTGAAAAGACCAAAGGCACATAATTAGCTGAAATCATTAACAGACCAGGTTAAGAGTCAGGGGGGAGGAGTGGTAAAGTCACATGTGGGCAGGTCTCCCAGAGGTGCCACCCTTCCCTCCACAGTTCCCAGACGTCACTACAACTACTCCAGGAGTCTCTTCAGCCCTGGCAGCCAGCACTACAAAAAACCCTCTTCAGCAGTGAGCACTGCTCCCTCAGTCAGATCCATGCTCTGTGCTAGTTGGGGGGCAGGGACAGGGCTGTGCCTACTGCTGTGTTTACAATACTGCACTGGCATGATTAGGCTTCCTTGGCAAGACCTGCTAAAATGGGCCCCAAATTTTGCCAAAATGAGCTATGCAACAAGCTGCAGCTCTATAAAGAGCCAATGGGGTGATGGGAAGAAACCCATCTTCATCTGCCTTCCCCAACCCCTCAGAGGTGCCCAGCTGGAGCTGGAAGGAAGTACAGGCTTCAGGAACCCAGATCGGGATCCCTTCCTTTGCTTCTCACAGTGACCTGCCCAAGGTCATACTAGACAGGGAGCCCCCACTCCTTGTTACCCAAATCCTTTCAGGACGAGTATAAATCAATTAATAACCAGGTGTATAAATGCCCAGCCTACCCAGCCAGCGCTCCGTCACACCTCAGTTCAGAAAACACTGCCTTCATGAAGAGAACAGTGGGCCAAGACTACACAGTTGCTGAACTTGTACAGATCTATCAACAGTGTTCCAACAAGTCAAAAAAGCTTTTCTAAACTAAAATTATTGATTGCCTTGATATTTGTGGGACCACAATCTTACTGCCAGATCAATGTCTCCCAAAGAAAAGGGAGAGCTTTTCAAGCCAGTAGAACAGTAACCCTTCACCTCCCCATCCAGCCAAGCCTCCTTGCTGGGAATCTCCACAAACATAGTGAGGTTTGTTTCCAATGAATGCGCAGCACAGAGGAGCAGTGTGGAAAGCCACTGCATTAGAACAAGGCAGTAATTAAAAACCCCAAGTTCCACTCTGGACAGACCTGTAAAACGGAAGTCAAAAGAGGCAGAAAACACCAAACTATAGAGAACAAAATATGTCACTTTGGCCTAAGGTTATTTTGAGTTGCCTTCTTCTTGCCTGATCATAAGTTTACCTTTTGTAAAGGAAATTTCCACTTAGGTCCCCACAAAACAGCTCTTACTCATACCCAATCCTCAATTACCATTAATCTCCCTAGACGCTTCAAGGGCCTCTTTCCAAGCCTCCCCTGGCTGTAGTCCTTTCGCAATGTATTTTAAAGAGTGGCACGAGGGGCTGGAGAAAAGCACTGTGGGCAAGGTAACTGAGCTCTTGCACAGGACCAGAGCTCAGTTACCTGAACCCACTGTGGGCTGCTCACTATCACCTGAAACCCTGACTGCAGCCTCTGTGGGTAAGGACATTCCCATGCTCACACCCACATTCAGACACATAATTAAAAATAAATCCTTTAAAAATACAATAGCTATCATCTCCATATCTAATGCCGTGGGGGTGCTTTTCACTTTTAAAGTGACACAAACCACACACACACACACACACACACACTAATGTTTATATGCCTCTATTCCTGTAACTTCTGTTGTCAACAATTCACATGCTACCACATCGGACCCGGATGGGGTGTTAAGTGTTTACAAGCCATAGGACTGGAAAGTATGCTTCCCCTTTTGGAATAGAGATTCAGACTCCTGAACATTAGTGCAATAGTCTACATGTTCCTCCAGAGAAACTCGCCGATTTCAAAAGTTTGTGAGCTCTTTTGTTTACCAACTGATTTGCTAAGATCAGCTTGAAGGGGACTGTAGTAAGACTGTAGGCTTAGTTGGTAAAGTGCTTGTAGCCCAAGTGTGAGGACATAATTTTGACACCCACAACCCACATAAAAAGGCAGGGTTCTGCCGGGCAGTGGTGGCGCACACCTTTAGTCCCAGCACTTGGAGGCAGAGGCAGGTGGATTTCTGAGTTCGAGGGCAGCCTGGTCTACCGAGTGAGTTCCAGGACAGCCAGGGCTACACAGAGAAACCCTGTTCGAAAATCAAAAAAAAAAAAAAAAAAAAAAAAAAAAAAAAAAAAAACAAAAGGCAGAGTAGAGAACGAAGGACTCATGGGGGCTCCCTGAAAGACCGATCAGCCTACCCTAATCAGTAAGTCCCAGGCCAGTCAGTAAGAGACCCTGTCTAAAAAAACAAAATCAACAACTTCTAAGGCACGCATGCGCAGTAACACATACCAGAAAGGAATCTACTGTAATTACCTAGTGAAGTCAAAAGCCCCCTTCAGAGAAGCCCCACACACATTCTGTGGGCTACTGGGCTACCGGTTCCTTCACAGTCCTAAGATCCACCCACTCATTCTTCCCAGAAAGGGCTCTCACCTGTAACTCTGGTCAATCTACAAGCAATCTACAACCTGACCACTTGCGTCCAAAATGTCCACGGCTGACACACACACCTGTGACACTCTCCCACTTGCAATGGCTGTCTTCCCTGCCATCCATGTGCTAGAAGCACCAACTGCTGACAGCTAGACTCTCTTCCAACCTTCTCAGGCCACCCCTGCTCCCCAGGGACACAGAGGGAGGAAACACCTCTCCTCACAACAGCTTCACCTCTCTGAAGCCTGACTTAGAGTGTTTTAAAATTTGAAAATCGCCACCTGAAAGTGGAATTCCTAAAAAGTAACAATGTGATGTAGCCCAGGCTGAACAAAGTTCACCACCTCCCGAGCAGGTGAACTGAGAGTCCAGGAGACCCAGAGAACTTGCCTGCTAAGCAAGGTAGTGGGAGTTACTCCATCCTCACTGGCCCGTCAACTTACGTTTTCCTAAACAACGTGGGGAGACCATCAAAATGCCTTCATCCCAGACTTCAGACAAAAACCTCAAACTAGACTGATATTCCAAAATTCAAGCAAAAGCACAAGTAAAATTAGTATTTTCCTTCTGATGAATCCACTCGTATTCACCCTGAAGACCCTGCGTAATGGAGCTGAGAACAGTGGGCTCTGCCTGTGGTGGGGTTAATGTTCAGCAACAGTCCCTCCTCTGTGACTCTAATGCACTTAAACCTTGACATTAGGCTGATTTCTCTCACCCAAGGCTACTTACTGTATCAGAAAATCAAAGCCTGAGTTACTATCTTTAACACACACACTAGAGGCTATTCGTTGCAAGCTTCTGTCCACTACAAGCCAGCAGAAGGAGAAGAGCCTCTATCCCTGGTATCTGGAGCACAGGCTGGCTGCAAACTATGCCACGGTAGGGAGCTAAGTGATAATCAATTGAAAGGACTCCTCGAAGCACTCCAGAGAAAGTAGTAAGATGCCCAACAGCAGGCGGAGCAAACACCTGAAAAGGTGGGGCCTGGCTCTGCGGAGCTTCTGGCCTACAGGATCAAGAAAGGCAAACAAGAAAAAACCAGCAACCCCAGTGCTCAGTGGTGAACACTAACAGGATTCTGTATGAACCCAGAAGGCTGAGGGAACTGAGGTAAGACATCAAGGTAATGTAACCAGAAAGGAAGAGCATCTCTGCATGACTCCAGACACTATCTCCAAACTCCAGACATTAATGGTTTCCTTAACAGTGGAATCCTTTTCCTTTTCTCATTTAGTGTGTTCGGGTGTTTTGTCTGCATAAATGATGATGCACGGCATACATGCCTGGTGCCTGAGTTCACGAACAGGTATAAGATCCCCCAGAATTGGAGTTATAGATGGTTGTGAGCCACCATCTATAACATCTGAGCAACAGAAAACAGACTAAAACAGCCACTTCACCTAGATGTCCTTGCCACAACCAACTACAAGAAATGACCCACCCCTGGATGTGCTCAAGACCCACAAACCCTCCCTCTCCAGTCTATTTGAACACCAAAGTGCAAAAAGTGCCCAGAACCCTTCCCAGCTTTACCCAAGCATCCGTCCTAGGAAACTCCCAGACACCACCTTGGATGGACCAGGCCTCCTGCCATCTAGGTCTCAGGTCTCAGCCTGTGCCAAGGATGCTCTGCAGCCTTTCCAAGGGCTAAAAGTTCAAAGACCTCAGACATCACCCTGCACCCTTAACTCCACGCAGCTTACTCTGTACCACCTAGTTCAGCAATTTTCCTCTTGCTAAGTTGCTGTTCAAGATCATTATTTACTTTAATAGTTAATGAGCAGGACATGGTGGCATATGCACGTCAGCCCACCACAGGAGGCAGGATTCCAAGCTTATGGACAGACAGTCCGGGCTTAAAGAGATCTTCTCTCAAAACTGCACACATGGGCCATCAAGATGGCTTAGCAGGTGAAGGCACTTGCCACCAAGTATTAACCTGAGTCCGAAGCCCAGAACCTACCTGGTGGACGGTAAGAACTGGAGCACACATACACAGGAGTGTAAGTTCGCCCATACACACACAGACACGTGCACACACACATACATAACCACGCACACTTGGTAATAAAAAAGTTTAAACACAGTAACAATAATGGAAAAGAAAAGACAAGACAGCAGATTTCTTCAAAGGAGATGGCAGCACCCTAGGAAATGAACAAGATGAGTCTTGCAGTGAGGGCAGAAGATGAAGCCAAGGCAGACGAGCACACAGCCCAGCTGGGGAACAAGGCAGAATGTGGTGAAGCTCCACAGGGACTCCAGGAAAAGGGCTCTCGCTCAACCAACTTGGTAAGATTAATGAAGAAGCCCAGCCAGGCAGGAGAGTTAGTGCTGGGTGCCTCATGCAGGCGGCTTTTTCTGAACTGAGCAGGACTCTCCCTTTTTATTTCATGTGTGTAGTGTTTTGCTTGCATGTATGTCTGTACACCTCTGGTACCAGAAACGAGAATGAGATCCCCTTGGAACTGGAGTTACACACGCAGAAATTTGCATCTGGGAATTAAATCTGTGTCCTCTGGAAGAGTAGCCAGTGCTCCTAAGCCCTGATCCCGCCCTCCATCTATCTTTCTTGTTTTTAAACTAGTTTTTTTAAGTTAGCATACAGATCAATGGTTGCATTATGGCCTTTTTCCACACTTGGGTCCTTATCCTTGGTGTTTATTTGCCCCCTCCCCCACCTGCCCTCTTCTTACTGGTCCTCTTCTTCTCTCCAGACAGTACCCCCTCTGCTTTCATGTCACATGTATTCCATTAGCCTTTGGCTCCCCTGTTCCAAGATTTCTTCCTTTAACAGGGCTGATAAGGACAGAGAGGAAGACCCAAACCACTCTGAGATCAGAGAACAGCCTGATAACCTGTGTCTACCAGCATGCAGGGATCTTGGTTCCCTGCAGTGTGCCCCTGAAGATTACAATTCCTGGAGAAGAGTGACTTTTTTATAATGCCACCAAACCTGGCTTTAATGGATCCAATGTACAGGAGCCCAGAGTCCACCTGCTGTGAGAAACATGACAGCTAGATAAAGTACTAGGTAGTAGGCCCATCATGTGGGACACTAAGAAGTCCGGTCCTTCCTAGAGAGCTAAGGAGATAGCTGGCCAATGACCCCAAACTGGACCATTAAGCGGCCATCTGGCATCTCTGTTCACTGTTCATTGCAAGGTGAGATGCACCAAGACAGCTGGACAGTTGTGGTGGGAGCTCAGGGCACCACTCCTGGGGGAAGGGGACAAATACATTCAATCTGTTGGATGAACTATAACAGTCTTTACCTACACATCAACTCCAAGAAAACTACACCAAGTAGAAGGCTACAATGTGAACAAGTTTTATACTGTTGCCTTCCTAGATGCGGTAACCCTGTGTGGTTAGCAAGGTCCCTCAAAACCTTCAAACTTCCTTGAACTGAAACTGAGGAAGCTGCCAAGCAGTAAAAGGAAAGAGCCAGCAGATGACTGCTCTGCCCTAAAATAGCTCTAGAACTGGAGTCACTGAGTTCAGTGGCCCAAGGGTCAGAGGAGAAGAAATTTTACCAAAGATTAAAGAAAGGGGGTTGTTCAACACTATTCCTGGGAAAAGGGACTCACAGGAAGAGACAAATCAGCCAGGGCTGGACCGAGCAGGGACCATTTATCAGGCCATAAACTCTACAGCTCTAATAAGGATCACACCCCAGTGATTTTACTATCTTATGGCTCATATGCAAAAAGGCTGTCTTTTTCCTCAAATGTCAATTTTATGCGCTACGTCTCCATTGTTATTTATATCACTGGCAAGAAGTTCCAGAAGGGACTCAATTAAAACCTCCACACACTTCCTGAGACAATTATCACCCAGTTCAGTGCAACGCATACAGAAATTGCCTCCTGGATAAATGGCTGAGTCCCTGCACATGACCGCGGCCCATGCTTGCAGGCTTGCTCGCCTTACTCACCAGTCAGGTATCGAAGTGACCTTTAACTGGAGCACCATCTGTTATGCTAGTGTGAAGCATATTGGTGTCCTTCCATGCTCTGTCAGTGAAATGCACTCTCCCAAGGCATGTGCTGTCAAACACTAGGTGACCTTACACAAAGCTGAAATCACACCAGCTACTCTGCTGTTTGCCCGTTCGCACATTTCAGTATTAAATGATGATGACTGACCTGCAGGTTGCAATTGTGAGCCCCTAAAAGATTCATGTTCCCCATCCCCAGGCCATCTTCTTCTGTTCTGAAGAGTGTACAGCTTTCTAAGCAACCAGATGCACACAGTAAAACCTGCCTACCTGTCTCTAGATTAATGTGAAAGAAACCAAGTGTTATCTTAACTTTTAAGGCAATGGGGCATAAAATTACCAAAACTAATCCATATGCTCAAGTCTAATACAGTGACAACAGCTTACACATTTCCCGTTTTAACTACAATGAGAAACCGTAATATATCTAAGCCAAATCTAACCCACAAACAATCAGGAAGTTAAATAGATCCCAGTTAAACTTACAGGCACTGCAGTCTAAATATTTCAACCAAAACAAATGGGCTTTTTAAAAACTTTAAAGAAAACGCTGCCCAAGCTACTACAGGGCCGTGCTGTACAGCTGACGTCAGCAATAAGGATGGCCTCCAAAAGAGAACTCTGCCGACTGAGCCAGTACCCACTCCCGTTTCTAGTGGTGCAAACATTAACACTGCCCTGTATCTGAAGCAGCAACTCATGGAGATTCTTTACCAATTAGTCTGAACTCAGATTTTAAAAGCCAAGAAAACCAGCTGGGAGAATCTTAAGGAACTTATAAATGAAGGCTCCCAAACAAATCACAAGCTGCTCTCACTTGCCAGTTTATAAATGACTCAATCACTTCCACCAAAGACAAGCCTTTAAGCCCCCAAGGTCTATGACTGAGCACTTAATTAAGAGTCAGAACCGAAGTCGGCCAAGAGAGGAGGATGAAACAAGACATCAGTGTAAAGCCAGCCTGGGCTACATAAGGAGTTCCAGGTTACAGCAAGACCCAAGACTGAGGGTTGGGAAGACTGAAAAGAGCAGCTGTGAGATGCACTGTGGGTCATCGCTGCCTTGGTGCCATGATTTTTTTTTTTTTGCCATGATGTATTTTAACTTCATTTAAGTAAATGAATGAAAGTAAATGAATTCACACACCCAGAAAGTAGCATCAGTAGTCACCCTAGTCAGCTTGATCTTCCCAGCCCTATTTCCATCCACAGGGAATCCCTTCAAAAGACACGCTAACATATGGAAGGATGAGCCAGCACAGACTTAAAGCAAACCAGGCAAGCTATAGGTGTAAATACTCCAACAAGAAACAGGCTCACTTACACACAAGGGGCGAGGGCAAGGGAGACACGCGATTTCTTATACTCAAAGGGAAAGTCGTGAAGAACATAAAAAGGCCATGGTGGTTCTAAGAAGGGGGAGAGTGGGCTGTTATATTCTAGACAGAGAGTACTAAGAACTTTTATATTTCTTGAAGACCTTCACCATGAATGCCTGTCATGCTTCTACCCCCTGCTTCTAACACTAAAAAGCTAAAATCTGAAGTTTCTTCTCTCCAGAACTGAATGGGCAGACCCGGACCAGAAGCTAAGCACCCATATAGCAAGCAGCACCAACAAGCTACAGGTACACATATGCATACACCTGCACACACAAACGCATGCATACATGCACAAGTGCGCACACACACACACACACACACACACACGCCCCAACAAGCTACAGGTACACAAATACATACACCTGCACACACAAATGCATGCATACATGCACAAGTGCACACACACACACACACACACACATACACGCCAACAAGCTACAGGTACACAAATACATACACCTGCACACACAAATGCATGCATACATGCATAAGTGCGCACACACACACACACACGCCAACAAGCTACAGGTACACATATACATACACCTGCACACACAAATGCATGCACACACGCACACACCAACAAGCTACAGGTACACATATACATATACCTGCACACACAAATGCATGCATACATGCACAAGCGCACACACGCACACGCCAACAAGCTACAGGTAGACATACATACACCTGCACACACAAACGCATGCATACATGCACAAGTGCACAAACACACACACACACACGCCAACAAGCTACAGGTACACATATACATACACCTGCACACACAAATGCATGCATACATGCACAAGCGTGCACACGCACACCTCAGATGGGACACTACCCAGACTTATCTCAAAAGAGCACCTGGTAAAAAGGCATAGAAGAAAAGCTTATTTTCCAAGGCCTTCAGAAGTTACCATTCTGTTCTGCCTTGAGGTCTCTAAACCAGGTTCTAACACACGGGTCACACTAGAAGATCATCAAAGAATGACATTTTAGGAGACGAAATGAGTCAAAGTAAGGGTGCGGAAGGCTTCCAAATCCACTACTGCACCCTTAGTGGAATGAGCCAAGAGATACGGTATCTACTGGGTAATCTAAGAACTTTTAGGCGCTCACACAGATGTTCCTACTGGTTACACACAAAGCAGGCTTTGCAGAAGCTAGGCTCGAACAGCTAATGACAATTCCACCATGCAGAAGGACAAGCGGGTGCTTCTGAGGAGCTTTGTTCCTTGGTCAGAGCCAACTGTCAGAGGACCAGCTACCACTAACAATGCTAAATCACCAAAGCACCCTGCAGCACTGTCCTGGTGGGAGCCAGCGAAACAGACTCCCAGTGTGTGTGTCCAAAGACCCAGACAGCAAGCTCAGCGAACTCTACGCTTCACATCACAAGTTCCACGTGAGAACAAACACTTCATCACAATTGCACGTCACCCTGAGATGGCTGTAGAAACATCAGATGGTCTAAAAACCCAGCAGAAGGTCTGCGAAGCACGAGGCTGAAGCGGATGCCTCTCACAACGTTACACGGCTACAGGAAAGTTTCCCGAAAGAAACCATAAAGCGAGAACTGCAGTGTTGAACCAGACTCCAGAGATGAAAGAATGGATGCACGCTCCCAACTTTAAAGAGAGCACACAGAATCCTGCAGTGGGCCAGCAGCACAGGAAGAATACAGAGGCCACAAACTGAACCAAAGGTCCCTTGCCAGGTGGTAAGCACACCTCATCCTGGGGCCTGGACCATGATTCCTGGAGGACTACTAGAGTAAGAACTCTCTAGGAGACTAAACCACTCTGTGCTATCAGCAAGCACACAAGTAGCATGAAATCCAAACAGCAATCTGTCAGATGAAGCATGGCTCCCAGCAAGCTAACGTAAAGGTGGCTGCCACTGCCACCTGCCCAGTGGAGCACAAAGAGGCAGAGCTGAAAGAGCACCCTGCAAGTCCCATAGCCCAATCCACCACAGGCAGGCATCCCTCAGAGCAGCAGGCACAAACTCATTGGCAGGACGCATGCACTCTGCTTGGCATCACCTCCCCGTGGAGGGGTCTCATCAGAGTGCCTGCTTCTCACTCAGGATCTCCTATCCACACAGGTGACTACGAAGACACACGGCACCCCTCAAGAGGGGCATAGGAGCTTAAAACCACAACTTTGAGAACACCGATTCCATGTAATGGAATGCACTGTTACTCCAGTCTGATATGACACAATAAAGTCAATTAAGGTTAAATAGATGATTGACAGAAGACAGACAAAGGAAGAAAGGACAGCCCTCAGACTAATCAACTCTATCTATATTTAATCAAGCTTTTTTGGGGGGTGGGGTGGGAGACAGTCTCATGTATCCCAGAATGGCCAGCAATGGCCTAGACAACCTCAGATAACCTTGAATTTCCAGTGCCTCTGCCTCTGCCTCCACCTCCTGAGTGTTGAGATCACAGGCATGTACTATCATGCCTAGTTTTATATGGTGCTGGGGACCAAACTCAAGAGCTTTGTGGGTGTTAGGTAAAGGTCACAGTGTCTTGGGGTAGAGGCCACAGCCTGTCTCGGAGAGCCTGAATTATGGACTGCTTTCAGATATCTGAAACAGTGAAGGAGACATGATTCACTATTCAAATGGTTGGCCATGTGCTGTTCTCCTGTAGCTGCTCAGTAGTTACAACGGCCCATGTGACCCACAGAACCTAGAATGCTGACACCCCCACTTCTTTACGAAAGCTCCTACTGGCTCTTCAATCCATCAGCAGGCTTGCGATTATATATCTATAAACATGGGGTGGTTCCACTTAAAGGAATCAATTACCAGATCATGGATAGGGACCTTAAAGCTCAGAGTCAAGGATCAGACATGCTCACTCCTTACAAAGTCCTGGACCAGAATAGGCGAAAAAACACAGAAGACACACGAGAGAACGTGGTGAGCAGCTGACACGTGGGAGGCATCATATTAGTGTGACTCTCCCTCAAAGCCAACCCTGCAGGTTGCTGCTTGGGACCAGTGGACCCTCTTTAATAAAAGCCTCCAAACTGCTTATCTGATTTTCCAGCTAATAGTAGAAAAGCAAGCACCCCAAACAGCAGAAGGCAAAGGATGGGAGAGAGACCTACAAAGTCACCAGAAACTCTTAAAAGGAATTTTGACTTCCAAAAGGAGCATGCGGAAGGCACTCTGATGCCAAGTCTGTACTTCCTACCCTTCTGGGGAACTCCAGCAGCCACAAGCCCCAAGCCAAGGCTTGGAAGGAGTGCCTTGCGTAACAGAATTTCAACACTGAGAGTACTATGTGCTGACCAGACAGAAACCAGGCACTTGAGCCTCAGGAAGCTGCTAAGCTGGCTATATGTCTTGCTCTCTCCCTTGGAGTAGGAAGGAAATAAAAGCTGCCCAATACTCCTCAGCTTGAACTCAGTGCTGACACAGGCACAGTAAATAACGGTCCAGACACTGACTTGGTTAAGGGAACTTCCAGGGCAGGAGACACCTGATGCTTGGTATTGTTTCCGCTTAAGCCACTTGAGGCATTCAACGAGAACACACTACAGCTTTCATTTCCTCGGCAAATAGCCAAAAAGAACTTAAACTTTTAAAACAAAGTAAAGGACAGAGTGGAGGTGTGGCTCGGTGGTGGGACAGGTGCTTAGTAAGTGTGAGATCCACCCTCAGCACCAAAATGGTAAAAGTAATCTAAGAATGAACTGACTTTGTAATCACAATCCCCTCCCTCGCTATGCCTGTGCCTGCAGAGACTAAAGCACAAAGGTAAACACTGGCTGAGTAAGTAGAGCTCAGTGTGGGTACAGCTCAGAGCTAGAGCACCTGCTTAGAACCCAAGATGCCCAGAGCTCTTCTCCAACACGACTGCTCTCTAAACATCAATCAGATGCACAGCAACTACCATTCATTGGTCTAGTAATAAAGGATTAAAATTTGAAAATGTGCAGCCCCTCTCCTAGAATCAAGCTGTCCAATCCAAGTCTAGTATTTTTATTTCTGTTGCTCGGGTGAGTAAAAACTTCCCCAGGAACCACTCAGGTCTTGGACTAGAAAAGATCATGTGCCAGTGTCTACCGTACACCCCGCTAAATCCGATTGTCACACTCAGCTGCAGGGCAAAGGGCCCCTAGGGCCAAGCCTACATTTAGAAGGCAGAGTAATTCACCAATGGACCCCGGCTCTGCCAAAATGTACAAAAATAAAAATACATACCTTACCTTCTTCACAGACCTAAGTTTGTGCAGGAAAAATGTCAGAGAAATGACAAGAGACTACCAACTAAATCTCAGTCTGAGATTACATTCTAAAAAATATAAAAGTACCAGTCCCTGGTACTTTTAGCGCAGGGGAAAAATAAATAAAATAAGCAAACAGTAGTTGTCAAATGTAGGGATAATCTCTTGTGGACTGTGAGCACATGAGGAAAATTAAAAAAATAAAAAATTCCCCTGTCAATCAACAGCTGAATGGCCAATGACAATGCAGAATAGGCAGATCTCCGGAAAAGAGAGGCTAGAGGCGCGCTCTAGTGAGAACCAGGGAAAGAGGGGCTTCACCATGAGCATTTGCTATGAGATGGTCACCATGGGAGTCGCCAAGAGGATACCAATAGTGCAGGAGCAACCAGGGCAAGACTAAGTTGGCAAGTGCAGGCAGCCACAGACAGGTTAGAGCAGGGTTAGAATAGATGGGCATCTACCTAGCTGCAGTGCGAGCAGCTATTTAATATACAGGTCTCCCTAACTTTATTTGAGAATTCAAACACACATTGAAAAAGTCAGAAATCACTTTGCAGTCAAATACAGTAGTCATTCTAGTGTTACACTTCTCTGCTGAGCCTAGAGCCGTACAGTACTAGGAAAGACACCGTTCCACTGGGACAGGTCACCCAGCCCCAAACTCTTAAGAGCAGAACCAGAACATACCGCAAGATCCCGGAAAGGGAGAGAATAAACTTCAGCATAAAACTTCCAGGGAAACAAACTATTCTAATTAAAATACTTTGCTAATGAATGCTGTTACGAGGTCAATGGGTTTTATAAGTGAAGGACTTGAAGCAATCTCAAGTGTCACAGAGGAAGGCGGGGAGTAAGAATATAATACTATATGCAGTGCCAACCTCCTAAGGGAGAACATGACAAAGAAAGATGGTTAAGATGCTCAGTGTCAAACCAAAGCTCTCAACGCCATTTCAAACCAGAAGCAAGACACATTGCCAGCAATGTCCCAGTAACCTTCAGAGACTATCCAATCTATAATAAACCTGTGGAAAAACTGGCTTCAGCACCAACTCCTGACAGCCTACTGACAAATGATGCAACAGGTACCTTTAATACTAAACCAAAGAATGAGCAAGAGACAGGGGCAGGAAACGTAGCTGTGGACAGTCATTTACTCCCTCTTCACTCCCAGCCCTGTCAAGGAGGCGATTCCCATCCCAGACCTTTGCACAGGCTATCCCAGCCACATCACAACTGAACTTAAGAAAACCCTTTCTCCAGGTGATCTGAACACCCACACACCAGAAAACCACACTTTTCCAACATTTCCAAATCTAAGATTCTCAAAGTACAACCAAGACTTTTGACTTGAGAATCTTAACTCAATTAACTCAATTCGTGGCCATAGGTTCATCCGCTCACTCTCAGGCACTTTGTCAAAATGTTAGGTCACATGCAATGAATGGTCCTTCAAGGGCCAGTGGTTTCAAAAAATCTGAGCCTTGTGATTAGGGCTAAATGGGGAAAACAAATATGCCTTGGTGATCAGTGAGACACTTCACCAGGCTAGCTAACGGACAGGGAAAGCTCCCCCAGACATGCATGGGAGCCTTATTTGGATTCAAGCATGCACACACGCACTACACTCATGGAAAACATCTGTATATTTCAACAACTAACACCACTGTCTAATAACTTCCTGACCCAAGGGATAGTCTACACCACCTTGTGGGGCACAGGAAACTCTGCTTCTATCTGTGCACTCCCATGGTTGCTTCCCTGTCTCCTCCAAGCCTCTGGGCTAAGCAAGCTTTGTTTCTCAATGACAACTCAGTATACTTCCAGTCTTATCTGTTACCACTTGGGACGATTGTCCCTGTCCACTATGCAACCACAGTGACTACAGAGTAAAGTAATTTTTCAGAGTACAGAGCTCCAAGTGGTGGAAGGAGACAGGCTACCCCTGCCCCCTTTGGCTATGCTGGGGACTGAATCCAGAGCTTCAGGCCATGTAGGCAAACAGCTCCAGCATCACTTAGCTACAGTCCTGCCCTTGCTTTTTCTGACAGCTGAAATCCCTGCTACGAAGAAGCAGCATGGGACTCTAAAGGAGAACAAAATTAAAGTCTACTACACATTCTGGGAACTCCGAAAGCACAGACATAAAGACTTGGGCAAACCTGGGATATTAGCGAGAAACTATATTTGTTCTAAAAGATGAAATTCAAGGTCAAATACATTTACAAAAATATACAAGCTTTATAAAGGGCATAAAACAGCAAACATTCAAAAAGTGTTTTAAATTGACTGTACTTGATGAGAGAATGCTGGACTCTGGGGCAGAATCTCAGGGGCAGAGCTATATATTCATATGCAGGCAACCAAGGTACAACTAACGTGTGATTCCATAGTCTCAAGGGGCCACTTCTGTCTTTTAAGACAGGTCTGAATCTAAGGTGAGTATAAACCTCTACTTGCTTCTAAGTAGACATAATACATGCCCCCCTCACACACGTTTTTCAGTTTTCTGTGATAATACCCTTGGTCAATAGTTGTCCTACAATACTAAACATAATGAAGATTTTTAAACATGTAAAAAAAGTTATAGTAAACGAGACTAAAAGCTTTGTGGTAAGAAAGACTAAAAATTCTGAACTGCAGAGATCACCTCGACTGCAGATGTGATCAACTACTAAAAGAAATCCCCAACGTGAACTAAGTTATGGTCAATAAACCCTTCCTTTCTCCAAATACAGTCCATTCTATGGACTTTTAACTAGTGTAGTCTAACCGACAATGAATCACTTTCAAGATTCTGTCTTGAAAGGCACTAACTATCCTGAAGCTACAAGCAGTGAGAGAGGTACCTCCTCCACCGCAGGTATTCTAAAAAGAACTCCACCTAAGGGAGCCCTTTGAGGAAGAACCCCACAAACTGTCCCAGGAATGAGGACCTCAGGTCTTCTTCCACTTTCCTAAAAGTGGAGCTCCGTCGCCAAACCTAAACATTTCACAAAAGGAAATTTTAAATTCCCCACAGGCTCGGGTCAACAAAGGGCAGAAAACCTTCGCCACCACGTTTCTAGAAAGCAAGCCATCTAAAGATAAAGATGCCTTAAATGGGTCTCCCAGAGATGATGAGCTCTAGCCGGTTTCGAAGGCACATTTAAATTGCCCGCTTTTTTGTTGTTGTTTGCTCACAGCAATTCACAGCGCCGAGAGTGCGGCCGCCCCCGCGCGCCCAGAAGGGGGAGCCCGGGTGTGAAGCCCGAGCCGGGAGCGAGGATGCGGAGCCCGGAAAGCCTTGGGCCGCAGAGGCGGTCACAGAGTGAGGGTCTCGGGTGGGGGGGCTGAGGGGCACCTGGGGCCAGGAAAGAAGAAGAGGTCGGAATGGGAGGCCCTCGACCCGGGACTGGGAGGTCGGAAGTGGGGAGGGAGGCCCGCACGGGGAAGCTCTAGGGGCCGGAAAGTGGGGGAAATGTGGGGGATGGGAGAGAAAGGGACCTCCACTAAAAAGGGGTGCAGGGCCCGAAGGCTGGAGAAGGACGGGTGGGGTGGGGAAACAAGCTGGAGGCCAGGGGTGGGGCCGCGAACCGCGGGCATCCCGGCCGCCCGCCCGGCGCAGGGCCCGGCTCGGCGCGGCGCCGCCCCCTCGCGCTCCCGCTCCTCCCGAGGCGACAGGAACAACAGCGCGGGAGGAGGGGAAAGTAACTCCGGCCCCGGTGCGGGGATGACACCGCCTCCCCGCGGCGCAGCCGGCCTCGCGCCCGCGCCGCCGCCCTCGGCGTTTGAAAGTGGCCACCCCCCGCCGCCGCTCCCGCCCGCCGCCACCAGCTGCACCAATCCGCTCGGCCCCAGTTGCAAATCAAACGCTCCCTCGCGTCCGCACGCCACTTGCGCCGCTGCAAACGGCTACGCCGTCCCTCCCCGGCCTCCCCGCGGGCCCGGGGAGCAGCACAGCGGCGGAGGAGCAACGCGGCGGGCTCGGCTCGCGCTCCCGCCCCCAGACAGTTCTGGAAACTGTGGATCACCTCTGTCACAGGAAGCCATCCGGCGCGCAGGGCGGCGCGCAAGCAACAAACAAACGCCTGCGGCCGCCGCGACGCGGGAACGGGGACGGCGACGGGCGGCGGCCACCCCGCGCCGCGGGCTTTGTGCGGGACTCCGGCGTGGGGACGGGGCCGGGCCACCCCCGCGCGGACCCGGAGCGCCTGGGACCGTTAGGCGACGCTCGGGCAGCGACGAGGAGCCGCCTTGGGGCCGCCGCCCGGCCCCGTCTCTGCGCCCGCCGCCTCTCGCCTGTACGGGAGGGCGGGCTGCAAAAGTTGGCCCCGGGGCCAACCAGCACCTGCCCACGTGCCGCGTAGGCTCGTGCCCCGGCGTACCCAGTCCCTTCCCCCGCCGCCCGCGAGCGCCAGGTCACCTATTACCGGTGGGAGGGGAGCCCGGCTGCTATTTAAACGCCCGCGGAAGTTGAGGCACCCCCACCGGCGGTGCTGTGCACCTGCCTCCCGCCGCCGCGCTCCGCCACTTTGAGCAGCAGCGGCGTCCTCAGCCCCGCCTCCTGCCCGAAGGCGGGCGGGGAGGGGGGCTGGGGGGGGCGGGTAGGAGGTGGAAGGTATCGAATTTCTCCAGCAAATGGGACCGTTCCGAAAGGATTCGGTTCTCCGGTCAACATTCCACATTCCATCCCTCTCCCGCAATTGCAAGCCTACGCCGAGCCGAGCCGACCCGGAAAGCCTACTGGCTACCGAACAACAGCACCCAACTCGCAAACACACTCACAGGCACCAGACACGTGCACGGGAAGGTTTTGCAACTTGCAGTCCCGGGGTGCACACTGCATGTGCATGTGCTCGGAAGGGAGCCGGGAGACCCAGAGACCCCACCCCCACAATTTGCAGATGGTGCCAAAGGTTGCAATCTGCAATCCGTTTTTAAGTTCACGATTAATATAGGTACTTTGCTCTACCGATGAAGTCCTTCCCAATTTCACCGATGAAGTCTTTTACACTTTACAAGCCGTCTCGCTGGAAGTAAAAGGTCTCATCATTGGAAACCCATTCTAGAAACATCTAATTGCCAAGCTGTCCCTTCATCCCCTTCTCACTGCCCTTGAATTGATGCAATGAATATTTTGGACATGTGGTGACGCGGTGACAAGAACCAGGGCTGCGTCTACTTCACACAGATGTACCCCCTTACACCTATGTTTGGAAAAATATACCCTCACAGCCTCCTTCCCCCACACACACTGTCAAACACTCTGGAAACATATATGTACGCGAACCTGCGCTCTGCCATTGCCATCTGTCTACCAAGTTGCTACTATGCTTTCCACTTTCATGCAGCCTAAAGCACTTTGGCTTTTTTTTTTTTTTAATGTATAAACTAAACTGGGTTTCTGCTGCTGAAAACGTTGGATGAATCACCTGAAAAACCTCATGTTCTTCGTACATTTAAAAGGAAAAGCTCTAAACCTTCGCCCTCCTCCGATTGAAAATAATCGGAATAGAACTTACTGATCCGACACCGATCAATTCTCGGGCTCCGCGGCCATCCCGGCCTCGTCGCCGGCCCCCACCCGGCGATGCCCAAGTTGCTGGTGGGATAGTGCCGCGGCGCGGGCAGCCGCCTCCTCCCTCCGCGCTACAGATCCACAGCCCAATCTTTTGGCGCCATATTAATGACGTACTATATTATTTCCACTAGGCAGCGACCTTCGGCATTACATTACTCCCGAGAACTCCCGAGCGAAGCAACAAAACCATCAAATATGGCTGAGCCTCTCGGCTCGTCCTGCAGCCGCCGCGGCCGCGGCCTGAGACGCGCACCCCGACCCGCGCGCCCCCGCGCCTCCGCCCCCGCGTACCTGCTGCGCACGGGCTGGGCCTCCGCGGGCTGCGCGCCGCGCCGCATGGGTCCGGGCCACCGAGGCCGCGCGGGGAGCCGGGCGGGCCCCTGCTGTCGCCCGCGCGCTCGGCCGGCCCGGCGCGCCCAGGCCCTCCCGGTAGGGCGTGCGGCTGGCGGCGGAGGAAGCGCGGGGACGCAGACTCATTTCTGGGTCACTGCTGCCACAGGGGGGAGCACTTTAATCCCCAGCCAAGAGGAGAGGAAAGGAGAGGGTGGGGACGGTGGGGCGGGGAGCCGCTGGTAGGGGCTCGCTCCCGTTAACTCTTGGGGTCCTGACTGCAGCCAGAAGGGCTCTCCCCACCGACCCAACCGACCCACCCGGGAGCCGGCAAACCCTCCAGGTGTCCCCTAGGAGAATGAAGGTTTATGAAATCACCCCCTCCAAAACTGCTGTCCCAGTTCCAACTCGGGGCGACATGCAGAAAAGCATTTCTTGCAAATTAGTTTTAAATCAGGTCGATTAAAAAACGTGGATATTAAATCCAATAGTTTGGGTTAAATGTTTTTGTTTTTAGGCTGAATAAGAAAATAGCTGGTTTTGTAGTAACACTTTTGAAGGAGTTACGAATTGGAATGACAGTTTTAAGCACAAACAATCTAATTCTGGGAGGGGGAACTCCAGCTTTACCGAAATTTGTATTGAACTCATTGCAAATTAACATCAATCCACTAAAAGACGCCATCTTCTGTAAAATATCTTTACTTTTATGTTAGAGTGTTCTTGTCGGAAATGGACATTTTTCTCCTTCAAAATAGGACTGAGACTAATGCTAAAACTCGGAACTTTAGCATAAAAGCGATCACTAGATTCATGTTGATACATATTTGTAAAAAATGAGTGGTTGTTGGTTTTTCACATACTAAAAACTAACTTTTATATGGAGAATAATTATTTTCATGGGGTCCCCAAGGAAATACATGTCTATTACATTCAACATCCAAAGGGGGAAATACACATTAAAACTCCCATTTAGAAAATAAGAACAATTATTATTAATTACGAAATCAGACATTGAACCCAAAAGACAAGATTATGCATTGGGACCATGATTCTGTATAAAGCAAGTTTGATTCACACAGACATCATAGTCTGATAAATGGGAGAATAAACCTAACTGTGCCTTTCAATTATTTTTCAGGAAACAAAGCCAAGCAGCAGAAATCCTAAATGTATGTGCTCTTTCTCCCTCTCCCATTTCCTTAACAAGGAACTTAAAGACTCCCTGGCAAGATCTTTGCTGTGCTCACTCAGTCCTGCTCAGAACAGGTGATGTGCCAAATGATGGGTGGTGTGGAACCCTTTCTAGTTCTGTGTGATCTACAGTTCTCACACACACACACACACACACACACACACACACACACACACACACGAGGGGGGAGGGGGAGAGAGAGAGAAATGAGGGAACCCAATGGGAATACAAGAGCAGGCTTTCAAAAGAGAGGTCTCTCCCTTACAAACTGATTGCACCCATTCTAACTTCCAACCAGCCTTTATTCATTCTACCTTAAATAAGTACTTTTTAAAATCCTCTGTTTTAGGGCCTGGAGGTATATAGCCCAACATGAAGAGCACTTGCTCTTGCAGAAGACCGGGGTTGTTTCCATCAGCCACATACAACCAGTTCCTTTCTGATCTGGGAAAGGCACTGCCATGGTTTGCCTCTCAGCAGCAGAGCCAAGGATAAGTGTGCAAGTGTGAAACTTGACAATGAGAAAAAAACCTCCCCAACAACATCGCCTGACCTCCATGGATATCAGGCTCATACCTCATTCCCTCACACCATACACATAAGATAAACAAATCCAAGACTATGTTTAAAATAAAATAAAATAAAACCACTGTTTTGCATGCTTGTCTGTTTTCCTGACAAGTCTTTTGCCTAAAACATCCAGCAAATAAAAAGCAATGTATGTTAAATTAGTGGAGCACAAAAGAAATGTAAAATGGTGCACATTCTCCTCACAATACAGAGTCTATGTCCTCTCAATTCTGACACAGATTAAGAATATTGGTCAAGGCCAGGCAGTGGTGGCGCACGCCTTTAATCCCAGCACTTGGGAGGCAGAAGCAGGCAGATATCTGAGTTTGAGGCCAGCCTGGTCTACAGAGTGAGTTCCAAGACAGCCAGGGCTATACAGAGAAACCAATTTAAAAAAAAAAAAAGAATATTGACCAATAGCTCCTCTGAATATATGTTGTGGCTGTGTTCTTGAAGTATTCTAACAGTGGGAGCGGGGACTGTCGCTTACTCTTTTACCTGCTTGTGGAACCCTTCTACGGTTGCCTCATCCAGCCTTGATATGAGGGTTTGTCCCTGATCTTACTCTAACTTTTTTTGGGGGGGGTTGTTTTTTTGTTTGTGGGTTTTTTGTTTGTGGGTTTTTTTCTTTGTTGTTGCTTTGTGTGGTTTTTTTTTTTTTTTTTTTTTTTTTTTTGGTTTTTTGTTGTTTGTTGTTTTTTTGTTTTGTTTTGGTTTTTGGTTTTTTAAGACAGTGTTTGGAGACAGTCTGTATAGCCCTGACTGTCCTGGAACTCAGAAATCCGCCTGCCTCTGCCTCCCAAGTGCTAGGATTAAAGGTGCCTGCCACCACCACCCTGCTTACTATAACTTGTTATGCCCGCCACCACTGCCCTGCCTACTATAACTTGTTATGCCCGCCACCACTGCCCTGCCTATTGTAACTTGTTAAGCCCGCCACCACTGCCCTGCCTATTGTAATTTGTTATGCCACATTTGGTTGAGATCCCTGAGAGGCATGCTCTTTTCTGAAGGGAAACAGAAGAAAAGGAGATCTAAGGGAGAGGGGGTGGCAGGGGAGAGAGACTGGGAGGAAGAGGGAGGAGAAACTGCATTTTAATGGAGATATAATATATGGAGAATTAACTATCTGGGTTTTTTTTAAAAAAAAAAAATAAAAGAATATTAGTCATGGGCTGAGAATGAAGCTGGAGCATTTGCCTAAGCAAGCAGGAAGCCCAGGATTTGATCCCCCAGGAGCACAAGGAAGAGGAGAAGGAAGAAGAGGGGAGAGGAGGAAAGAGAAGGGGAGGAAAGGAGAAAGAAGGGGAGGGGAGAAGAGGGGAGGAAGGGGGAGAAGAGAAGGGAGAAGAGGAAGGAAGAAGGGAGGAAGAAAGGGTAGGAGGGAGGGTAGGAGGAGGCAGGGAAGAAAGGTGTGCTGGTACACATCTTCAGACCTGGAATTTGGGAGAGGGGCAGAATGACCAAGAGTTTGAGACTAGCCTGGGATACTCAAGTGAGGCTGTTCCTTAGGTTGTAAATAGCCCTGGCCCTGAAGTAGGAGACTCCCTCCCCACCCCAGCCACTCTGAGACTCAGGACTAAACTCTTGGAACCCTGTTTTCTCCCCTGAGATTATAAGATGACATCTAAAAGTCTCTTTCCTCATTAACACTTGAGGATTTGGCTGTTGTCTTTATTTTGAGCCAGGGTCGCACTATGTAGAGATGGGTGACCTGAATCTCAGAGATCCACCTGTCTCTGCTTCCCCGCCCTGGGATTAGAGCTATCTCCAACACAGCTGCATAATTTTATTGCTATTCAAACTTACAGAAGTGACGCTCTTTGAAGGGATGGAGCACAACTGGAATCCACCAAGAACAGGAAAGAAACATTTAGTCGTTCATGGTCTGAGTTGGCATTTCTTAAAATAATAGACATCTTTTGCCATCATCCCACAAGTGGAACTTACATACAACCAGTTCCTTTCTGATCTGGGAAAGGCAATGCCATGGTTTGCCTCTCGGCAGCAGAGCCAAGGATAAGTGTGCAAGTGTGAAACTTGACAATAAGAAAAAAACTCTCATTCCTCCCTGTCACTCTCCCCTTGCCAAACCATTCCGATCACCATTTCCTTGTCTCTGCAACATTCTGTTATTTCCCACTGTGCTATCAGAGATGGAAGGGTGTTCAAGAAAATTGCTTCAAAGTAGTGTGGTGGAAACCCCGAGCCGCTCGCTCCTTTCCTAACAGCTCCATTTCCATGTGGTAATTACAATGCCGTCCATATCCCCCTTTGCATTCAGCTCTGGTCAAACATAGTTCGGCCATGTTCTTCCATATTAATGAATTTTTAACAAAATAAAAACTTGGCTATTTGTATTTGTATTTGTATTTGTATTTGTGGCGTAGAAACCATACTTAATCCTCTGAACATTCACTGGGTTATGTCACTTGTGCATTTCTCCTCACATAAAGAATTGAAAGACCTTGGCAAGAGGATAAATTGTTTATATTTCACGATGATACAGCTTGGTGGCAGAGCTTGTGCCTAGCACTCACAAGGCCCTGGGTTCAATTTCTCGTAGAGAAAGCATTGCTTGTATTTGAAATGAAAGGATTCCTATAGTCATTCCTTTGGGGAGGTGGATGAGAACGTGGAGCTGGCAGGCCTGCTGCCGGTTGGTATGTATGTATATATGTACGTATGTATGGTGACATACAGAATTTTTTTCCCACAAGGTCAGTCTTAGAATGGTTGAAGTTTATCAAACGGTTATTTGTTTTTGTTGTTGTTTTTCAATTTAAATTTTATTTGTATCCTAAATAAAGTGTTATCAAAGTGATTTTTAAGAATAATCGTCACTACTGTATGAGTGCCAAGGACCATGCTGTTAACCTGTTTGGATTCTGTCACATGGAGGAACGCTCTGTTTCACAACATGTTCTTCCACATTAATGGATTTTTAACAAAATAAAAACCTGTATACTTGTATCTGTATCTGTGGTATAGAAATCATAGAAGTCATGTGTATTGAATTCTTAACAAATTAAGAACCATCTTTAGTTCCTGCCTAATACTTAGGAGGAGAGATGGTGGGTTAGAGATTGGACTAGAGCTCCCCTGCTGGGGTAAGAGATGAAGTCACTATTCCTGAATAGCCTATGACCCCTTCACATAAGTGGTGACAGTTTCCAATCCATGGAATGGACCAGTAACTCCAAAACCCACCCAGGACACATGTGTCGGCCTTTGTACCGACTACGGTTTCTTCCCCCACTCCTGCCCCCATCCTCGCCCCCACGAGGTTCCTCCTTTTCTCTGTTGTCTTTGTCTTTTGATAACTCTGTTGTGGTTTTGGTTGCTTTAATTCTGCCGTGCTTCATAGTTTTAATATAATGTATCAAAGAGAAATAAGTCTGAAAAGGGAGAAGACGTGAACAACTTAATCCATCCAGGTGGGAATGTCCAAGACTGAGGAGGTTCAAAGTAAGAAAAACATCCATTATCTATAAACTCCATAGGACTTTGAAACTAAAGGAATACGAAATAAGCATTCAATCCTAGACATAACTTCTGTAAACTGCCACATTTCTGTTTTCCCTGTCATTTTCCTGAAATTGGAATGAAGCCAAACATTACATCTTATAACCGTGCTTTTTGCCTACAGTATTCATTTCTGTTCATCAGGTTTTTTTTCCCATGTGGTGTATTATCTTCGGGTCTTTGGCCACCTCTGTTCATATTTTTCTATGCTGGACACTTCACACTCCCTGGCCCTCGTCAACTTGTAGAAATGTCTGGCATTTTTACCACCAAGCTCAACTGTCTGCCTATTTGTTAAACACTTTTAAGACTTCCAGAACCTTCGCGTGCCTCCCCACTTTTCTTTTTATCTGAGAACCAACTCTGGCCTTCAATCCAGCCTTATCCAAATACCAGAAAAGTTGTAGTTAAAAAGACAATCTCTAACCAACCCCGGGGCAGCAGCACGGAGGACTCGGTAGAAACCCATTCTTGTTGGCCCCGCCTCAGACATGAAGATTTAGGAAGTAAAAATCCAACCACCTACACGGTCAAAAACCTTTCGGGAATTCTAACCCAGTGGTGGCTCAAAAATCATGTTGTGAAGCCCAGGCATGGAAGTATCCACCAGTTATTCTAGCCCTTGGGAGGCCGAGGCACCGGGATCTGGAGTTGGGAGCCACACTGACCTACAACGGAAATAACCGCTTGTGTAATTCCTGTCCCCTCCCCTCATGCTCCGAGTGCTTTCCCAACCGGTTAGTCTACTCCTGGAGGAAAATGGCGGTCTCATAGTCACTCACCAACCCCAACCTCACTCAGGGTAGAACCTGGGGCCTTGCCTATGTTAAACAAGCAAGCGCTCTACCTCTGGACTACATTATCAGCTGTTTTTATATTTGCTTTTGAAACAGGGTCTCATTAAGTTGATGCGGGTCTGTAGTTCAGGCCCCGAATTTACAATCCTGCCTCTACGGAAGCTGAGATTATAGGACTATACCACAAGAGTCAGACAAATATTAATTCTATCTGAACTTGGCGACTTGAGGGTGAAGAATGAAGGGCTGGCCAGGCGGGCATGGGAGTCGGAGCCCCTTGCAGTTACCAGGTTCGAGATGATGGAGGTCTGACGTGGAAGCGGTCATAGTTGGGAGTCCGAAGGCAAACCAGCCTAGAAAAGGGTGTGGCCAGCTGCTTCAACTCGACCAGTTCCTCCCGGTCCCTGGAGGGGACAATGGGAGGCCCCAAAGGGGATCCTGGGTCATTGCAAGGGTGCACACAGGGAAAAGCAGGAGAGCAGGGCCCAAGCAGAGACCTCCACATAGTGGTCCCCTCCTCCCACAGGTCAGGATCCCACGGGGTCTCCTGGGATCCTTTTGAGTAGTCGCCCCCAAGATCTTTTAGGCCATTACCTGAGAGCTCCATTTTTCTTCCACATTATACCTTAAATGTATGAGCCCACCAAATTAGCAAATGAGAAAAACAATACAGGTTTTCATTTTCCTGAAGAAGAGCTAGCTAGGAGTTGGGAGATAAAGAAAAGCTGTAAGGGTAGGCAGGTCCACCCACTTACTTGAATGTTAGTGAAGCAAAGGATCCCAAGTCTTGGTATGACGGTCCCACAATTCACACGTGTGTGTGTGTGTGTGTGTGTGTGTGTGTGTGTGTGTGTGTGTGCGCGCGCGCGCCCGTGTGTGTGCGCGCGCGCGCCCGTGTGCGCGCGTGTG
>NW_022196899.1:35182445-35209368 GCF_008632895.1 Mastomys coucha | reverse complement strand
GAGGGGGAGGGGGAGGGGAAAACGAGGGAGGGGGCAGGGGGGAGGAAGGGAACAAGGGTAGGAAGAGTGACAGCGAGCGAGGGGGAGGAGCATAAGAAAGCGAGGGGGGGCATGGGGGAAGGAACAAGGGTGGGGAGAGAGAGAGCGAGAGAGGAGGAGGGGGGAGAGGGGAAACCACGCGCTTGTTTTCCAGAGCCATCTTGAAGGAAGACGCCCAGAACTTCTAAAGTTCAAATTCCTTCCCATGTTTGAAATATACTGACTTCTAAGCTAAGAGCAAATGATAAAGATAAACCAGGCTCTTACAAGCATCCATTCTTCTGCAGAAAGATCCCCACATGACTCCAACCTATACCTTTAGACATCCAAGATACATAGAAAATATACAGGACGATGGTATTAAACTAAGAGCTGGTCGGGCGGCAGATCCTAGGTTCAGAGTTACGGCAGAGATTAATTTGAAAGAATTAAGAATATAGAGCTAAACTGGGCAGTGGTGGCCCAGCCTTTAATCCCAGCACTTGGGAGGCAGAGGCAGGCGGATGTCTGAGTTCAAGGCCAGCCTGGTCTACAAAGTGAGTTCCAGGACAGCCAGGGCTACACAGAGAAACCCTGTCTCGAAAAATCAAAAAAAACAAAAACAAATAATTTTCCTGACGACTCTTTCGGAATAATTCCAAGATGGCTGAATCTGGCCTGGGAGCGGAGAGGGAGATCCGTGGGGTAGAGATGTAGCGTGGTTGGTAGGGTATTTGCCTACCAGGCCCCAAATCCAACACACAGCACAGATCAATACCATAAATTCACTCCTGCAAACCCAGATCTCAGGGCCATCAAAGTCCTAACTCATCTCAACTTCAATGCCTTTTCCTCTTAACTTGGGCTACCAGAGACCTTTGTCTCAAAATGGTGGGGGCGAAGGAAAGGATAGAGAAAGAAAGGGCGGGAAGGAAACCACAGACCAGGGTGGACTGCTTGAGCTTTACGCTCACTGGTTCGTGGATATTACCCACTATCTACCTCAACAACCCTGGAAGCCTCTCACCTTCCCCAGCCGATGTCCCCTTCTCCCCGGGACCCCATCTCAAAGCTTTACCACCTACCTCGGCACTTTGAGCAGAGCCCCGCGTTTCTTCAGAGAGAGCAGACGACTGGACAAGGATGTCCTCAGCCTTCTAGAACCCAAAGAGCAAGTGGTCTTCCGGGCAGGTTCCTTTGTCTGGTCCTCTCGGTCACGTCACGGTGGGAGGAGCCGACCTTTCCACACTGCACTGCACCCATCCACCCACCTCGTGCTCTTGAGGCCCCTCCCAGCCTGCCTTTCACCCAGCCCGGCTGGCGCCTGGCGTGGCCACCGTCTTCTTCCGGATACCTTTGAACACCGTATGGAGCACAACAGCTGCGAAAGTTCTCCTCTCTCCCTCCATTAGGCGTACAGCGTACACCCATACTTTTTGCAAGACCGGTGGGGTCACCCATAGAGAGAAAAGACACAAAAAGAGAAACAGCCACAGACAGACAAATAAGACCGAGATCAGTTAGGATTACTACTGCTGCGGCTAAACACCGTGACCAAAAGACCAAATTGATGAAGGCAGGATTTATTTGGCTTACACTTCCATATTACTGTTCGTCAAAGGAAGTCAGGACAGGAACTCAAGCAGGGCAGGAGTAGATGCAGAGGCCATGGTACAACTTACCGACTTGCTTCCTCTAGCTCGATCGCCACCCACAAATAGGCTGGGCCTACCCCCATTGATCACTAATTGACAAAATGCCTTATAGTTGGATTTCAGGGCGACATTTTCTCAACTGATGCTCCTTCTTCTGTGATCCTTCCAGCTTGTGTTAAGTTGGCACACAACCAAACGGTACATCATTCTTCTACATAAAGGCTGGGGCAGTCTCTTGTCCTTAGATTGTTGGACCTCACCAAATTTGGCATCGTTGTTCATTCATGCTCATTCCTATCTTTTTAGATTTAATTTTGCTGTCTATAATATGTAGTCCTTAGAAGTTAATTTTTATTATTTATTTACTTAGTCTTTTCTAGGGAGAGTGTGCATGTGCCCCAGCAGACACGTGGAGGTCAGAAGACAATGTGCTCAAGTTGGTTCTTTCCTTTACCACGTGGGGGCCAGACTTGGCAGAAAGTTCTTTTATCTGCTGAACCATCTCACTGGTTCCTCCCCCCCTTTCTTGAAATGTTGTCACCTGACTGCTCTCCCTGCTGATTCTCTGCCCAAGCCTCACACATGACTAGTAGCTTTTTGGAAAGAATCTAAACGAAGGAGTAATTCTAGTTGAGATATTTTATAAGAAAAAAAATGTTTGGCGGATGAAGCTTATAATGGACACAAGAAAGGTGAGGAAAGAAAACATCTGGCTGAAGATTATTAAGCTAGTCAGTCAGCCAGGCAGGTAACCCTCGCTTCCCAGAAGGAAATCTCGTCTTATTAAACTCTGTCAGAAAACTGTTCACACACTTTACCAAGAATGCTAATCGCTTCCCAGACAGAGTTGTAAATTACATCACACAAAAACCACTCCGTCCGGGACCAAGTTTGAGCCCATTTTCTTTCTGATTCTCATAAATGTTAGTTTCTTTTAGGATTCTACCCAAAGTTATTTCCCACTACTAGTGCGATCAACCAGGATCCTCCAAACCAGGCTCATACGTAACCTTCAACTCATACTTTGTTTGGTTGGTTTTTTTAATCTTTAAGTTTTGATTGTTTTTTTTTAAACAAAACAAAACAACAACAACAAAACAGTCTATAGTGTAGCTCTTGTTGTTCTAGAACTCACTATGTATACCAAGCTGGCCTGAAACTCACAGACATCTGCCAGTCCTACCTTCTGAGCACTCAGACTAAAGGCTGTGACACTACATTCATTTTGTATCTTCAGCAGCTTCTTAAACACTACCTCCAAGCTCAGCCTCCCCTAAAGAAGATTAATCTTCCTCTTTTCTCCCACTCAGTCGGAAGATTTGAGGCAGGATAAAAGGACGTGGGGACATGGGGGAGAGAGGAGGAAAAGAACTCTTTCCTTTGGAATCTGGTTGAAGACTCTCGTGAGAGCAGAGAAACTCCTGACAGAGGGAACAGAACTGCAGTTGGGCTGGTTCAGTTCTTGGAGCTCACCGTAAGCCATGGAGAGAGGTAAGCAGAATAATAATAATAGTAATAATAATAAGCCGTTCAATAAGATACTTACACGTTCCCTCTCCACACCCCTACTTTAGTGCAAAGGCTTATGTACCACAGCCACATAAGGATGATGTCTGGCCAGTGTTCCGAATTATTCAAATTATCCATTAAAGCATAACTTTACTTCTTTCTCTCTCTTAGCATACTTTCTTTAACACTCCAGGCTTTCTCCACGTCACATATAGAGTTCCTGACTTTCTCTCTAAAACTTGCCTTCTCACCCCGGGCTGCTCATCAGCCATGTGTCTGGCACCCATGACAGCTTCAATGACACAGCTTTTTCCCCCTCTCTCATCCCCCTCTCTCATCCCCCTCTCCTCCATCCTTCTCCAGGCAGCTGCTGAGGTTTACAGCTCATCTGTGCAGGGCTTTTCCTTTTAAACACTAATAAAATGATTCTTGAGCTTTTGTTTGAGTCCATTCTTAAATTCTTTTATCAATGAGACAGAACCACGAAAGACCTGGATTTGCCTACATCACTATCTCCAGCTGGGATTGAGAATTCCAACACAATGAGCGTCCTTTGCTGAAGGCCCTTCTCTGTTCCAACCATGAATCGGCAGTTTCCAGGGCTCTTACCAGAAGCTCCACCCACTGTAGAGACGACGCGTCCTCATCCTCTTGTGCAACCCTGACTTTTGGTCAGGGTTCTGGTTTTCTCTTATCTGACTGCAATCCTACCCCAGGCCCTGCTGGAGCCACTCTGTAATCTCAAGTATGGATAAAGGAAGTAAAGACCAGGGAGAGTTCGCCTTAGAAACCCGCTGTACGATGAAATTCAGAAAAGCCAAACCTACCCATAGTCACCCCTGGAATACTTAATCAGGGGTATGAACCGCTCAGAGGAAAGTCCACACTCATTTCTCCAATGTGCCTTACTCTCAGTTTTATTATTTTAAGATTTGCTTTATTTATTTTAATGCATATGAGTACACTGTAGCTGCACAATTGGTTGTGAGCCATCATGTGGCTGCTGGGAATTAAACTCAGGCCCCCTGAAAGAGCAGTCAGTGCTCTTAACCGCTGAGCCATCTCTCCAGCCCCTACTCTCAATTTTTAATAAATTCCAACTCTGCTTTATAATGGTTTGTCCTCAAATTCTATGCATGGCTTGACTGAGCATGAAGTTATGCGTGAGTAGAGGTCTCTCAAAAAGAACTCCATCCTGGACAGCCTTGGTGACACACACACCTTTAAACCCAGCAGTAAGGAGGCAAAGTTAAGTGAGTGTAACTTTGGGGCCAGCTGGATCTACAAAGTGAGTTCCAGACTAGACAGGGCTACCCAGTTGAAACCCTGTCTCAAAATTCAAGCAAAACAAAACAAAACCTCCATCCCTTGGGCTGGAGAGATGGCTCCGTGGTGAAGAGCAGTTACTGCTTCTGGGTTCTGTTCCTAATACCCAGATGATGGCTCACAGCTATCTATAACTCCAGTTAGAGATAATTTGTGGTGCACGCCTTTAATCCTACTTTATCTTGCTCATCCTTCACCAGACGCTTCCCCTGTTTAAGGCCTTTTCACTTTTCTTCAGTTCCATTGCTTCAGAGCCTTTGCAAAATCTCACACCTGAAACTGGGCATTCTTCTGTCTCTATAGCCTTTCTAAGTCAGTATAATGTAATGATGAAACGCCTGGTCATTCTTCCCAACCCCGCTTCTCTAGGCCTCATTGGATTTCAGCTTTATTTCTGAGTTTTCTTTTCTTTTCTTCTCTCTCTCTCTCTCTCTCTCTCTCTCTCTCTCTCTCTCTCTCTCTTGTTTTTGTTTTGTTTTGTTTTTGTTTTTCGAGACAGGGTTTCTCTGTGTAGCCCTGCTGTCCTGGAACTCATTTTGTAGACCAGGTTGGCCTCGAACTCAGAAATCCACCTGCCTCTGCCTCCCAAGTCCTGGGATTAAGGGCATGTGTCACCACCACCCGGCTTATTTCTGAGTTTTCATTTCCTCCATGTTTGTGATGTTTGTGATGTTTTAGATTGCTTATTTAAGGACAACCAAGGCTACACAGAGAAACCCTATCTAGAAACAAACATACACAGACAGACAGACAGACAGACAGACAGACAGACAGACAAAATAACAACAAAAGATAAGATCTGAGATATATATATATATATATATATATGACATAAAGAATAAATCCATGTTGTTTGTGCCAAAATAAATAGAATTAGAGACTCCATGTCGTCTATGGCCATACAGCAGGAGGCACAGCTCAGAACTGCCACACAGGATTCTAGGATTCTAACAATGTCTGGTTCTACAATTCTTAGTCCCTCTACTAAGGAAAGGGTGGGTGCTGGTCTTGGCCAGAGAAAAGAATTGTAGAACCAGTCATCAGGACACAGTTGGCCATTGTTTAAAGAGATCTTAACACAGCTCTCAGCACTTACGAAGAATGTGTGAGCTTCCTAAAGGAGAGTCACATGTGTCATCACAATGACCTCTGTAGGACTTTGGACACCTTTGACATTTGACTGCTCAGTGGGTTTCTAAGGGACCGCCCATCCACTATCTCTATGGATCACTAGGTGGCTCCTAAGGTGCCTTGGATGGAATTACAATTTGGGAAGATAAAACCAGGAGCCACCAGGGTTGTACAAGCAAGCTAGAACATGTCCTTTGACTATAAAAGGGTTTCTGTTGAGATGCCTAGAAAATTGTAGGTTTTCAGAGAGAAACGCCCGAAACAAATGCTATCTGTGTTAGAATCCTTGTTCTTGGCTGGCTAGAGGCTTCAACTACATTTGGGAGTAAGCAACTCCTTTCCCTTCTCATGTCTCTGTAGAGTCCCCATCTCTCTGTCCTGCTTTAGTTTTATTCAAAATAAGCCAGAGCCAGAAAGACAAAGGTTTCAGGCTTTCTCTTATTATACAAAAACAACACCATAAAAATATAAGGTGAATGGCTTGAGCATACAAGGAAGCTGAGAGCTGGAACAAAAGAGGGTGAGGGATGAATATGATCAGAATACACTATTTACACGAACAAAAATGTCATAAGACACTCATTAGTTTGATATGACAAATACATGCTTTTAAAAGGAGACAATTTTTAAGTCTCTAACCTGACGGACAGGGAAGTAAAACATTGTTCTGAAAAATCACACTTAAAAACAGAAAAGCTACAGCTGCCACATTTCTACTTGTCATTCTGGTGCAGATCATAAAAGTGACACACGAAGAAGTCAAATAATTAGAGTAAGAAAGAGACTGGGTTTCTCTTCCCAGGTGCATGCCTGTAACCCCAGCATATGAGAGGCTCAGGCAGGAGGCCAGCCTGGCAACATGTAAGAAAACATGGGGAAACCCAACAACTAACAAACATTCACAGTGAATGATAGCCTTCATTTTAATTTTCCTTTAAAAAATAAAAAACTTCTTTGGACATTTATTTTGTCTTCTGTGTGGGAGACAGGTATGGGTGTGCCAGGCTTGCCTGTAAAGGTCAGAGGACAGCTCGTGGGAGTGGAGTCTCTTCTACCATGTGTGTTCCAGGGCTCGAACCCAGTTAGACCTGGCTCCATGCACTTTGACCAGCTGGAGCCATCTTGCCAGCCTGCATTCTTGTTTTCTCACATCAAAATAATAAATGGTGTATCCTAGAGAGACTGAGACTGGGAGGAAAGTCACCAAAACAACCTATTTCCAAAAGACTATTACCATTGCCTACTCACAGACCATTACCATTGCCAACTCAAAGACCATTACCATTGCCAACTCAAAGACCATTACCATTGCCAACTCAAAGACCATTACCATTGCCAACTCACAGACTATTACCAAAATGACAACCCCCACATACTTTTCCTGTCCTGTGTGTTTGCATAGATAGCTACATGCACAGATGCTTATTTAAACAGATGAGGTCATATAATAATTCTATTATATTAACAATTTAATTTATCCACTGATTGGGCTTCAAGGTTATTTTTTCTATTTTTAGAGAAATGTCTTTACAGCCATATAATCCATGAAACAATTTTATTTAAAGTTGTATTGACAGTATAATAGTCCACCATATACATGGAATTTGTCTTAGTTTTACTGATGAGTAATATTTCTACAAATATTTTTTTTTCCTTTCAAATATCTTACCAAGTTTTAAATGTCCTGAAAAGAGTAGGGGAGTGAAGTATTTTCTGTTTTGTTGGGTTTTGGTTTGGGGGTTTGGGGGGTTGTTTGTTTGTTTGTTTTCTGATAGGAAGAACTTCCTAAAATGCTAGGCAAACGTTGGACTGCTAAGCTACATCCCCGACCTTGTGTCTAATGTTCTGTAAGATTTATTTTACCAAACTGCTTTTTACAAAACATGTTGAAGGAATGAGACAGGTCAGCTGGTAAAGATGTCTGCCAGCCAAGCCTGAGTTCAATCCCCAAGATCCAGACAGTGGAAGAAGAGAACGCACAGCTTTCTTCTGATCACACACACACACACACACACACACACACACACACACACACCATGGAACAGGCCCACACCTTCACACGTACGAATAAATAACCAAGGAGACCAAATGTATAAAAATGTAATAATAACTTTAATTATTTAACTGGGGCTCCGTAGACCCCCAGTATCAGTATGTTAGTAACTGGTTGAGTTTTCAGAGCATAGAAAAGAGGGCTGGGCACAACATACTTACAGGAGACTTGTGATCATGTAGTGAGCGATGAGAGAGGTAAAAGCTGTAACACAAATGTGAACTAAGGATCCAGCCAGTGCAGACGTTAACTGGTCTCATAGAAGAACGAGGCTGATTTGTACCAAGAGGTAAAGACGGCAAAAGGAGGGCTGGAGGTTGGGTCAGTGGTTAGGAGCACTTGTCGCAAAGGACTCACATGGAGGCCCCCTACCTCCTTGGGTACCAGGCACTCATGTGATGCCCAGATATGCGTGCAAAATACTCATCCACATAAAATAACAAAAATAAATGAAACAAAACTATTTTTTAAGAAGAGAGAAAGAACCCTGTGGGGGAAGGGGGGCACCTAGGATCTTTGCATGGGCACACAGGACGAAGAACACTCATGGTTATTATTGCTTTCTACTTGTCTGCCAGACAGTGAGCTAAGCAGTCCACATACTGCTACATTTACCTCTGGGGAAAACCTGTGAAGTATTATTATTTTCATAAAAAACATGTACGATGTGAAGATGCAAGGTTCAGAGGGATTAAGTGACGTGCTCTAAAGATCACAAAGCTATTTTGAGGTGGCACCAGGTTTGATCCAGGAGAGCCTGGCTCCAGAGGCCATGTTCTCGAGGACATCTCTCTGCTGACTCATTGCCTAGTCAGAGTCACACACTAATCAGGAACTGAGTGCACAGCCTGATATCAGTGACTTGACTCATAGCAGCTCAGTGGCTCTCTGAGAAAGAATGTAAGGACAGAAAGGCCTCCACAGGCTGTGACTTATTAAAGACGGCAGAGATGGCAAGCGGGACTTAATCGCTAATTTAAAATCTGTGGCAATGAACTTATATGCAAAGTGTAAAGACATAAGACTCCTGGGGAGTCAATGGAATATCGCCAGGCTCTTAAGCTAGTTAAAACGTTCCTAAAGTCCACATCGAAAACACAACCTTTGTGTTTTGTTTTGTTTTCCGGTTTTTGGTTTTTTGTTTGTTTGGTTGGTTGTTTTTTGAGACAGAGTTTCTCTGTGTAACCTTGACTATCCTGGAACTCACTCTGGCTGAGTTCTCTGTAAATCAGGCTGGTCTGGAACACAGAGATCCACCTGTCTTTGCCTTTATTGTGCTGAGATTAAAGGAAAATTGTTAATGTATTAGATCTCTCAAAATTAAAATGTTTCTGAAAAACAGGAAAATAAAAATATAAACTAAATACTGGGAAATACACTTCTGGGCCATGAATCCAACAAATCTACGATCCTGAGTAGAGCATGTACAAAATAGCAGTCTAATGATGGTCTGTTACTACCGTGCTTCCTGAGCATGCTTGAGGCCCTGTCTGCTTCCAGCACTGCTGGGTAGGAGGACATGTGCCTGTATCCCAGCACTTGGAGGTTTCCACAGGAAGGTCATAAATTCAAGGTCATCCTTTGCAATATAGTGAGGCCTAGCGGAAACCACTTACATAATCATTAATAAATAGATATGTATATAGTGGTAATATACATATATGCACACATATATGTATATAAACATACATGTATATGAACAAACCTGAATAATTAAGACAAGCCATTTAATTAGAAACCAAGAAGAAGTGTATCCCATGGAGACTATATACCTGGCCAGGAAGCACATGGAAGGATGCTCAGCATCTTTAGCTATCAAGCAACAACAAACCACAGTGAAATGTCATCACAGAATGGCTGAGATCAAAAGGTGGCAACATCTAAGGTGGCAAGGGTTTCTCAAAGTGGAGACTGAGTTTACACTCAGGGTCAGGTTTGTAGAGAGGCCTTCTTCTGTAGATGATCATGTTTTTGTAGCAGTTCCCACTAAGATGGAAACAGTTCATCCTACAGGGATGTTTACTAAGACAAGTAAACAACTCCAAATAACTTCAGGAAGTCCTTGAAATTCACTAGCTGCCTCCCTCCTAACTGTAGTGAGAATGGAAAAATGTCTGTCTTCTGAAAATGCTGTGCTGCTTCCTACGGAGATAAAGCAGGCTAGAAAAATGACGTGGGGGGGCGGGGCGGCGGGAAGTACTTGCCACCAAGCCTGATGACCAGAGTTCAGTCCCTGAGACCTCCAAGGTGGAACCATAGAGCCCTGCCCTTGCCATCAACCTCTACCTACAGGTTATCACACCTGCACTCCCCATCCCATGCTAATTAAATAAAAAGTAACACATTTTTTAAATTAAGATACAATAAAGCTAAGCAAACAGGACCTAGGATATCCTCTAGTGAGTGGGTAAAGGTTTAGTGGATTTCAAGGAGTTCCTGAGACAGTTCGAGTGGCTTACTTCCTGCTTAGCATTCTCACAGCCTTGGTTTTACCCTCCAGCACCACAAACAAACAAACACAATACATAAATAAACACAAACATACAAGTACCATATGGCCCACCAATTACACTTCCACATTTACCCGAGAGACACACAAACCAACATTCCTATAAAAGCCAATAGCAAATGTTTTAGCAGCTTTATTTGTAATAGACCCAAACTTGAGGCAACCCAGATGTCCTTTAGTGAATGAATAGTAAAACAAACTAGTGCACCACAGCACAGATACCACTCAGCAGTAAGCAGAAACAACCTGCTCCTGTGTGTTCGTGAGTCTCTCGGGGCATGCTGAGGGGAAAGGGGACTGAAGGGTTTCATGCCGCATGCCTGCATCATGCAGCACTGTTGAAATGATAGCATTACAGGCAAGGAAAAGAGATGAGTGATTGCCAAGAGATAACATGGGAGTCTAGGCTGGAGAGAAGGGTCTGCAGCTCGGCAAGAGCAACATGAGAGACCTTGTAATGACCAAGTTTCCATCAATCTTAACGGATCCGTGGCAGGATCCCAGCTGTCATGTTGTGCTGTAGTGTTGAAAGATGGTACTATGGAAGAGGAACTAGATGGAGGGCACACAGGATCTCCCTGTTCAAGCTGCACGTGAAACTACACAGTTCTGTCACAGTTAGAAGTTCTGTTAAATACAAATACACGAAAATATTCCTAGGAAATAGCTAAAGAGGTAAAGGAATGATCCCATGTCAGTCAACAGAGCCAGACAAGTGAAGGATTCATAAGACTATAGGCTGTGTTAAAGTGGGGCAAACAGAAGTGCATGGAGAGCTGAAAATGAGAGGAAACGCAGAGCTCTTTAATTTCTCTGTCACTGGAGTCTGCTCTCTACACAGATGACCAAAGGGAAGCTTTCTGTGGTAGAAACCACCAGGGATTTTCTGAGGGCAACAGGAAGCTCAGCTAAATTTTACTTAATGGGATTTCTCCAGTCCAGGCCTAGTGACCCCACCCAGGATGCCCTCCCAGGTTCCCAGAATCCCATTCCTGCCTGCTGGCCTCCCTAGGCCGAACAAAGCACTCCTGTAGATATCCAGTATGTTCCTGCCCGGCATCCCATTGTGGGGCAAGCCTACCAGGTCGCACTGCAACATTTATCTTAGTTTAAAATACATGAGAGGGATGTTGTTGGCAAGGATCCAGGGGTAATGAATTCTATGTTCTAGAAAAACAGAGAAAAAGAACTATTTTCAACTTGAAAGTAAAGGCTGGCAGGGAACCAGCTGAGGGAAGCCCTCTGGGGGCAGGGATGGGGGAAGCAGGCTGGTTAGTTAACTTCCAGATCGCGAAGGTGGGCAGAGTCCACTGAAGCAAACAAAGCCCTTTTTGATTTAAGAGACTTAGTTGCCATCCAAGGCCAAGGATACCAAAAATGTTACATAAAGGCCCTCCTCAAGTGAGGATTCTGCAGTCCAAGCTCTGGGACTCTTAACAGCTAAAGCCTGGAGGATAAGAAGCAGGAGGATGTGTATGTATCCAGACACACATTATAATACCAACTGTTCCATTGCATCAGTAAATCGGAATTGCTTTTTTTTTTGTACCATGAGAAGCAAGGGTTGATGCTTTTTGAATGCCCATGTCTAAGAAAGTGCAGAGTGAAGAAACTTCAGTAAGTAACAAAGGAGGTGCCTTATATTTTCCTGGATAAAATGAGAAAATTCATTGAGGCATTAAAACTAGGGAATTCACAACAGTTTAGTAACAATCTGAATGACTTTAGTAACAAAGGACAGGGAATAGCATTAACAAATAAGATTCAAAGATAATAATAACAACTATAATAATATCTGCTTTATTTGACCTCTCTTAGACCTCTCTTGGCTCCCTAAACTATTAGTCTCGAATCTGCAGAAAGGAACACAGGAGCAAAATCAAGATAGTGACCAGACACAGTGATGTACACTTCTAATCCCAGCACTGATAGGCTGGATGAAGGTGGATCAAACCTAGGGGCTGGTATCGTTACAAGAAAGTGGAGGCAGGGAGGAATTGGAAAGCCACAGAGAGGCACCAAGAGGGAAAGGCAGAAAGGCAGTAACCCAGCTCCAGGGAATAAAATACAGCTGCCCAAAGCAGAGTCCTTCCACTGTCTGGAGGGTTAGGACAGTGTTGACACCTTGCTTTTGGGCTGAAATAATTAATTTATATTGGTTCTGTTGTTTCTCAGTCAAGTCCCCTGTAGGCCAGACTGCCCTCAAAATCTCTGTGTGACTAAAGATAACATTGAACTCCTGATCTCCCCTTCCTGAGTGCCGGGACCACAGGCAAGTTCCAAACAGTTGGCTAAATTTATATTATTTAAGACACCAAGTGGATGGCAAAGTTCATAGTTGATCAAGAGGTGCTCTGCCCCTGTCCGTGTGTCTGTACCTGTTTATGTGTCGTCATCTGTTGTTATTGTCACACACACACTGCCCCTCCCCACCCCACCCCCGCCTACCCTAGCACTGGGACTTGGACCCAGGGCCTCCTGATTATTAGGCAAGCAGTTACATCTAAACTATATTGGCAGTCTTCCCTCCCATTTTCTTTTACACCTTTAATTTTTCGTTTTGAAACACGTCTCACTAAGTTGTCCAGACTGGCCTTGAACCCTTTCTGTATCCCAGGCAGACCTAGAATTTGTGATCCTTCTGTCTCAGCCCCCTAAGTAGCTGGGATTATAAGGTCTGGCTTGGTTAGAAGATTTTAATGGTAAAGACAGTAATAACAACAAACACCTCAATTACACTTATGGAAAAAAATAAATTATGATAAAGCTCCTACCTTATTTTGGAGAGCCTCTTGCAGGCCCAGAATCAGGAACCACCAGGACTTGCTTTCCACGACACTCTCCCCTTTGTATCTGCTTCTTTACCCCCTTCTCCTTCTCCCCCACCTCCTCTCTCTCTTCCTCTATTTCTCAAGATCAAAGCCATCAAGAGACCTGGAGTTTATCTTTGACATCCACAGAAATTGACTACCTTCTCTCACTTGCGGTTCCAAGAAGTACCAAGGGAGAAGCAATGGGTTTCTGAGGTGAGGATTCTACTAGCATTCACTGGTCAGCAGGTGTGAGCATGTCACCCTTCTGATATTCTCACAGAAACCACAAGCTGGGAAGGAGAAAGGAAAGAAACCACTCAACCTCCTTAAGAACCCAACTCACAATACGTAAAGTTAGTTTCAGTGGATATATAGAAACATATATATTAACTTATCTTGGACCCCATGTATGCAGTTCCTCCCACTCCCCCAGCAGAGCATGGACCCAAACCATATCTTGCCAAATGACACAAAATTGAACAGCCCTCTTGGGTCACCATCCCTGGGACTTAGATCTTAGTACCCAGGGAATGATGTCACTCCCAGAATCCCAGCTGTTCAAGACCATGGGAAATAGAGGGAGACAGAGGTAGGTAAAAGAATAAAGAGACTAGACCACTGTGGTGGATCATGAAGACAGAGTGTGGGCCCTTTGCCCAAGCTGCAGAGGAAATGCCAAGAAATCAAAGGCTGGAGACTGAGTGGACACTCCAGACTTTGGAAGGAAACGTTAAGGAGAAGCGAAGATTCCATAAACAGCTAGGCCCACCCTGGGTGGGGTTCTAGAAGAATAACCACAGCCTTAGACCACATCAGGGACCACTGAGGTTGGAGGCCACAGTGATATATCAGTGCTGCGTCCCAGACAGCCGCCCCGACAGGGCTGAGGATGGAACAGGCTCCCAGGAGGCATCCCAAGTGTTAGTTATTAAAGGACATCCGGGCTGGGCAGTGGGCAGAGGCTAGATGTCTGTGCAGACATATGTCACCCCAAGTAAAAGTCACTCTTTGCTCCAGACATCACAGACTTTCGAGACACTATCTGCATCAGGAACGCAGCATGGCCAGAAGACAAAAGACAAAAGACACAACAACACGACAAAAGACACAAAAACACAGGTTGCAGGGGATTCAACGACATTCCTGCCCACAGCCCAGCTGGATATGGGGTTCATAGCAAACTGCAAAACTAAGAATGAGGCTCTGCACCCACCATTAACCAATGACTGGGCATATGCCTACAGTGCACAAACAGACACCTTTAATGTAAAGACTGCAGATTTTTACTATACTTGCTGCATGTAGCCACAATTAGTCCTGTAGGTCAGTTAGGACTCCCCTGGACTATCAAATGACAGTAAAAAAGACCACTATACCATATGCTTGGCTGTTTAGGGGAGAGGAAATGCCAGGCTCTAAGCTGGTATTGAGGAAAGTGTCTCATTTATTACCTACCTGGGGCACCCTACTGGTGAAGGGGTGGAACCACAGACAGCCAGGCAAGGGAGTGATTCCATTTCCCTTCCCCACTCCCTAGGCCTCTGCTTTAAGGAGAAAGTCAGGAGAAGCTTACTGAGTCCAGGCCTAGAACATCAATGAAAAATCTCTCCTCCCTTCATAACAGGGTTCCATGTAGCTCCAGGTGTCATATTCAATCATCCTGCCTGGGTGACCATTTGGACCGCAGTGTCGGGCATCAAACCCAGGACCACATGTATGCCAGGCCATCAGTCCACCACCTGAGCTACAGCCTCAGGGAGACTTCTGTACATTCAAAAATTATTCATAAAAGTGAGAAGGCTCAATGGGTAAAGGTGCTTGCTGCTAAGTCTTACGACCTGAGTTCAATCTCCAGGACCCCATAGTCGAAAGAGAGAACCAGCTCCCAGAAGCTGTCTTCTGACCTCCACTAGAATGCTGTAGTACACACCCTCCCCCATATGAATACGTTATTAAGAATGAATTTAAAAAAAAAAACATGATTCAAAAGTTACTTAGGCTTTTTATATTTTTTAATGGTTAGTGGTTTTCTAAATCATTTATTATAAACTTTTAAAAATGTCTTTTCATTCACGTGGATGTGTGTGAATGAATGCCATCTGCGCACTGGGTGCCCACAGAAACCAGGAGGGGGTCCTAGAGCCCCTGGAGCTGGATTTTAATGTGGTTTTGAGCCTCATTGGGTGCTGAGAACCAAACTTCAGGGCTCTACAAGAGCAGCAGGTGCTCTCACCCACCAAGTGACTCGCCAGCCCGTTACTTAGTTTTGAAAAGGGTTTCTTCAACTTTACAGAATCAAAACCCTAGAGGCTTCTTCTGTTAGTTTATAAATTAAACATAACTTTTATAGATGTGGCTAAATTTAAACAATCATTTTGAGAGGACATTTGATTGATGTTTGGCCACATTTACAAATTCCCTTAATTAGCCTACTTTAAATATTTTAGCTGCATATTATATATTTAATATATTCAATTTATTTTGTTGAGTACTTCAATTGCGTGACTAACAAATCTCTGAGTACTTAAGTGATTCATATATATCCAATAAATTAATCTTATAAATATGTTAATCTTACATTCTTATACATGCCTAATATTGCATTTACATCTTGAAATGGTTCCACTTAAAATCACAAATGTAAATCAATTACTTAGATTACACATTTTAAATAAGGGCTGAAAGTCTAACATACTTCAAGAGGCCACATTCTTTGAAATATTACAGATATTTAAGTCACTAAATATACAGATTTCTTTACAGAAAAGTACTAATACAATGTGTGTGATTTACTTAAATATTTATATTCATCATAAACCTTCCCAGTGTTAAAAAAGTTACTGCTTTTTGAAGTTTGTTTTTCAAGTTATTTTCATATTATTTTCCAAACTACTTGAATTGTTGGTTAACTCTGCAGCCACAGACATATGGGGGATTTTGCTCCTGACACTGTTGCCTGCATAGGTCATTTTCTCCTGTTCTCTCTCCTTTCCTGCCCTCCCCTCCCCTCCTCTGCCTCCACTGCCACCCTCCCTCCTGTTCTGAGATAGGATTTCACTATGTTGAGGCTGATTTCAAACTTGTAACCCTTCTGTATCTCAGTGTCCCAGGTACTGAGATTGCTAGCATGAAATACCATGCCTGATGCCTAACCACTCACCCTCTCCCTCTTTCCCTCCCTTTCCCTCTCTTCCCCTCCCTTCCCTCCCTTTCCCTCCCTTTCCCTCTAGTCCCTCACTTCCTCTCCCTTCTTTCCTCCTTCCTTCCCTCCCTGTCTCTAACAGTGTCTTGTGTATCCCCGTTGGTCTTGAACTCAGTAAGTAGTGAAAGATAATTTTGAGCTTCGAATTATCTTGTGTCACCTCCTGAGCATGCATTGGGATTGCAAGTATGTGGTGTGTGCCACCAAACCCAGCTTCTCTGGTTCTGTGGGTGGAAACCAGGGTTTCAATGCCCACTAGGCAAGTACTCTCTCAACTGAGTTATGCACCAACTCCCTCATACTTGGTTTTCTTTTCTTTCTGTCTATCTTTCTTTCTTTCTTTCTCTCTCTCTCTCTCTCTCTCTCTCTCTCTCTCTCTCTCTCTCTTTCTTTCTTTCTTTCTTTCTTTTTGTTTTTGAGACAGGGTTTCTCTGTATAGCTCTGGCTGTCCTGGAACTCACTCTGAGACCAGGCTGGCCTCAAACTCAGAAATCTGCCTGTCTCTGCCGGCTTTGTTGTTGTTGTTGTTTGTTTGTTTGTTGGTTTTGTTTTAATCATCAGATATGAAAAAGCCTTAGTTTTATGCTGTAGTGTTTCAGGACCATGTCCAAGCAGTGGAAGATCAACATGGTCCCAGCCACAGGAACATCGCAAGCGTGGACTAGGCTAAAGGCCATGGTTAGCATCTAAATCTGTCAGATCATCAAGTATGCATCCCCTCCACCTTCCACATTTACTGTGTAGCAAACATAAAACAGACAGGCCTTATAGCCAGCTTCTGCAAAGATTCCCAGTGATTCTCACCACCCAGCCGTCACTCCCTGGGTGGGCCTACATAGCCAACTGGATATTGTGGAGGTGGCCATGAATTTTCAAGTCAGGTCAGAGATGACACTGGTCATGAGATCCCTTGCAGTCTTAGGTCATTTGCTCTGGTGGAAGCTAACACAGCCCTGTGCTGTGGTCTGGGAGGGTCTGACTATTCCAACCCACAGCCAGCTTGTTCCCGGCTTGCCAATCCGGAAAAGCAGATTCGCCAGCTCCAGGCAAACCTTCAGCTAAGCACAGCCGGCCCACATTTCAACAGTGGCCTCATGAGACACACTGATTCAAGACTAACCAACTTTATCTCCTTCTCCCTTCACAGATATCCCAAACAATGTAGTTCTCCCAAATTCTTTATCTAAAGAAACCCTGTGGTACATTTGGGGTTCATTTATCACATCGCAATAAATAGCAGACGAATGGTCACATAGGGCTGACTGGCTAGAGGTTCAGAGGGCACACGCTGTTGTTACCAAGCCTGAAGGCCTGCGTTTGATTCCAAAGGAGACTAGAGAATCACAAGTTGTTTCTGACTTCAAACACATGACAAGGGTTAGAATGAGGCACACTGACCTCCTCACACACATACCAAGGTACAGTGTGGTGAGAGGGGTATAGGACACACACATCTCAGCGTAGGGTGGGGGGGGGCGCACAGAAATAAATAATGTACAACCCCAAATCGAAATTGTATTACGTAATTTTCGAAGCCAATTAGGCCCTATCAGCCTTCACTCACAGGCTAACACCATTTGTTTGATTAAACTGTTGCCAGGGGTTTGGGTCCCAGCCCAAGCTTGTGATTCCAGCATTTAGAAAGTGGCAGCCAGAAGACTGTGGGTTTAAGGCCAGCCAGCGTGGGCAGCATAGCAAGACCCTCTGTTTAAAAAAAGAAAAATCAAAACTATGACTTCATCCCCAAATCCCAAAAGTCTTTCCTGTTTGGTTGGTTTGGTTTGAGTCAGTGTCTGTAGACATAGGCTTGTTTGGCTTTGAACTTTAGCATGGAACTCTATCTATTGCTCTTTATTTTTTTAAATAATAAAAAAAATGAACTTGTGCTTTATTCACTTTTTCTCTCTGTGTGTGCACAGGTCTCTTGGCACACGTGTCAGAAACCAGCCTCAAAAGTGAATTCTCTCCTTCCACCGAGTGGGATCTGGAGATGAAACACACACCAGCAAGCTCCAGCCCCACCTCACTGACCTTCTCATCCTTGCTATTATAATTTCCCACAATTTCACAGAGACACAAAATTATATTGAATCTAGTGGTATCTGAAAAACCTAATTTTGACTCTTCTACTGGCCCCTCTCATTCCAACGACTCCCACTTGACCAGATTAAGAGTCTGTGTTTTAATTTATTCTGTTTTACTCCATGCATTTTGGTGTTTTGACTGTGTGTGTATCTGTGTACACTTCTGCGCCAGGTACCCACAGAGGCCAGAGGAGGTCATAGGATCCCCTGGCACTTGAGTTACAGAGGGCTGTGAGTCTCCACATGGGTGCTGGGTACCAAATCTGGATCCTCTGGAAGAGCACTTAAGGGCTTTTAACTTCTGAGCCATGTCTTCAGCTCCAAGAATTTCTATCTGAGCGGGCAACACCTTCTAGAAATCTACTACTAACATGTCCTTAAGTCCAGCTGCTGTCACCGCCTTCCACATGGTGAGAGAGAGAGAGCTCTGGATCCCCTAGGACTGGAGCCAGACCTTTCCAGTAATCTATAGCACTGTGAATGACACTATCATCTATTATTAGGTTGCCTATGCCAAAAAAGCAAGAGACATTCTTTTTCAAAAAGTTTTTATTACATTTAGTCTATTTGCTTTATGCATTATGTCTGCATACCACAGTACTTGGAGAGGCCAGAGAACATCTTTAGGAGTCAGTTCTCTCCTTCCATTATGTGGGTCTCAGAGGTCAAACTTGGATCAGTTAGGCTTGGTGGCAAATGCCTTTATCTGCTGAGCCACCAGGCTGGCTCTCCCCTACCCCTTTTTTCTATTTTTAAAACAGAGGCTCTTTATTCAGCCCAGGTACAACTTTGCCATATAACTGAGAATGACCTTGAACTTCTGATCTTCTTGCTTCCCCCCACCCAATTCTAGGATTACAGGTATGTACTACCACACCTAGAGTATTTGTAGGGCTAGGGTTGAACCCAGGGCTCTGTGTATCTGAGGCAAACCCTCTGTCACTGAACCCCAGACCATGATAGTCTGGGGCTCAGTACTTGTATACCACCATCAGTGCCTTAGATGCTCTCTCCAGAGCACATCCCTAATCCAATACTGTCCCTTCATCCCTTGCCCTACACCCCTAGATCATACCCCTAGGTCTATGGCCTCCCTACTGAAGTACTCTTGTGAATAACATGGTTGTAAATGTCACATAAAGCCTTTGAGTGACATGGTTCATTTCTTTTAGGTAGCTATCTACAATACAATCACTAGATTCATTGGTAAATACCTAATTTTATAAGAAATTGCCAAAAGATTTTCTAAAACAATTGTTATTTCGGTTTTGTTTGTTTGTTTGTTTGTTTTGTTTTGTTTTTGAGTCAAGGTTACTCTGTGTAATAGCCAACCCTGGCTGTCCTGGAACTCACTTTGTAGGCTGGCCATAACGTTCAAAGAGATCCACCTACCTCTGCCTTCTGAGTTCAGAGATTAAAAGCCTGAGCCATGTCATGGTTTGAATATGCTTGGCTCAGAGAGTGGCACTATTGGGAGGTGTGGCCTTGTTGGAGTAGGTGTGTCACTGTGGTTGTGGGCTTTAAGACCCTTGTGCTAGCTGCCTGGGCACTAGTCTTCCACTAGGAGCCTTCAGAGGAAGATGTAGAACTCTCAGCTCATCCTGCACCATGTCTGTCTGGATTCTTCCATGTTCCTGCATTGTTGATAATGAACTGAATCTCTGAATCTGTAAGCCAGCCCAAATTAAATGTCTTTTATAAGATTCGCCTTGGTTATGGTGTCTATTCACAGCAGTAAAACCCTAACTAAAACATGCTACCACACGCTGCCCCAGTTGTCATTTCTTATTGTGTCCCTTCCAGCAATTCATGATAGCATCAACAGTTTCCTGTCCTTTCTAGCTCTTGGTACTGTTTTTGTCTTTTTTCTTCCATTCTAAATGTGTGTGTGTGTGTGTGTGTGTGTGTGTGTGTGTGTGTGTGTGTGTAGGCCAGAGAACAACTTTGCACTTTCCTTCTACCAGATAGGTTCCAAGGACAGCAGTCAAGCTGTTAGGAGTGGCAAGAAACACCCAGAGATCCATCTTGGTGGCCCTTCTAAAATTTTTTAAGTCATCTCATATACTAGGTTTTTGTTTAGTTTGCTTTAGTTTAGGGTTTGGTTTTGGTTGAAACAAGTATTGAAATATTCTGATCCTAAGTATCTAACTTGTAGTTCTTTTTTTTTTTTTTTTTGTTTTTTGTTTTTTGTTTTTTTCGAGACAGGGTTTCTCTGTGTAGCCCCGGCTGTCCTGGAACTCACTCTGTAGACCAGGCTGGCCTCGAACTCGGAAATCCGCCTGCCCCTGCCTCCCAAGTGCTGGGATTAAAGGCGTGTGCCACCACCACGCGGCCTAACTTGTAGTTCTAATGGCTATTTACAGTGATGAAATAAGATGCAAAACATTTCTGCTCCCCCCAACCCCTAGTTATTTACCTCTTATGATAATTGCAGTTACTTCTCAACTTTACAGAACCTAAGGTCACCCAGGAGATGAGCTTCTCTGAGTTTCGGAACCCTGTGGGAGAAGGTCTCCATTAAAGTAACTGAGGTGGCATCAGTCCTTGGCGAGGCAGCCTGAGTTACATAAATGGAGAAAGAGAGCTGAGCAAAAGCAGGTATTTATCACTCTCTCTGCTTCCTGTGTGGGAATGCAGTGTGACCACCCAGCTTCCCCCCCACCCCCACCCCTGCCTGCTACCATGTCTTCTCCACCTTGATGAACTGTATCCCCTGGAACCTTCCTCCCTTTAGTTGATTTTGACAGTGTTTTAACCTAGCAACAGCAAATGGAAACAACCCTTTCAGTCACGCCCCAAGGTGAGAGGCAGCTACTTCTGGGATACCTGCATTTCTGGTCTTTCTTTTTCTGTCCCCTTTTCTTTTGCCTCCCTCCTTCTCTTCAGTCCTCCCTCCTTCCTCCCTCTCTTGCTTGTTTCTTTGTTTGTTTGTTTGTTGTTGTTGTCATGTAGCAGGCTGCAAGTTCTAGAATTATAGTTGTGAGCCACCATGCCTCAAGGCCTGCCAGCTTCCCCTGTTCTCAACATAATAGTTTTGGGATCCATCCATGTTATTGCATATGTCACGGATTTTTGGCTTGTGCTGTGGGTAATATTTTATTGCATGGGCATGATGTGCTTGTTTATTTGCCCTTTTTGGGGGTTGGTTTTCATTTCACCCTTGCTTTTTGAGACAAGGTCTCAATATGTAGCTTTGGCTGGCTTAACACTCACTATGTAGACCAAGTTGGCCTCACATTTGTGGCAGTCCTCATGTGTCAGCTTCCCAAGGGCTGAGATCACAGGCATGCACAACCAGGGACAGTGAGTTATTCACCTTTGTTACTCAACTGTTACTTGAATTTCATTCCTTCTTTTCATCAGAGAGAAATGGAAGTTATATGTGTTATGTATGCACCATACCTGAGGAGGTGAGTTTAATCAACAGATCTCACATAGTGGAAGGAGAGAATCAACTCCTGTAAGTTGTTCTCTGACTTTATACTGAGTCTTGTGTGTGTGTGTGTGTATGTGTGTGTGTATGCACACGCGTGTATGTGTCTGTGTCTGTGTGTCTGTGTCAATCGGTAAGCACACACAAACACAAAATGAATGCAAAACCAACCTTTTTTAAAAAAGAGAAACACAGAAACAGTAGCTTGCTCCTCCTCCACCTTTTGGTTTTTTGTTTGTTTGTTTGTTTGTTTGTTTTTTGGTTTTTTTTTTAACCTTCTCATATAGTTTTTGAGCCATATGGGTTTTGAACCCAGGCCACCGGGTTGCCAGCAAGGACACTACCACTGAGTTACATTCCTTCTCTCTGCTTCTTACAATCTGATCTACACAGGGCAGCCAGATGGCTCTTTACAGTGAATGACTCAAGTCTCATCTGTGTTCTGCTTAGTAACAGTTCATGGCTTCTCTTCCCACCTAAAAGCAAGACGTCCAAGCTGCCTACTAGGGTGAGTAAATCCAGACCTCAGTAAGTCTCAACTTGGCTGCACAGGGGACTCCACGGGGAAACCTTTGATCAAGTGAGTTGGACTCTTTGGATGAGGTCTATGGGTCTCTGCAGCTCCCTGGGAGATGCTCACAGGCCATGGCATGTGACCTGGCCCCTGACTCTCCTGCTTTATCATCACACCACAGCCCCTCCTCCCAGTCCTCTGAACACAGCGACTCTATCCCACATCAGGGCTCACACTCATATTTCTTCTCTTTGCAATGCTCTTTAGATCTTAGTGTGACTGGCTCTTTCTTGTGATTCAGGCTCAGCTGCCATCTGTTCAGAGGGGCTTTATTTTTCGCCCACCTGGTTAGAAAGAGCCATGCAGTCCCACGGTAGCTTGTCCCTTGTTCAAACACTCCATGTCACACTTATTTCCACTGTTGCTTTGTTCATTTCTCCCCCTCCCACCCCCCCAGTGTTTCTCTCCAGTGAGAGCATGGAATTTGCTTGCTCACCAGGCCATCTCTAGCATTCATAACCATGCCTGCCACACAGCAAGGCCTTAATCAATGTTGGCTGGTAGATAGAGTGTGTTTGGATGTGATGTGTGTTCCCTGGCAGGAAAGCAACAATCCAGAAAGGTTTTTCTCACTATTTTTCCCTGATGTTCGAGTAAGACAGTTAATTTTCTGGAAAATGGAGACTCTACCCTTAGGGGATGAGACCCAAGTAACAGAGCTCATTGGTTCTTCAAAGGAGGGGCATTGCTTTAGCTCTCAAATTAATGGGCATTTTGTCTTTGCAGTCCGAGTGTCTTTTGTTGTTGTTGTTGTTGTTGTTGTTGTTTTGACAGCCTGTAGCCCAGGCTGGCCTTGAACTTGCTATGTAGCTGAGGAAGATATTGTTCTTCTGATCCTCCTGCCTCCACCTCTTGAATGCTAGGATTACCAGGGTATGCTACCATGCCACCTTGATTGGTGCCAGGGATCAAACCCAGAGCTTTGTACGTGCCCAAGCACAGCACATGGAGCCGCACCTCAACTCCTGGTCTCTAATGCCTTATCTTTGCTTCGAGCTTGATGCTGTGAGAACTGAAGACAGTTGCTGAGTTTTTTTTTTTTAACAATGAATGGTGATGACTGGCTTCTAGGAGACAGAAGGAGCGGGAACCTCAGTGCTCCATTTTCTTCTGTCTGTACTTTCTCTTTATAAGCAGGCAATGTGTTAAAGCAACATTTTGAAGGAGTTTAAAGGGAAAGAGAACAATGAGACAGAGGGGAAGACAGGAAAGAAATGGGAGAATTAGAAGCACTTTCTAAATACCAGAGACTACTAGGTGTGTAGAATTCACTTGCTCATTATGATTGTACTTGAAATACGTATAATTATTTTTATTTATACTGCCCAAAATGGAACTAGAGAAAACTTCTTTTCTTCTAAATGTTCCCATCACTTAGATGTTATAATTTATAAGAGTGGACAAAACACACAAAGCCTCCTCATCAACATGGAGATCTCCTCATCAACACATAGATGGCATTACCCACAGAAAGGTCATCTAATGAAAGAAGAATTGATCAAGGATCCAGAGTGATTCTGCCAGGCCAGTCTACTGTCTTAAAGCCAACTAGAGCCAGCGCATTGGGGGAAATCCTGCAGTGAGCTTCAAATGATGACAAGGAGAAGAAACTGGTTTGGCTGCAATGTGTGTAAATACAGTCTTGTGGGTTTAGGCGACTTCTTGACCACTGTGAGACAACAGTGGCTGAAAGTGCGACAGAGACGACTCTGCCACTACCCTCTTTCATGGTAGCCCTTAAAGGTCTACGGCTTTTTTGATATTTATGCTCAGTGCTGTTGTAAATGCTCTCCTCTCCCTTCATTTCTATTCCATCTGGTTATCTTTCATCTCCGGAGCAGATTGTTGTTAACACTGAAACTAATAAGTTAACAGCCTTAATTTATTAAGTGTCCGTGCTAGCTAAAATATTTACCGTGTTTCATCTGCCCCCATAATAACACTAATGAGCTAGATAGATATCATTGATTCCTCCGCTTGGTAGATGAGAAAACTAAGGTTTAGAAACATCCAGGTGGCTTCCTTGTGCCTCAGTAGAGTCAGGCCATTGTTCCCGTCGCTCTTCTGTCCTGCTCTGTGGCCCTCAGCGCTTCTTCTGCCTCCCCTCAGTGTGCCTCAGCATCCTGTGCTAAGGTGTCACCAGGAAACCCGGGGCAGCTTCTGCTTGGTGAAGCTCTGGCCGTTGACAGCTGCTAGCTCCTCAGCACCAGCCCCCCCTACTTTCTTCCTTGCTGGAAGCAACCTCTCTAAGCTTTGGTGCAGGCTGGACGCTGGCCCAAACCTGGCTCCTCCCCCCCCCCCCCCCCCCCCGAGCCAAACAGGATGCTCCTCATCTTCCAGGAATAGCTTAAGCTCTGGAGAGTCAGCTGAAGATGGCTGGGGGTTGGGGGTGTGGGGGGGATCATTTGGCTTCTTCCTTTTCTTTTTTCTTTTCCTGACACAAGTTCTCAAGTATCTCAGGCTGGCCTCCAACTGGCTTTGCAGCCAAAGTGACCTTGGACTTCTGGTCCTCCTGCCTCCATTTCCCAAGTGTGGAGATGATAGGCATGTACCACCACACATGGTTTATTGGTACTAGGGACAAGATGTAGGACTTCATGCATGGTATGTGAGCTCTCTCTCAATGGAGGAGCTACAGCCCCAGCCTCTATTAAGCAGAAGAATTAATTAAAGGCTAACCTCTCTTTTGTCACATCAGTCTATGTGTAATGTTAGAAAAAAATGGCTCTCTTGAAGCCTTTAAAAATTTTCAAGTGTCTGAGGGGTCCTGAAACCAAAATGTTTAAGAACTACTGACTAGCCCATACCAGCCTCTACCAATACCACAAGTGTTAGGGCAGTTTCCTAAAAGGGCTTTTCTGTGGCTTGTGTTGTTATTGGAAACTTTGGGGAGTCACCTTGATGGTTGCTGAGTGATATTGGAGAAACCAGGATCCTAGTCTCATTAATAAAAGAATTATACTGGACCCAACTGGAAGCTTGAGGACAATTTTATTAGAGTTTAAAGGAAAACTCACAGAGCAGGCAAGATGTGAGTGAATCTCAACAACTTCTGGGAGGAAGAAAATGGAGAAGAGAAGGGAGGAGGGAAAGCCACGAACTTGAGTGAAGGCTGGGCAGAGGGACATCAGAGAAAGAGTAAGAAAGCCAGAGTGTTAGGATTAGTTAAACTGGAGAGGGAAAGAAAAGGAAAACTTAAGCTTTTCAAATATGTTAGAAAAGAGGTCCTGCCATCCTGAGGGGTGGTCCTGCCGTCCTGAGGGGTGGCCTTGCCGTCCTGAGGGGTGGTCCTGTCTTATTGGAGGGGCTGTGCCTTCCTAGGGGAGGCCCTACCTTCCTGGGATAGTTCGGCCTTCATAGGGGTGGTCATTGGTCTCCTCCAGCTCCAGAGCTTTTATCTTTTGGGCTGATCTTTATCCCGTCTTCTTCACAATCCAACCCCAGTGGGCACAGGAAGCTGCCTCTGACCCTCAGTGGAATTTACCTTGGCTGTTTGTGTGTTTCCAAAGCCCCACTTATCACAGCAGTTATCTGAAAGTACAGTGTCTACTTGTTTATTCAGTGTCCCCACTGGACAATGAGATCTTTGAGGATGGGGGTGGCATCCTTTTGCTTTTGTCTTGCTTGAGGCCAGCATTGCATGTGCCTACAGCATTTGGAGCTTCCGCCTGTTGAGAAAGTATTTCCTGGAGATACTGATCAATGAACTGCTCTGAGCTGATTTGCTGTTGGGCCCCGTGTTTGGAGGTGTTTGATTCTGCTGCCATGGGCCCTGAGACCTTGTCACCACAGCAGAAGGTTACCTGAACCTTTCTTCTGCTTTCTGGAGTCCCAGACCCTTCCTTCACTTGGAGCTGCACTCTTGGAGCTAAGACCTGTTGCCTCTCTTCTCAGCTTTGGGATTCATTTTGCAAGTTGCCTTCTAAGAGAAGCCAACATCAGCTACATTTGCTTTGCGCTTTGTGTGTTTTGTTTGTTTTTGAGACAGGGTCCCTCTGCATAGCTCTGGCAATCCTGGAACTCACTATGTAGACAAATTAGGGATCCCCCTGCTTCTGCATTTGACACCACACTAAGCAGATGCGTATGCTTGTGGACCCTTTCTTTCATTTTGAATAAAGACAATAGGTAAAAAGGTGTAGCGGTACTTTGGCTATCCATGCCTGGCATTTAGAGATGACCAATAATATTGTGCCTTGTACTGTCTTTGACATAGTCCCTAGTCTGTGCATGTCCTAAGACATCTTCAGATAGAGGAATGATTAATAGTGATTGTAATGGTTTAGACTCACAGAGGCTATAAACTTCCAGAGAGGTGTATGAGGTCCAGGATTAGAGAGAGGGAGAGAGAGAGAGAGAGAGAGAGAGAGAGAGAGAGAGAGAGAGAGAGAAAGTGAGTGGCATCATCTCTCTCTACTATAGATGCAATGTGACCAGCCGAATGCTCTTGCTATGGCTATATCTCAGCACCTATACAAACAAGATCCTCTTCAGTAGAAATCCCCCACGATCCATCCTATGCCACCTAAGAGAGATACAAAAACCAAACAAACAAAAAACCCTCTGAGTTCCCGTAACTAAATCTTCAATGGCCTTTTTATGAGGTCAGACATGGC
>NW_022196899.1:35177674-35181221 GCF_008632895.1 Mastomys coucha | reverse complement strand
CTTAGCTCCAAGAGTGCAGCTCCAAGTGAAGGAAGGGTCTGGGACTCCAGAAAGCAGAAGAAAGGTTCCATTTTTTTGTTCCATGAGTCTTTAAATTCTGAAAGCATGCCTCATGTTTTTCCCTACCATGATGCATTGTGTTTTTTCTTCAACCATAAGCCAATGGAAACTTCCTTCTTTGAGCTGTTTTTGTCATAACAAGAAGAGCAATAGATAGAGAGAAGAGGAAGGCCGTGAGCAGTAAGAGGAACATCCATAGGCAAAATTTACCCCCATATCTCAGCTATCACTGCATGACCTCAGAAAGACAAGAAAATGTTGGACTGGAGAGCTAGTCCTCAGCCACCAATGGCTAGGCTCATAACCAAAAATAGGGAACTATCCCCTGCCCCGCACAGTTATTTACCAACTGACTGTCCCCATGGACTTCCCTGTTCTAGATTTCCCTACAGATAGACTCATGGTCACATGTTGTTCTGTACAGTCCAGAGAGCAATCGATGATAGCCATGCATTTAGTTTTGAATGAGTGAGCTTATTAAGAATAGCAAGCAAAGGTCCAAGACTAAATAGCCATAGATAGATAGCATCATCAAGTCGGAAGCTTGCAATCATTTAGCAGAAACAGACTGGGGGAAGCCCTGAAACCGGCATGCTAGACTGGGCTGGTCATCATGTCTCCTATGACCTCCCAAGCTGGGGAACTCTTGGGCATGTTTACAGTATGGGGTATGAATTCCCTCCTGTGGAACAGTCCTCAAATATAATCAGATGGCAGTTGATAAAACTCCTTAGCTTTCCTATTACTACTGTACCAGTGGGCACATCCTGTCTGGAAGGCTGCAGTTAACATATGTTGTGTCTTTAGCAGCAAGGTCTTACCATGTAGTTCTGGTGGGCAACTGTCCTGATTCGAATGAGAGTGTCCCTCACAGCTTCATGGACTTGTACACTTGGTCCCCAGTTAGTGGTGCTGTCTGGGGAGATTTAGGAAGTGTGACCTTGTTGGAGGAAGTACGAAACAACAAAGACTACACTAGGTTGTCTGTCATCATTTACTTTCCTGTTGAGATGACAAACATTCCGACAGAAGCAACTTAAAGAAGAAAGGGTTCGTTGTGACTCACAGCTCAAGGGTCCTGTTCACCATGGTGGGGAAGTCAAAGCAATGGGAGCTTGAAGCAGCACCACTGAAACCTTTTTTTTGAAACAGTACATATTATTTCCTTAGCATCTGCTTTCATTTTCTTTTATACAAATGAATTTAAATTGAATTTCTAAAAATTCTTAGACACAGGCCATAGATTTAGATCACTTAGTAGAGTGCTTGCTTAGCAGGCACAGGACTTGGGTTAGTTCTGTAGCACTGCATATTCCAGGCACTGTGATAAATGACACGTGCAATCTTAAGACTCAGGAGGTAGAGGTAGGAGGCTCAGAAGTTCAAAGTCACCTGAAGCTACCTTGTGAGTTTGAGACTTGCTTTGGCTAAAGTAGAAATCAATCAATCAATCTTAAACACACAGAATCTTGTTAGTGCATTTATTAGACCACACCTGACATGGTCAGTAATATTTGTCATCTGTATCTCTTTCTCCACTAGATCTCCTATGCCTCAATGTGATCATCATTTTGTTTTTTTAAGATTTATTTATTATATGTAAGTACACTGTATCTGTTGTCAGGCACACCAGAAGAGGGCATCAGGTCTCATTATGGATGGTTGTGAGCCACCATGTGGTTGTTGGGATTTGAACTCAGGACCTTCAGAAGAACAAGCAGCCAGTGCTCTTAACTGCTGAGCCATCTCTCCAGCCAGTGATCATCATTTCTTACGTGAATTTGTTTGCCCCATTACTTCTTGGTGTCTTCAACATGGAAGATATCTATTAAATATGTGTATTGGTTGTTTAAGTCTACCAGTTACTTGAACATCCACTTCTCTAGTCAAGAACTAGAATCCTCCTACTGAGACAGTTAAGGAGAGATATAACAGACAGCAAATCTCCAGAAACAAAGCACACCTAGTATGAGACATAGAACATGCCATACAGAATCCATGGCCAGTCATTCAACACTCTGGTGACCCTGTAACTTCAGGTCTTTGTGTCTCCTTCTGACTTCTTTGTTTTCATTGTGGTGTTTTTATTATTCTCTGGGAATCTCAGTTTCTGTTTGGTTTTGATTTGTTATATGGACCTTCTCATGTATTTTATACCAGTTCATTTTCATGTCATAATTCCTAATTCCATAGAGGTCACCTGACAGAATGAGTAAGTGCAAATGGTCACAAGTTGGATGGAAGTAGGAATCACATAGGAACTGCAGGTGGTCCGGGTTCTCTGAGAAGAAACTGTGGGCAAAAAATGTTACAACTTCTGCATTTACTGTAGTCTATTTACTACACCCTAGAGTTTGGGCATATATGCAAAAGCTGGACACTAGAGACAACTAGGCAGTAATTTTGTCTTTGACTAGGAATTGGCAAGTGTGATGGTTAATATTGTCAGCCCAACAGATCTAGAATTACCTGGGAAATAGGCCAGTTGAGGATTATCTTGATTGCTTTGAGGTGGTGTCTTGGCATTCTATTGCTGGGAAGAGACACCTTGACTGTGGCAACTCTTACAAAAGAACATATTTAATTGAGGCTTACAGTTTCAAAGGCTTAGTCCATTTTCATCATGGTGGGGAGCATGGCTGCATGGAGGCAGACATGGAGAAGAAGCTGAGAGTTCCACAGGCAAATCCACAGGCAACAGGAAGAGAGAGACACTGGAACTGGCTTGGGTTTTTAAAACCCCAAAGCCTACCCCTAGTGACAAACTTCCTCCACTAAGGTCACACCCACTTCAACAAGACAACACCTTGTAATCCCTCTCAGGTAGTGCAATGACCAAGCACTCAACTATGTAAGCCTACGGGGGCCATTCCTATTCCCACTGAGGATGGCACCATTCCCTAGCTGGGAACTTGGCCCATTTATGGAGAAAGGAGCTGAGCATCACTAGGAGTTCATTGCTTTCTGGCTCCTGAGTGTGGGTGTGCTGAGAGTGCTGCTTCAAGATCCCATTGCTTTGACTTCCCCACCATGGTGAACAGGACCCTTGAGCTGTGAGTCACAACGAACCCTTTCTCCTTTAAGTTGCTTCTGTCGGAATGTTTGTCATGTCAACAGGAAAGTAAACGATGACAGACAACCTAGTGTAGTCTTTGTTGTTGTTGTTGCTCTTTTTTTTCTTTTAAAAATATTTTTTGCCGGGCAGTGGTAGTACACACCTTTAATTCCAGCACTTGGGAGGCAGAGGCAGGCGGATTTCTGAGTTCAAGGCCAGCCTGATCTACAGAGCAAGTTCCAGGACAGCCAGGGCTACACAGAGAAACTCTGTCTCGAAAAACCAAAATAAAAATAAAAATAAAAATAAATAATAATAATAATAATAATAATAATAATTCTTTGATATTTTGTGTTAATGTTGCTATTTACTGTATGGGCATGTCCTCTGACAACTTGAAGGAGTCAGTTCTTCCCTTCCACCATGTGAATC
>NW_022196899.1:35155563-35176453 GCF_008632895.1 Mastomys coucha | reverse complement strand
TTTTTTCTTTTTTTTTTCATGACAGGGTTTCTCTGTATAGCCCCAGCTGTCTGGAACTCACTCTGTAGACCAAGCTGTCCTCAAACTCAGAAATCCACCTGCCTCTGCCTTCCAAGTGCTGGCATTAAAGGAATGTGCCACCCACTGGCCAGCCTGTTTTTTTTTTTTTTAAATTTTATTACATTCATTCACTTATTTATTTAGTGTGTACATACGTATGTGCATGTGTGTGTATGTATATGTGTGCATGCATGTGTATGTGTGTCAGGGATAGACTGAAGGTGTTGGTTCTCTTTTTCTACCATGTTGACCCCATTGATCACACTTAGGTCACCAGGCTTGACAGAGAGGTCTTTTCCTACTGGGTCATCTGTTACTCAATATTGACTTCCCTCCCACCCCCCGCAAGATAGAGTTTTTCTGTGTTACCCTGGCTGTCCTGGAACTTGCTCTATAGACCAGCCTGACCTTGATCTCAGAGATTTTGCCTGATTCTGCTTCCCAGTTCTGGGATTAAAGGCATGAGCCACCACTGCCCACCCAGAACATTCTTAACTTTTATATGCATAATACTTAAAAAACATTTTTAGAGTTATTTGAATATAAAGCATGTGTTTGGCAAATTCCAGTCAATTTGCCAATTCTCTCTCAAAAAACAAGGTGTCTTTTGTTTTTTTTTGTTTTTGTTTTGTTTTTGTTGTTGTTGTTCATTGGTCTTGGTTTTGTTTTCTTCCTGTCTGCAATGACAGCTGCATGTGCTTCCCAACAGTGGAATGACCAGGGCTGACATGTATTCTGGCATTTTATGGCTCTGGCTCTCCCTCTGAGAGATACAGTGGGAAGTCCTGCACTATGAGTCCATTGAGTAGAACACACCCAAGGCCTCTTCTTTTCTCCAGGATGTGTGCAAGATGAGACCCAGCATCAGTCTCCTGATGGTGGAGATTTGATCTGAAGCATTCAAATAGGAAATGAATGCTCAGAGGAAGCTTCAAATTTCTTTCTACTTGAAGAAGCTGAATTGCAGGAGCTATCTCTGTCCTGTTAATCACCAGGTCCACAGTGGAAGCAGCCAACTTCAGAGAGTGGGTTAAAAGAGGTGACTAATGGCTCTTTCCTTATCTCAGTTCCTCTGAGCCTGAGCTCTCCAGACACTTGGAGTTAGACTCCCCAGACTCCTCTGGTGCTCCCTGACCTGCAAGCTCTGTTTAAAGGGGCGTGGCTTGAGCTCTGTTCTGCCGACTTATTGAAACCTTCAGTATGCAGTCCAGGGTAGAAGGAGACTTACAAGCAGACTGGCTGTCCACAAATGTCAGACTTGATGGTGGTAGTTTGGGCAGGACCTGGACTCCCTGGGAGATCTTGATTATGTTAGTTTAAAGTGACCCTGAGTATACAGAGACCTTTCTGAAGCTAGCTCTTCTGTGTCAGACCCGATCTCCCTTCACTGATCCCTACAAGTACATATCTGAGAACTAAGTTTTTTACCGATCTCCCTATTGTTTCAACGTTCAACTTTGCTGATCAAACACCTAAGACTTTGTTTTGATTCTACTTTGTACTTATTTTATCTTGTCTTTCAGAGACTCTTGTGCCGCGTGACCCCTCTCAGAGCTTGTTCTGACAGCTCTCACCTCTAGTGACTTCCACTAACTTTTCCACGCGAGGGGCTCTCTGCTTCCCTCCATCTGAGCTGTGCAATTCCACCAGGTCTTTTGCTCCTATTCAGTCAGGTGCTTTGGAGGTAATGAAGTCTTTCGGGGAAAAATAAACAAAGGAAATGCACCCCAGTTGGTGTCAATGGATTTGTTTAACTATTTAAGGCCACGTCTCCAAGTGTAAGTGTGCTGCGGTGTATTTTGTAAAGTAGCGCTTATAATCCATTGAGCTTTCCGAACAACCCTCTTGCCTATTAAGCCTGCATTGAGAAGTGGGTTTAATTTGCCAGAGTAGGTTTTTTTTTTTTTTTTGTGATAATTACAGGACTTGCAGATTAGCTTGAGTGACTTGGCAAGGTTCTGTAGCTAATAAAAAACGCACAGGAAAAAATTGTAACATTCAATTGCTTCAAGGTTCTTCATGAGAGAAACATTAAACAAACCTGATAGGCCAGTTTCCAGTCTGTAAAGCACATTAATACGTACTTAGGGAAAGACACCTTGCAAGTGACTCATGGCCCAATAGTCCCAGAATTAAAGGCGTAGTTCTACTCGGAGACTTGGAAGTTAAAAATCACAAGAACAGGTAAATGTCATTAACTAGAAAGTATATAGTGCATTTTTTAAATTTGATTATTTTGCCAGTTAGACTATATAGCTGTTTGTTTTGTGAAAGCTATATATAAAACACTGCAGTTGTTTACTGAATTCTGAAGCATGCTGCCATGGCTTTAATGAACTCCTGTTTATTTATATTTTATTTACTTAGGATTTTCACATAGCCCAGACCAGCCTCACGTTTCTTACTTGTGGCCAGGCTTGAACTCCTCCTGATCATGATCCAAGTGATGTCATTGCAGGCAAGCAGAGCCACACCCAACTAGAACTTCTCTAAAGTGTCTCCTGAGTGTCAGGACCCAGGTAAGATGGGACTCCACAGGTAATCCTCTCTCGACATCTTTGCTCAAAGACCCCATAACTTGAGAATCATTGTCGTAACTTCACAATGTTGTAATATCTTTCTAATATCAACCAAAGCACTAATCCAGTTTGCCTTATGCTTCAGCAAACCCAGCTGCTCTCAGCACCCGCTTGGGGCAGCTCACAACTGTCCACGTGACTCCAGGTAGGGCAGTGCTTCAACCTTTCTAATGCTGCAACCTTTTAATACCTTGTTGTTAATATCTTGTTAATATCATGTTGTACTGACTCCCCACCTTGTAATTTTGCTTCTTTTATGAATTGCATTTTAAATATCTGTGTTTTCTGATGGTCTTAGGCAACTCTCGTGAAAGCGTCTTTCAGCTCTAAAGGGGTTGTGACCCACCCACAAGTTGAGAACCACTGACCTAACTTACGGTTGTCACATTCCTTCTTCTGGCCTCCATGAGCGCCTTCATGTCACATACACAGAAAATACCCATATGTAAAAATGCATCTTTTTAAGAAAAGGACTAAGATGTATTATTAAAAAGGAAGTTATTTTCACTATCATAAAAAGAAACTTTTAGATTAATAGACGTGTTTAGCAGAAGGACAGGGGTCCCATACCTTTTCAGCTTTCTCCTAGCTCTTGTCACTGACACACTAACATGAGATGTGAAAATCAGTGAGCCAGTACTGGTACATTTCTAACACCTAAAGTCCATATTTCCTTAAATATTACCATCTTTTCCTCCTTTTTGCAAATGCTCTTTCTCCAGTCCAGGATAGTACGAGTTGACTTGAGCTGTCGCAGTCTTCTTAGCTCTTCTTGGCTATGACCGTCCCTCAGAATCCCCCTGCATTCAAAGATGTTAACAAGTTTTTCTTTCTCCTTTTTTCCATTTACGTACTTGGAGGATGAGCAGAGCACAGTGCATGCCAGGCGGTCAGAGGACAACTTTCAGGAGTCAATTCTCTCTCACTGTGTAGGTCCCAGGGACTGAACTCAGGGCAACAGAAGCATTTACCCGTTGAACCATTTTACAAGCCAGACATTGGTACTTTGAGGAACACTGACAGAGACGCCACTCTGGGGGTGGGAAAGCACAGTCTTTGGTGTGGGAAGGCTGGAGCTGGTTCAGGAGTCCCAGGCCTGCAACAAGGCTGTGGGGTTCTCAGACTCTCGAATGTCCAGGCCCCGCTGGAAATCTCAGAAGAGCAGAGAATGGAGTTGGGGGGCCTCAGACTGGGGACAGTGTCTAGTCCGGGGCCTGGGGACAAGGGGAGCTTTGGCTTGTCCCAGCAGGAACGATTGTCTTTAGCTTGATGGTGGCAGGCTTCCTGGCAGATTGTGGCTGGGAGTGCAGAGAGGCCTTCTACAGGAGGTTAGGCTGCAGCTCTGTAGGCAAAGGCCTTCTCCATGACTCCCCACAGTGGATCTTGATGAAAAGAAACAGTCCATAGTTCTAAACAGTTTTTTGTCATGGCGGAAAATGAATGCATAAATTTCAGGGTGGGCCTGAGATTAAATACCTTTCGCCGGGAGGAATGTCTGCAAAGGGAAGCTTATTGGCTAAGCCCTCCAAGCCTCTAGGTACCTCATTAGCATGGAGAACTCTGTTTTGAGCCTACATGACCATAGGACATCTTTCTTTTATGTGAGAAGCATGGCACGTGTTCCAAGTCAGGAGTCTGGCAGGGAGCTGGGAGTCACCTAAGCCTCAGGTGTGTGCCCACCAAGACTCCAGGTCTCGATTTGCTCTACATTACCAAACTTTTCCTGGAATGGTTTTATGTCCCACAATCATCTATCTATCTATCTATCTATCTATCTATCTATCTATCTATCTATCTATCTATCTATCTATCAGTCTGTCTAGTGGGTATATTCCTTCCTCCATCTGTCCACCTATCCTATCTATCTATCTATCTATCTATCTATCTATCTATCTATCTATCTATCTATCTATCTATCTGTGAAGTTTTACTGTTGTACTGAGAGAATTTCACTGATGAGCTTAGATGATTCTTCTGCCTCAGCCTCCTGAGCATCTGGGACTGTAGGCATATGTGACTTCAGCTGTCTACAGTGTCACGTACATTAAGTTAGATCCTGTTACTATGACAGCAGGTGCTGTTTTTTTGTTGGGCCATGATTCTTTATCTCCACTTCTATACTGTACTAGTTCTTTGGTTGTTTTATTTGATTTATTTTTTTCAGTGCTGGGAACCAAACCCAGGCTCTCAAGTTATCACTGAGCTAATGTGATTAATCCCAGCCTCCTGGAAGGGTTAATGACCAACGCTAGCTGCGTATGCACATGGGCTATTGAAGATTACCACAAGTTAGGGCCATGTCTGGGCTACATGGTGGGCTCTGTCTTAAAGGAATAATGACAGGAAGGAAAGAAGGGAGGAAGGAAGATTTAAAAAGAAAACCTCTGTTAAGACAGGGTGGGATTAAACTCAAGCAGGTTCACTGCAGAGCTCCGGTTTTACCCATGTTAAGTAGAGAGCTTTTAGTTGGAGGTTCTTATGATACAGAAGGGAAACGGAGACCCAGGGAGGCATAATGGTTTTCTAAGCTTCGAAGCCAGTTAGGATAGCCTTGGACTCCATACAATGGTTCAGCTTCCAGTACACAGTAGGGATGTCTTTCAGTACTCTGGTCTATGGCCGCAAGACCAAGTACTGCAGGGGTGGGGGGAGGGGTCTGTGCTCCTTGGGATGGGTGGAGTGTTCCTATAAAGTATTTGCATTGTTAGTTCATTAATTTATTCCATCATTTATTTATGCAAGTACATGGATATTTACAAGTTGAATCAAAAACCAATACAACCTTTTGCTTAAATTACTTCCACATTGACTATAAGACTTCCTCAGGCACCCATTTCCCTGTGGCACCCTCTTCTCACCTCCCTTACCCATTAAAATCAGTTTTCTTGGGTTTGTGTGCTTTTGGTTTTGACTCCCAAGGCCCCTTTTTATTCTTTTTAGATAATGCAATCTCACGCAATCTGGGCTGGACTCAAATTGTCTATGTAGCTGAGAATAACCTTGAACTTTTGATCCTCCTGACTCTTCCTCCTAAATGCCAAGCTTACAGGCATGAACCAACATGACTGGTTTCATACAGTGGGGAGACTGAATTCAGGGGTCATACCAGGCCCATAGTTTCTCAACTGAGCCACATCTCAAATATGACCCTTCCCCAGTTGATCAATCTCTACTACTGAGATTCAGGCATAGAAGAGTTTTGTTTATCATTTTATTTTATTTTGTATTAGTCTAGTTTGTTGAATCTTGTGATGAAGGTGCCAATCAGTTCAGACTCATTCAAAAATATCAGCCATTTCTGCTGTCCACCTCTCACCCTTAGGCCTCACTTGGGTATAAAAAGATGAGGTAATGCTTATTCTCAGCTCCTGGTACAGTATTATCATTAGTCTGTGCCAGCAACTGCTTTTATTTATGTATTCCTTTTTATTCCAGTACTCCATTTGGATGCCTTTCTCCCTGCCTCCAGAACCATCGCATATACCATCAATCACAATACCATTTTGCTTATATGTATTCCTAACTGTGTGAGTGTGTGTGTGAGGGGGGGGTGTATGCATGTATATATTTTTTAATGTGTGTGTACCCATGCATTCAAAGGCCAGTGGGTATCTTCCTCTTTGACTCCACCTTGTTTTTATTCCCACATAAGTTTTTGAGACAGGATCTATCACTGAACCTGCAGCTCACCAATTTGCTTAGACTGGCTGGTCAATGAGTTCCAAGGATCTTTCTGTCTCTGCTTTCCAAATGCTGGGCTTACCCATCTTTCTATGTGGATGTTGGGAACTGAACTCAGATCCTCATGCCTCGAAAGCATGAGGAACTGAGACACTTTACCAACTGAACCATCTCCCCAGCTGCTGTATGTATTCTTGCAAAATAGCTGTTGGTTTTGGCTTAGATTTTCTTAACTGAAATGATGGCGTGTTATGCTACTCACTCTTGCTTTATTCAAGTACATATTTAGCACCCATACATGTGACTGAGTGTGCATTGGTGTCTGGCCTCTGCCTGTGAACTTGTGCTCTGTGTATCACCTATTCAGTATCAGATGGTCTCCATCTGTCCACAATGATGATGACGAATAACCCCACAGTGAATAACCCCAGCAGTGAATAACCCCACAGTGAACACCCTTGTGTATTGCTGAGTGGCTCTGGGAAAGAGCTTCTTTGAGATGCATATCCAGGAACAGAACTGCTGGATCCCAGAATATCTTTATACTTAATTTAACTAAATAGAGACAGATTGCTTTCCCAGAATACACCAATCTGCCTTCCACCACCACACATCACCACCAACACTTGGCATTAACCAGCTAATTTTTTCCAGGCTACTTGGTATATACTGAGGCTTTGTTATTTTTATTTTAATTTCTTTAGGGTTACTCTTCAAGTTCTCTGATTTTCCTGTTTATAAGTTGTCTATTGTAGTCTATGTCCAGAGTTTTTCTTTAAAGTTTCTGTCATTTGTCAATTTGCTACAGTTCTTTGTATATTCCAAATAGTCATCTCTTGATATAGCCCTCACTCTCTGTTTTTTTCCCCCCAATTCTAATTCTTAGATAATCAAATGCTTTGGTATATATGTTTTGGAATCTTTTAGAATGTTTTAAAAAATAGTTACTTCTCCCCCTTTTAGTAAAAGTAGATTCTTTTCTATACAATATAATCTAAATACAGTTTCCCTCCCTCTACTCCTCCCAGTTTCTCTTTACCTCCTCTCCCATCTGGATCTACCACCTTTCTGTCTTTCATTAGCAAGGGGCCAGCTTCTGGAAGATAACAGCAAAACAGAACAAAATAAATTATAATAGGATAAAACAAAGGCCACCATAATGAAGTCAGACAAGCCAAGCTAACAGAAAGACAAAAGATCCCCAAGAACAGGACCAAGAAGTGACGCACTCATTCACACTCTCAGGGTCCCCAGGACCAAGACTTGACGCACTCATTCACACACTTGGGATCCCCAGGAAAGTCCTAACCTGAAAGTTCTAACATATGCCCAGAGCACCTGGTGCAGCCCTGGGAAGGCAGGCCATGTGGTTGCTGCTTCTCTTTCTGTGAGTTCACATGACCTTTGCTCAGTTGATAAACAGAGTTAATTAATTATTCTTGTATTTTACTGTTAAAATGGTGGCATCATGCTCATATAAAATGTATGTGCATATTTTAAGAGATATTGTAATACAGAATGGAATATTATGTCAAAGCTGAAAGGAAAAAAAAGAAAGGAAAAAATTTAGTGAGTGAGGAGAAAAGGCATTTGGAATAGAATTTTGTGAACTTAAAATTTATGTGATAACTGCATGGAAGTCCATTAGTCACTTCTCCCTACTTTTGAACACATTTGAAACCAATCTTCCTCCTTGCCTCGTCCTCTTCCTCCCTCCCTCCCTCTCTCTCTCCCTCCCTCTCTCCCTCCCTCCCTCCCTCCCTCCCTTTCCCCTTCCTTCCTTCTTTCCTTCCTTCCTTCTTCCCTCCCTCCCTCCCTCCCTCCCTCCTTCCCTCCCTCCCTTCCTTCCTTCCTTCCTTCCTTCCTTCCTTCCTTCCTTCCTTCCTTCCTTTCTTCCCTGTACAGTGCCCTGTATCCCAGGCTAGCCTAGAACTTTCTGTGTATTTGAGGATGACCTTTGAATCTGTGGCTCTCCCCCACATGCCTCCTGAGTGCTGCATTTCAGGCAGGAGCCACCACACCTGTTTTGTTAGTCCTGTGGTATGTAAGCACTCTATCAACTGAACTGAACTACATCCCCAGCCCCATATTTGAAAACTTGTAATATTTAAAATCACATTCTTTCTTTATGCACACAGTTTCCTATATTTTCTTTTATGAATTTTATAATTGTACCTTTTCCATTCAGGTGTGTAGGTTTAGGGAGAGGCCTAAATGTATTTTCCCTGGAGTATTGATTTCCCCAAAACCATTTGCTATATTTCCTTTTTGGTTTTGTGGAGCCACAAACTTAACAAACAGGGACCTCCTTAAATGGGTGTTGTGCTTTGTTTCAGCTGCTGGGAAGACTAACAAGCTGTAAGAGAAGCTTACTTCTTAAAATCCTGAGGTGGAAATCCAGGGCAGAAGCAGATTGTTCTGGGTCCTCACAATGGATCGTTTTCTCACCGTGAGAACATGTGACCAGGGAAGAAGGGCTTTCTTCTGCTTTCCTTTTCAACAGCTGTGATCTGACTCAGGAAGGTTCTTCCTCTAATTGCCAAACACCCGGAAAGTCCTTGCACCTCAGTATCACCACCTTGGGGGCTGAACATTAACACAGGAATTCTGACTGCTTTAGGCTGTTATGGTTTTTGTTCCTGTGGCGACAAACCCAGCCTTTTACCCCTAAATCATTTTTCCCCCAATTTAAAGGTTTATTTTTATTCTTTCAAAGGTGTGCGTCTGTAAGTGTCTGTGTGTGGGTCTCTGCATGAATGAGTGCAGATGCCTGTGGAGCCAGAAGGAGATGTCAGATGACCTAGACTGTGCTTGCAGGTGCTTCTGAGTGGCCTGATGCGAGTTTTAGGAATCACACCCAAATCCTCCACAAGAGCAGCAAATGCTCTTAACCAACAAAGCCATCTGTCCGGCCCGTATTATTAAGTCTTCACAGACTTATTCATATCCCTTTGCTCTTATTTTTAAAAATCAAGTTAGCTACTCATGGATCTTCTTCGTATACATCTTAGACATATTTATCAAGTTCTTAATGAAATCCAGCTGCCTATATGATCAGATTTATACTGAGCACACAGATACAATTAGAAAGAACGGACAGATGTAAAACCACTTTGTGGCTCTTTTCCTAACATACTGACTTAATAAAGGAATAAAACCGTGGTTCTTCTCTCAGATTCTGGCCAATCCGTGTTATTTATCTGACTGTTAACGAGCTAGAATGTAATTGAATTGCAAAAGTGGATAGAACTGGTTTCCAAATACTAAGTGGGTGGCAAGAAAATCAGAAGTCAGAGTCATAAAAAGGCATTTATTAAACTCATAATTATTCATGTTGCTATGTTAGATCCTGTATCAAAGGGGGCGGGGAGCGGCTCAGTGTGTGTATCTCATCATTGCGAAGCTTACACTGAAACAGTCAGTGCTGAGCAGATGAGCATGTATAAGATTTACCACTAATTAGGGAATGGAATGTGTTGCTAGCTTACAGAAGTGCAAAGTAAATGCCTATTAGGGGTGAGAGGCATGAGCTCTAGAAAGGGGGGCTATCCAAGGCAGAGGAGGTCTTCAAAGATCTCATAGTTTATTTGTACTTGAAAAAAATATCAGCTCAAGAGTATACAAAATCAATTGTCATTTGTATAAGTAGGGATGCAGGGGACCCCTCGAGTATACTTTTTCCTGTGTGTATGTAACCTATGCCCGGAAGGAAGATCACAGGAAACTTAGCAACATTGGTTTGATTGCAGGATCAAAAAGTAATTGTTTAGAATGGGAACAGAAAGGGGAAAACCCTTCTTATTATGTAGGCTTAAATTTTGAAAAACCAGAATCATATAAATTAGCCAATTTTTTTTTAAATGAAGCTTTCAAATTTGATAGGTATATGAAAGAAAAAAAAAAAGGGGGAGTATAGTGGTCCATACTGGCAGTCCTCTAGAGGCCGAGGCAGGAGGACCATGACATTAGCATGAATTTTGGACCAGTCTGGTTACATGGCTAAACTTTAATTCTCTACTCCTTAAACCCCTTGCCTCGCCCAAATAAAACAGAAAAAAAAGGAAAAAAAATACATGAAACAGAAAAAATTCTGGATACTTATGATATAGAAGTAGAATAATAGGCATGTGGCTATGCACGCTAGTGTTCTGCACTGTAAGTTGATAGTAGTGGACTGTTGTGGTACAAACCCCCAAGTCAGTCATAATATAAGGGCAAAGCTTCCATCACTGAAGAGGAGCCTCAGATAGCCTTATGTCCTGGAAGACTCTGGCACATTAAGACTATTTAATCACGAGGTGGGATCTCCGAGGACTCCTTCACATCCCATGCCACAAAGCATGCTGGGAAAGCATGCACGAGCAGCTTTTTCCTCTGCTCAGAAGTGGATGTAGGAAGTCTAATGATGGAGAATTGGATTGTGACACATAAGAACTGATAATCACTCACCTGTCCCAGCACATTCATCACCAGTGGTTAAAAGATTTTAGACAATTTATTGTTCCTAGCAGCGGAGAGCCTGCTTCTCCACAGGCACAGCTGGGCTTATAGTGATGGGGACTCCAGGGTCTTGTCCTGGGCTCCTGCTAGAAACTCGAACACTGTGTGGTACTCCTGAGAGACGAGTGACTCCTCACTTGGCTTATGCCTCTGGGTGACAGGCTTGCCATCAGCCCAGGTGAATCTGCCAGATCATCTTGACAGTTCCCTGCTCTTCGTGCATCCCAGGACCCCCGGGCAACAGCTCTCCACTTCTGTCCTCCATTTCTTCCCTGAAATTCTTCTAAGTTAAATTTTGCATATTGATATCTAAACTCACTCATTTAACTCCAGTACATGTATGTTCTGATTTCTTGGGATTTTTAGAGGTTGACAGATTCTCTCTTTTTAAAAGCCAGGTATGATCACTTACACTTGTATTGTCAGCACTCGGGAGGCCAAAGCAAGAAGATTGTGATTAGTTCAGGACTCCTGGACAACCCAGGCTACATACAGTGTGAGACCTAGAGAGGGCAGAGGATAGATATAGCTCAGATGTAAGCTGGAATGCTTACCTAGCATGCGTAATGACCCAGGAGTCAGCTCCCTAGCAGGAAGCAGAGCCCAGCGTAGTGGTGTGTGTCTGCAATCCCAGCACTTAAGATGTGGGGGAGTGGGGGGCAGTGTATATCAGAAATTCAAGGTCATTCTTAATTACATAACAAGCTTGAGACCAGCCTGTACCGTTTAAAGCTCTACGTTATAACAAACGAACAGGCAGACAATAAGTAAATAATTAAAAATTTTAATGTTTATAATTTTCAGAGGAATTCATTTTCCCTGAAAACTATAATGTAGCAATTATCTTGTATGCTTTACTGATACTATTTAAAAAATTATGACTCTTGAGTAGCCTTTATTATAACTTTATTGGTATCATGAAGTAAACAAAAATTCAACTATAAGGATGTATTAGTCATTATATATACTAGTAGAAGCTAGCAATTTAGCAATGAGCTTTAAGAACTGAGGACGTTCTTCTGCTGTCAGGGCCGCCTCTTTCTGGTTTCCCTTTGGTTTCCCCCTGGCCACAAGTTGAAGATACTGGGTTAAAATCTTGAGATGTGATTACAGTTGGACAAAATTATTCTAGATTATCAATATCTTTAATCTTATCTCTTTCTTCCTGCAATAATGGAAAATCAAACTCTACTTAAAACCCGATTGTTGGGTGTGGTGAGAAACACCTGTATTTCTAACATTTGGGAAACTGAAACAAGAGATTCTCAGGTTTGAGGGCAGACTGTGCTATACAGAGAGAGACACCGACTACTAATAAACCTACTGTTGGGATGACCTTCCCTAACATTCTAGGCCCTGTATTTTCAGTTGTTAATTGCTAAGCAGAGAGCTAAGTGCTGGCAGGATTTTGGCATTGTTATTTCTATGGCCCATCATCAGTTTTCCATAGGCAAATGCTTATCTTTCTCCACCTGACTAAAGATGGTTCTCTGAGGCTATCATATTAAAAAGCAAGCTGCTTTTCTTTTGAAAAGTAAAAGTTATTTTGTAAAGCCTCAAATGCAATAGCAATTGACTTAATGAACAACCGTTTAGCCATCAAATACCAGAGGATAAAAAAAGGACAACTTACAGTTGGTGAGATGGCTTGGTGTTTGTGGCCAAGCCTGATGACCTAACTTTGAGCCCCAGGGCCCACACACTGAGTGGAATGTGAGGACCAGCCCAAGCTGTCCTCTGACCTCCGTAGATACACACACACACACACACACACACACACACACATAAATAAATAAAGCAAACATTTTATTTTCAAAAAGCAAGCAAACAAAAAACTCCAATGAAATCCCCAAAGAGACAAAACATCAGTTAGATCCCTGAACAACCGGTTCTGGCTGCATGGTCAGCCAAACAAAAACAAACAAAAAACAAGCAAAACAAAACAAAACAAACAAACAAACAAAAAACAAAACAAAAAAAAACCCTACCTCTCAGATCTTTTGTTTTCTCACTTGGAAAATGGACTTGAAATGGAACTTGCCTCCATTTTGTGACAAAGCAAGGGGGAGGGTAGAGTAGTTTTGATACAGTGACTTTTGCTAAACAAGTAAATCGCTATTTCTACACAATTAACTAGTGTGGAAGTCGACTACAATATTTGAGATATTAATTACTGTCTCTCTCTTTCCCCCTTCTCCTCCCTCCTCCCCTCCCCTACTCCCTTTCTCCTACTCCCTCTTTAGAAGCTTTCTGGCTCTGCAGTACCCAGTGCCTGCCTTGGATAACAGTTCCCCAGAGAAAAAGTTAGCTCCAACTGAACCTGAGCTAGGTTTCACCGGGTAACACAGGTCATTTCCCGTCTCGTTCTATTTCTTGCTCCGATTTCCTTCTTCTCATCTTTAAGCAGATGCTCCTTAGATGATCACAGAATCAAGTTGGGAAGGAAGGGGCAAGAAGTCCCTCAAAGCCCTGACAGCTTTTCCTAGCAGGATGACGGAAGATGCCAGGAACAGCTCCTTGAAGCTAAAGAGAGACATGAGCCTCACCTAGTAAAACAGTTAACAGGGGAGACACAGTGTGACCTCACTCTGAGAGCTTCTCGCTCGCTCTCCTCTCACTGAGGTTGTGTGCACCAGAGGGGTCAGAACCAAGGAGGAGTCACCTAGCCTCAGAGGAAATGAAGAGACCAAGATCCAGAAGGAAACGGAGAGAGACTGTTTTTTCTTAAGAAGGAGATTTAACAAAAAGGTAGGAGGAACAGGCGTGGAGATGAGAAAGGAGAGAGCTTTGTATCCAGGAGAAGCGTGGGAGTTAATGTTATGCTTAGTGGGTGGTAGTTAGCAGGGCTAGGCTTTGAAAAAAAAGAGAAATAAAGGGCAAGGATCTAGGGAGACAGCTGGGGCTGGGCAAAGTGCTTGCAAGCTGGAGGTCCTGAGTTCGATCCCCAGAGCCCATATAATGAGAAGCAGGATGTGGTGGCATCGCACTCATAGCCAAGCAACTGAGGAGGCAGACAAGCAGCCCCTCAGGGTTGGTGGCCAGCCAGCCAGCCCTAGCCTACGTGGTAAGTTCCAGACCAGGGAAAGGCCTCGTTTCAAAAAACAGGGTGGGAACAAACAAACACCTGAGGACGGACACACACGCACACCGGAAAAGAAAAATATCAGAAAACAAATGAGATAACTAAAAACTTAAGATTCACAAAGTTGAGAGGGCAAAAGTATGCTTTTCTTTCTTTATGATTCCTACACCTTCTGAAACACTGACAAGCCAGGGCCATCTTGCTGACATTTCTTCTCCGCCCTGTTTCCACCTTTTCTGACACTTATTTCCATTCAACTAGGCTACAAGTCAACCTCCTGGGCCTTGCCAAATAGTATTTCGCAAGTCTGTGAAAGACTGGTTTCTCCTGGAATGGAGTCCCGAGGCTGCCCTGTAGGCTATAGAGCATTCCTCTGTCCCCACATAGCCACAGCAACAGTAGGCAAGTTGCAACTCAGCTCCCAGGTTGGAGTTAAGGGCTCAGGTTACTTCCTCATGTGGCCCAGTTGGCCATGCTTTCGTCTGTGGCAGCAAACTAAACTGCTAGCCTAGCCAGCTGTCAAAGCTGCCCAGTCAGAAGATGTCCCAACTCCCAATATAACTCCGGCTCCTTAGGAGGCACACCTCAGTCAAGACAGCCTCCCCAGCCTCTCAGGGGCGAGCCAATGTCATCCTCAGCCACCAAAGGCTCCTAGTGTAGGATACATTTGAGTAGGCTGCACAAACTTGCTGTGTTAAGAAAACTTTCATACGCGAAAGCTTCACAGATTACAGTTCATCATTCGCCCTCTCTAGACTCCCGCTACGTTCTGCTTCTCCCAAGCCTTCTGTGTGTGTCCTCTCTCCCTTTGATTTGGAGCTGATAACATTTTCTTTCTCATGGTGGTTTTAATGTATTAAAACGATTATGGAATTTTAAAAACATATACTATTGTCATAAAAGTGTGAATTTCCCAATGAGTCTAGGTTGGGTTTTCTTTTCTATATCTCTGTTTATAATGCTTGATTATTTGAAGAAATCTTAGACGGTATGTTGCTTCACGGATACGTGGTTCAGCTTTATGTTGAAAGGATAAGGCCTTCTCTTAAAAGACATAATTGCCTCTTACTTAAAAAATTAGTCTCCCTCTCTCCCGTGTGCCTGAGATTGAGTTCAGGGCCTTGTACATGCTGGGCACGTGCCTGCCACTGACCTAGAGCCCCCATGCAAAATGTAATTGCTTTAAAACTGCTTTTTACTTGTTTCATTTTATTATGAGTGTTTGTGAATGTTATGTGGGTGTGGATGTATGTGCCATGGTGTGTATGTGTATGCCATGGTGTGTGTGTGTGTGGGGGGGGGTATGTGTGCCATGGTGCATGTGTGTGCGTGGATATGCGTGTGCCATGGTATTTGTGTTTGTTCCATGGTGTGTGTGTGCCATGGGGTATGTGTGTGCCATGGTGTGTGTGTATGTGGGTGTGTGTACCATGATGTGTGTATGTGGGGTGTGCCATGGTGTGGGTGTGGGTATGCCATGGTGTGTGTGTGGGTGCATGTGCCATGGTGTGTGTGGGGGTGTGTGTGTGCATGTGTTATGGTGTGTGTGTGTGGAAGTGAGAGAACTACTTTACAGAATCAGTTCTTCTCTTTCACGTTCACACAGATCCCAGGGATCAAACTCAGGTTGTCAGGCTTGTATCATTGGGCGGCTGCTGCCATTATCCGCTGAATCATCTCACTGGCCCACTATTTAATTTCTCATATTCATATACGATACGTGTCTATGTTTTTCCAGCTGTCTGTTTTTGCGTCTTTACAGTTTCCCTATCTCTAAATTAGACTCATATACTGCAATTGATGGACAGTTCTGTCAGCCTCCCTGCCCCACCTTCTCATTGCTACAACTCTGTGTCTCCTTGTGTATGTATGCAAAGGTGTGCATGCACAGTGTGCAGGGCACGGCACGTGGAAGCCAGGGGCCAGGGTCAGGTGCCTTATTATTTTCCTCACTTTTTTGGAGATGACTGCGTTTCTCACAACCAGCAACTCCATAATCCCTTTAGATTTGTTGGCCAGTGAGCCCCAGGGACGGTCTGCCTCTGCCTTCTCAGGGCGAATTACACGTGTTGCCACAACTAAGACAGACAGCACTTCACCCACTAAGCCACCCCCTAGTCTCTTTTGCTCTATCTTCTAATATATTTTTTTTTTGAGACAGGGTTTCTCTGTATAGCTCTGGCTGTCCTGGAACTCACCCTGTAGACCAGGCTGGCCTTGAACTCAGAAATCTGCCTGCCACTGCCTCCTGAGAATGTAAGAATTTTTTCCTACTGAGCTTCACTCAGTCTAGATTTTGTTGATTCAGCCCTTATGGAGGTTTAAAATATTACTTTAGACTTATTTTACTTTATATGTATGAGTGCTTTACCTGAATGTATGTTGGTATATCATGTACATGTCTGATGCCTACAGAGGTCAGAATAGTGCATCAGATCCTTTGGAATTGGAGTTATTAATGGTTATGAGCTACCATGTGGGTGCTGAGAACTGAACCTGGGTCCTCTGCAAGAGCAACAAGCATTCTTAACGCCTTAGTGGCCACTCTAAAAAGAAAAGAAAAGAAAAGAAAGGAAAAGAAAAGAAGAGAAGAGAAGAGAAAGGAGAAGAAAAGATTCTATAGAGATAGAGTACTCAACACTAGACCAGATACCTTTATCAACACCTCTCCACAACAAGGCTCAGGGTAGGGGTACAGAAAGGGGTATAGAACCAGAGGAGGGACACAGCATGAGGCTGCACTCATGAGCTACAGCATCTCTAGTTATCTGCTTATGATGGTTTGTATATGGTCAGCCCAGGGAGTGGCACTTTTAGAAGGTGTGGCCCTGTTGGAGTAGGTGTATCACTGTAGGTGTGGGCTTTAAGACCCTCATCCTAGCTGCCTGGAGATCAGTATTCTGCTAGCAGCCTTCAGATGAAAATGTAGAATTCTCAACTCTGCCTAACTGTGTCTGTCTGGATGCTACCATGCTCCCACCTTGAAGATAATGGACGGAACCTCTGAACCTGTAAGCCAGCCCCAACTAAATGTTGTGCTTTGTAAGACTTGCTTTGGTCATGGTGTCTGTTCACAGCTGTAAAATCCTAACTAAGGACATTGCTCAAAACCTTTATGAGATCAAGTCAACCAAAACTCTGGTGTAGATGGGGAAGATGCTCTCCAGGCCCCATCCCTAACTGAGGAGCTATGTGGTAGTTGGTGGAGGCAGTAGAGTCATTCATTTTGAGGTTTGACCCACTGGTAGGTTTCCCATGGTTCAGAGAATGACTCCATACCCATGTACGTATATGGGCAGCACTAATTGCACTAAGAAGAGGAGAAGAAATAAAGTTGGGAGGGGATGTGTTGGGAAGTACATGGGGTGAGTTACAGGGGGAAATGGGAGATAGTCATGATTATATTTTATTGTATATATGCACGAAAATTTCAAAAATAAAGAGAAAGTATTTTTTAAAAGAAAAGATATTCTACTGTTCTAGTATCTTGTGAAATAGTAGTTAGATCTTAGGCCCTCATCAAACTGCTGTTGTCAAGGTGAATTCCCAGGTGATGTGGCATGCATTGTGGGGGGGCACATGCCGTGCATCCACTGATTTCTCCTGTGATAGCATCAGATGTTGGCAGTGTCAACTTACAGGCAGTAGTTAATTAGGCTATAAGTATTGATTTTCTAGAAATTATTACTTCATCATTAGCTGGAGTACGTTTATGCATCCTGACATGTGGATTCTGTGGAAAGCCAGGGTAAATCCTTAATTCTTTCTATTAACTGAACTTTAAATTAGCCAGCTTCCCTCACGTGGTTTGAAAATGATGCATAATCTTGTGTGTCTGCTTTAGTGGTGGTAGAGTTCTCATTACGAACTAAGGAATTCAAGCATGAATGACGTTTACTAAACATGAGCTATGGAGCAAATGAATGAAGAAATGATTGTGTTGGTCCTCCACATGGGGAGAAGTGTCAATCCCAGGACACTTGGCAGCAGTGGGGCTGCAAGGCACTTGTCAAGCTCTTCACCGTTGAGCCATATCTGCAGTCCTCTTTTCCCTTTCTATTTTGAAACGGAGTCTAAGTTGTCAGGCTGGCCTTGAATTCATTCTGTAGCAAGGCAGATCTTGACGTTATAATCCTTCCTCAGCCACTCTAGGAATGCTACCAGCCCAGCGGATGCAAATCTTCTGTCAGTCTCATTGTTCCATCTGTCATGTCTGTAAACCGACATTCTAACCCTGATGGCCAGGTGGGTTCTCTTATGTGTTTTAGAAACTGCCACCCATCTAGGCTCTCACAGTGTCTGAGCACCGTGACATGGTCTCCACAGCCCCTTTGCCAGCACTGGGCCCACCTTACATAATCTGAGATTTAGCTCCCAGATAATCTGATTTTTTTTTTTTTTTAAATTTTTAACCCAATGTCTTTCAACTAACTCATTGACAATCCATTTACTTCAAATGTCAGAGAAGCTCTTTGTTCTGGAAACAGAAGAGATTCAAACAAAATTTGGTCAGCATGTTTCACTCGCCCTGAAGCCATGTTTAATTTGTAGGTGAATAAAATTGATGTTAGCAGGTTCAGTTCCTGTCTGAGTGACTACAACTTGTTTGCAATCTCATCTGAGAAAGAGACACTTACAGATAACTTTCAAGTATCAGCCTTACCATAGAGCCTACAAGATGACAGGCAGCTTAAGGGAAATAGTCATTAATGGTAAAATCTCAAGAGCTACGTCCAGAAGCGTCATAAAGCTCGTCTCCAGCATGAGTCATATGAGCTCTGTTTATCAAGATTCTCGTCTGCCAGCTTTCAAGCATGGTCTTTTTTTTTTTTTGTCAAGTTGTTAACAGAGATTTTCCTATAATTTTGTAAAACCTCTACTGAACAGAAATTCCTATCGTAAACCACAATACAGTAGGACCATTTAGGTAACCTGCAAATAGCACAGTCACAAATGGTGCATCAAATAAAGCTTGGGTTTGCTGTTTGTTGTAAACTGACCATTCGTCACTATCGTTATAAAGGTTGGTTGGACACCTAACTGAGAATGATATTGGTTACTGAAATAGTATAAAACAGAACCTTAAATGTTGGTGGTTTTATCCTTTCAAACTAAGATTATCAGCCAATGGGATGACACACACGGCTGACTGGAGGCCTGTGAACTTTCAGCCAATGGGGTGGCACACACAGGGGATGTGCTGAATTCGGAGCCAATGGGATGACACACAGAAGATCATGGCCCTGTGAACTCTTAACCAATGGGATGACACACACACCTGACATGGTCCTGTTAACTCTGATTTTGGTGCATTGAAATTTCTTAAATAAGGAAAATTTTAATCTAACCTTACAACAGAGAGAACAGGAAGGAGGAACAAAACACACAAGCACAAAACGGAAAGTCTATTGGCATAATGTGACATATTCACAAAGTGCACAAAGTACAACTTAGACTAGAGGGAAATAGAGATTGACTGTCTTGCTCTGTTTTATTGAAATACTGTGAGAGTATAGCGGCAGAGGGGAACAGGCAAGCAGTGCAAGAAACCAAAACAAATATTCAGACAGATAACAATATTATCTCCCTGGTAGTGGTGCTTCCTTTGGTCAAGTTACCAACTCTACAGATGGGGGGAGGAGGATCAGGGGATGAGGAGGATGAGAAATCCGCAGTCCAATTTAACGGCACCTTGGTAAGCCTCAATTTGACAATTTATCCATGCAAGCACACACACACACTCTGCTGCCCTGGGTTTTTAGTGAGGAGGGGGTTGCTTATAGCTTCAGAGAAAGCCCATATCACACAGACTTCATTGTTTTACAAAATATGCACTGAAGGACATTTACTACTGCACTGAGGGCTATTATCATAAATAATTAAAGCTCAACTAGCCTTCTCTGAATAAATGTATAAAGTACATTGGGTTCAGAGCACTGAGCTTTCCCAACCTCCTGCTTTGTGCCCTGGGAATGTAAGCACCCACCCAGCCCATTAAAATCATGCTCCTGCTTCTTGCCTGGAGCCTTTATGAAGAGCTTTGGATGAGGTACAAGCACTTAGGGTGCTGCCGTCCTTTCTTCGAGTTGCTCTCTTTCTCTTCTAGTAATTATTTATAAGAAAATGAAAATGTTTATAGACATCTTTTAGTGAATGACTCATGACTGTGTTCTACACAAATACTTTGATACATAGTTCAAAAGCCTGTGTGTTAAGCAGCCTGGCATTTCTCAAGCATCCCTGCCTCTTGTGGAAGCCATTGTGTTGAGACTCTTCCAAAGAATGTAAAACCAAGAGCCATCTCAATGTGACTATGATGGTGATTTTTTTGTTAGTGTCTTTCAACGTACTACCTCCTTACTGGGATCAAACTCAGAGCTGTAGACATGATACACAAGCCCTGTACCACAGCGATAAATCTCTAGTCCTGGGTACCACACTCTTAGTACTCCACATTAGATGCCTAGTAACTTTATTGTCTCACTCTCCTGTGAGCTCCGGGGGAACCAAAGCTGCCTTGAGTATGAGAAGCTTCTTGAGAGTTCCAGAGGGAGGTCCGGAGTCACCACTGCATCAGAGGCCCCCTTCCTATGCATCCCATTGACTTCCAGGCTTGAGTCTCTAGCAGGGGGATGAACTTTTAGGACTCCCAGCATCCTTGAGGTCTCTAGAATGTGTTCTGAGAACTGAACCTATTTCAAAGGCAGCTTAGAGAGATCCACCACAATGTGGAAGACACCTGCTAGCAGCCCAGATAAAAAGAAGTGTGGCACATATGTAGCAAATGTGCAGCTTGGTCTTCATGTGGGTCCCGAATAACTGGAGCTGGGGCTATCCCAAAAGCTGTTGCCGGTCTGTGGGACATGTTCTTCTAGCTGGGCTGCCTTGTCTGGCCTCAGTGGAGAGGATGTGCCTAGCCTCGCAGAGACTTGATGTGCCAGGACCCGCTCAGAGGAGAAGGGGAGAAGATTGTTAGGGGGGGGGGGGG
>NW_022196899.1:35093599-35155517 GCF_008632895.1 Mastomys coucha | reverse complement strand
GGGAGGTAGGCAGTGAGTGGGATGTAAAGTGAATAAATAAAAAAATAATAAAATTTAATAATAATAAAAAGGAAGCGTGGCAGAAGGAAGGCCATTCCTTGCTTGGCCTTTTTTCTTGCTGATGAGTTGATTTGCCACGTTCCTGCTGCTACTGATTCCTTCCCTGATGCCAGATCCAGGTCCTCCAGTCATTGCGGACTAGGGACCAGCTGCTCTGCAGGACCCTTCTAGGCTTCAGATGTCTATTAAGAACACTGAGACAACAGCTTTGTGACCCTACTGGTTGTTGTTCGCACCATTAAAGCAAGAGATACGCGTTATGGGACTGCCTTGACTGCTAAGGCACCCAGGCTTGAAGATCAAGTACACTGCCGGACTGTCAGCTCTCAGGCGGGATTTTGCTGTTGTTACTATTTTACATCTAATTTAATGAATACACACATGGACGCACACACGAACACACACACACACACATATACATATATGCACACACACATGTATGCATGTATGTCCCATTGGTTCTGTTCCTCTAGAGAACCCTGACTAGTGTGCAGCACACAGTTTGAGTACAATTTGTCACAGATGGGAAGGTATGGCTGGAAGAGGCCTTGTAGTGAGGTGGTAGGGTGCTGAGGCAGCTAGTCACACTGTCACACAGCTGGTCACACAGTCAGGAAGCAGAAGGGTGAATGTGGCGCTCACTTCCCTTTCTCCTTTTTATTCAGTCCAGGACCTTAGATCATGTTTGACACTCACACCTGTGGTGGCTGTTTGCACACTAATTAACCCAATCTAGAAATGCCTACAGACACTCCGAGGAATGTGTATTCATGATGATTCTAAATCCTACCAAGAGAGCCGGGCGTGGTGGGGCATGCCTTTAATCCCAGCACTTGGGAGGCAGAGGCAGGCAGATTTCTGAGTTCAAGGCCAGCCTGGTCTACAGAGTGAGTCCAGGTCAGCCAGGGCTACACAGAGAAACCCTCTCTCGAAAAACATAAATAAATAAATAAATAAATACATACATACATAAATAATCGTACCAAGATAACAACCAAGATTAATCACCACAGTCTGAAATTACTTTTTAAAAAATAATTTCAATTTAATTTTATGTGTATGGGTGAAATTTTTTACTTGCATGTTGTCTGTGTACTGTGTTTGTATAGTGCTAAGGAAGATGGGAAGACAGAGTCAGATCTTCTGGAACTGGAGTTATAGGCAGTTGTGAGCTACCATGTGAGTGCTGGGAATGAACCTGGGTCCCCTGGAAGAACAGCCAGTGCTCTTGACTGCTGAACTCTTTCTCCAGCCCCTGTAGCTGCTTCTCAGATTGCGCAAAGATCATTGTCACCAAGCAGAGCTGAATAGAGCAACACAAGGTGCAAGCTTTAAGATGCTCCAGGCTTTGAACCTTGTCTACTCTCCACCATTCTCCTGGGCATGGGTCTTCTACCTCAAGAGTATTGCCTGCCACCAGCTTGAAGACACTGGACAATCTGGAGTTTCAAACCCATGTGATAATCTACTCTGGTCTGGATCTCTGTCCATTCTTTCTGTCCTAACACAGAATTCTAGAAAATATGCAGTTCTATAGAGACTTGGGTACCAGAAAATGGAGCAGCCTGGCCCGTTTAAAAGGTAACAATTGACATAATTGTCCTGTATCTTTTATAAGATGTTCTATGATCGATCCAGATGTGGGATTCATACAGCAAAAGGTGCCCAAGCAGAAAAACAAGGCTTCCAGGACACATAATTAGGAGCTAAAGTGCAGGCATGGTGAAATTTTAGATGTACTAGCAAGCCTTCTTATTATACAACCCAAAAAACCTTTTCCTCACCTCAGATCCTCCTTCTCCTCCTTCTCCTCCCCTCCTCCTTTTTCTCCTTTCCCTCCTCCTCCCTGCCCGCCACTCCTCCTCCCTCTCCTTTCCCCTCCCCTCCTCCTGCCACCCCTCTTCTTCCTCCTCTTCCTCCCCTGTCCCTTCTCTCCTGCTTCTGTTTATTCTTATACCCCACCCTTGTCCCCCTCCTCCTCCTGGTAGGCTCTCACTGTCAGCTCAAGCTGGAAGTGGTAATCCTCCTGCCTCTACCTCCTGAGTGCTGGTATTAACAGATGTCGTCTACCACACCCAGCTCTGAGCTTTCTTTTAACTTTTAGTATTATATTTATGTGAGTGTGTTTGTGTGTGCATGTTCTGTTCCCTGTGGGTCTCAGGGGTCAAACTCAAGTCTAAACCCAGTAAGCCAGTTGCTTTCTGTTTTGGTAATTTCATGCATGCCCTTAGAGCACTTCTCAGTTCTGTCTAGAGAATCATGATCAAACCCTGGTGCTTGTCCTTTTAGAAGAAATCTGTTTGCTACTCTGAGGGTAAGGTCTGGAAGTCTTTGAAACTAAATGAGATGTTAGACACAATGCCATTCTCAGGCATTAAAAGACCCCAAGCTCTGTGTTTGTATCAATTGACTGTTGGACCTTGTGGTGGTTTGAATATTCTTGGCCCAGGAAGTGGCACTATTAGGAGGTATGGCCTTGTTAGAGTAAGTATGGCTTTGTTGGAGAAAGTGTGCAACTGTTGGGGTGGACTTTGAAGCTCCACCCAATGCAGAAGAGATGGTCTGCTCCTGGCTTCCTTTGGACAAAGATGTAGAACTCTCAGGTCCCCTAATGCCATGCCTCCCTGAATGCTGCCATGTTTCCTGCCAAGATGATAATGGACTGAACCTCTGACCCTGTAAAGGCTAGCCCCCATTAAATGTTGTCTTTTACAAGAGTTACTTAGGTCATGGTGTCTCTTCACAGAAATGGAGACCCTAACTAAGACAGACCTGATAAATGCTAAAAGGTTAAAAGAAATGAAGGAAATGGTAGAACATGAAATTGGAACAAGGAGCAAAGTATCTTGAAAAAAGGAAGATTCAACTGTGATATGAACGCTCCCTCCCAGAGCTGTCTGGAGTGGTTTTCATAATGCAGTATGGTTTTTTTCTTTTTTTTTCTTTTTTCTTTTGTTTTTTCGAGACAGGGTTTCTCTGTGTAGCCCTAGCTGTCCTGGAACTCACTCTGTAGACCAGGCTGGCCTCGAACTCAGAAATCCGCCTGCCTCTGCCTCCCAAGTACTGGGATTAGAGGCATGCGCCACCACTGCCTGGCTAATGCAGTATGGTTTTTAAGAATGGGAACAGTCAGCCGGGCGTGGTGGCGCACGCCTTTAATCCCAGCACTTGGGAAGCAGAGGCAGGCGGATTTCTGAGTTCGAGGCCAGCCTGGTCTACAGAGTGAGCTCCAGGACAGCCAGGGCTATACAGAGAAACCCTGTCTCGAAAAACCAAAAAAAAAAAAAAAAAAAAAAAAAAAAAAGAATGGGAACAGTCAACCTTCAATCCATTTGTTACCCTTAATCAGAGACCAGAAGATGATGTGTTTTGTGAGTATTTCAGGTGTAGCTGGAAGGGAGAGATCAGGAAATGGTCTTATTTTTACAAAACTTCCTGCTTGTAACTCTATGGTTTATTCTGTTCGTTAAGGGATGGAGGGAAGAAGACAGCTAAAGGGCAGGTTTAGAAGACAGGAGAGTGTGGCCAAAGGTGAAGTGCTCACTGTAAGCCCAGTGAAAACTACAGAGCATTAGCACAAACACCCCAGTGGTGAGCAGGGAAGGATCTCCAGTATTTAGAGTCATAAAATACCAATACTGCATCTGCCTCCTGGGTCAGCACACAACACTAAGATTTGTCCTTAGGTCAAATGAAATGACAAATTTCTGTTTTCCCTACATTTTCTTTTATCCTTCCTTCCTTCCTTCCTTCCTTCCTTCCTTTCTTCCTTCCTTTCTTTCTTTCTTTTTTTCTTTCTCTCTTTCTTTCTATTTTTTTTTTAAGACAAGGTTTTTCTGTGTAGCCCTGGCTGTGCTGGAACTCACTCTGTAGACCAGGCTGGCCTCGAACTCAGAAATCCTCCTGCCTCTGCCTCCCAAGTGCTGGGATTAAAGGCATGATCCACCACTGCCTGGCTCTTCCCTACATTTTTTAGTAATACGAATCTAAGGCCAGTTAGCCCCAACCCCCAAGGGAGGCCACAAGCCACAATCCAAATAGTTCTGAAAGGAGACAGCTGCTTGCTCAATTCAACCAGTGTACTGTCAGCTGAACAAACCAGGCCTCTCTAGGGGAAGGGGATATCTTTTCTGAGTGATCTGTATTTCAATTACTCCCTGCCTAAAAGTGACTTTATTCCGGAGAGAAATGTGCTAGGCCATGCCCGACTTTGTTCATTTGGTGACCAGGACAGCAGATCGTGGGAGAAGATGTGTTGACTAAACTGCTCTCTGCCTTGCACTTGAGGTACCGGAATCCCAAGGAAGCACACTCAGGCTATGTTAGTGAAGCCTTCTGGCTTCTATACAGGACTGACAGGGGAAATGAAGGCCAGAGCAACCCCAAAGGACAGAGTCTGTAGGTCAAAGAGGATAGGGAAATGTTAGGCACACTTACAGTTGTCCCTGTCCTCTTTGATCTCCTCAACTGCAGAACATTATAGGGAGTGACAGACTCTCTTCTGATGGAACTTCAGTCAAGATTCTCTGTATCCACATATCAGTGAGGTTTCAAGGAGTCCATTTAAGTTGGGCTGGGGAAGCCTAGTTACAGAAAGAACCCTGCTAAGTCAGCAGGCACTCTGTTAAGTTAGTTCAACAACAACAACAACAACAACAACAACAACAATCCCCCTTCCCTTGATGGTTCATCTAAGTAACCTCATTCACGGATCCTGTGATGTTGATCACTGGCTGTGGACTGCCTCTTGCTCCTGTTGTATTCAGGATTGAGCCTCAACTCCAGAGTGCTGATACGACAGTGTGTACAACCGCCTCAGATTATACAGTGTTAGGGATCAAACCCAGGGCCTCAAGTATCCTGAGCAAGCATCCTGCCAATTGAGCTACACCCTCGACCACATCTGAGAAACTCAAAATGACCCCCGGAAGTCATCCTCAGTAAAGTTACATCATGGTTAAGTATCAGATGGTTATGATGCAGTAGTGTGGGTAAGATCAAACTCATCCCTGGGCTCTGGATTTTTTTTTCCCTGTGTTCAAGTGTGTGCCTTTGAAGAGTCTGGCTGTCCCCATGACCAGCTTCCTAGGATTCCTTTGGTGAGTAAGCCTCCTGAGCTGATGAGTCAGATCACTGGGGTGTGTGTTGTGGGACAGATTTTAAATCCTAAGGTGACTATACTTTCTGCGGTTGTATCTCTTGGGCCAGAAATCCTGTCTGGCCGTTTCAAGCAAGGACCCACACCTTGAATGCAGGGAGGCCTCTATGTTCTGTTTGATCTTGCTTCTCTCCTCCCCCTCTTCGGGGTGGAGTGGAAGCAGCAGGGGCAGCGGCACTGGTGGTGGTGGTGGTGATGGGGCATCTCACAGAGACTGTTCTTCAACTTCTGCTCTTTTTCTGTTCCATTATCGCTGCACAGACTCTTTACTTGTCTGTCTGTCTGTCCTTATTTCCTTCTTCCCACCTACCTCCCTACTTCCCACCCTCTGCTTCCCTCCCCTTCTTCCTCTTTTTGCTTTCTTTCCTTGGGGCCTCTCTGACTCTCCCCCTCTCTTTGCTCCTTGCCGCCCTCCCCCTCCCTCTTTCATATCTCATGTTGCCTCTGATGGCCTCAAACTTGCTATGTACTAGAAGATATCCTTTAAACTCTTGATCCTCCTGCCTCTGCCTCCTGAATCTGGGATTATAGGCTTGTGCCACGACGCACAGTTTTTACTGGGGACAGAGCACAGAGCGCCTCACAGGACAAGCAAGCATCCTACATCTGAGCCACAGCTGTAGTTCTCTGCTGCCTTCCTTATGGCACTGTTTCTGCAAGCATAACCTGGAACTTAAACTCTCCTCAACAGGCTACTCTTCCCTTCGTCCTCCTCCTCCTTCTTCCTGTCACGGCTCCTCCTCACCCTCCCCCCTCCCCTGCGGCTTCTCCTCCCCCCCAACTTCTTTGAGTCCTGTGACTCATCTCTTCAAGCCCCTTCTGCTTTCATCCCTCTGCTCAATAGTGGCCTCTGTTTTTTTCCGTTCTACGTACTCAATTTACAACTGAGAGTATGGCTTTAAGTCGTGACTCCCAATGGGGTTCTCAAGAGACTTAGAGATTCCTGTAAACCACTATTGGAAGCTCCAAAGGAAGGGGACACTGTATTATCTCAGATGAGCGTTGGGGACAAGCAAACAGTGACTTGATCTTCCTCAGCCTTTGCTTGAACTGTAAGCCACAGCCTTTGTAAGACAGAAAGAGAAGAGAGTCCAAAAGCTCCTTCTACAAACACTTATAAAAAGCTTGAACCATCTACTGTGTACTCAACCTTAGCATGTCCCATTTGCCAAAAACATAATTCAGATAAAAATATAAACTGGAGCAGAGATGAGTGCCAACTATTTTTTATAAACTATGTAGTTGGGTATTGTTGTATTTAACTGCTTCATGGCTAAATTTTAGAGCAAAGCTCTGTGAGGTCTCTGTTTACATCTCTTTGATGTCTATATATGTACATATGTATAATATGTATGTATATATATTGTAAACACACACACACATATATAAACCTGTGCATACTTTTATACCTCTAGGTGGTATTATCAACTTAATTTTTATCATGAAGGATTTAGATGTTCTATTTAAACATACTTAGAAATAAATAAGTGCTTATAAAGATTGAAAATGATCATAGCTTTTAGAAATATAGAAACTAATGTAAAGGTCGATGATTCACCAAAGAATGGCACCGGGACTCAAATAGTATGTAAACTCAAAGAGTATTTTATTCTGCAGAAGTCCAGCATGCTGGGGTCTCCCCATTACCAAGATAGAGAGACAACCAAATGAGCTGGCAAGCCTGATGTAAAGCACATTAGGAGATTCTGGGGTAGGTGACCTCTATCCTCCATCTGGAAACTAACTGTTGCTGGGGAGGTCTGGAAACTGCTGCTGACCCATTGCCCTTGCCTCAGGCCCAGTGACTGGGCAGTTTCTGAGGCCTGGACTTGCCTGGACTTGTCGAATTCTTGGAAACAGAGATTTAGGGCCTAGTCTCCTTAACTGCCAATTTGAAGCCTGTCATGGAGTCAGCCTAGCCTTTGCATTAACAACTTGTGTTTTAAGTTTTATGGAAAAATTTTGATGAGCCTAGTTTGGCATTATTGGTTTAAAAGAAGTGGGTGTGTCTTCTACCTTTCAGTTCTAAGCATTATGCAAGCATGTTCTTGTTCGCATGGAGGTTACTGAGGACATAAAGGGCTTTGTATCAGGTGTTAAAATATCTAAGGGATAAATTTAATTTTGAGATATGTGCACTGGTAAAGATATAGAAAAGATGAATTGCAGTACCTTTTCATGTAAGGCAACCATCAGTAAGAAAAACTCTCAAGAATTTAGCATGTTTTTGTTTTGAGTATATTTGTCTGATATGTATATGTGATAAAACAATTAATATATAGCATCATCAGATGGCACGAGATGATGATTAATCAAGGTCAATAAGATGACTTCCTGGAAGTTTCCAAAATCTTGTTGGTAACTTGTAGCCTCAGAATTATACTAAATTTCTTAGTTAGGGCTTTACTGCTGTGAACAGACACCAAGACCAATGCAACTCTTATAAAGGGCAACATTTAATTGGGACTGGCTTACAGGTTTAGAGGTTCAGTCCATCATCATCAAGGCAGGAACATGGCATTATCCAGGCAGTCATGGTGTAGGCAGAGCTGAGAGTTCTACATCTTCATCTGAAAGCTGATAGTAAAAGACTGACTCCCAGGCAGATAGGGCAAGGGTATTAAAACCCACACCCACAAGGCCACATCTACTCCAACAAGTCCACATCTCCCAACAGTGTCACTCCCAGGGCCAAGCATATGCAAACCATCACACTAAGTAACAGGTGGTCACTAAACAGCTAGGTTATTTGTAAAATAAAGCATGAAAACATGAAGAAGGAGAAGAAGCAGCAGCAGCAGCAGCAGCAGCAGCAGCAGCAGCAGCAGCAGCAGAAGAAGAAGAAGAAGAAGAAGAAGAAGAAGAAGAAGAAAAAGAAGAAGAAGAAGAAGAAGAAAACATGTAAAGAAGATGAAAAAGAATATATATGTATATACATACATACATATATATATACATACATACATACATATATATATATATAATTTGTCTTTAGTCTTTTGAGACAGAGTCTCCTATAACCCAGGAGTGCCTTAAACAACTCACTGTGTACCCAAGGTAACTTGAACTCCTGATTCTCTAGACTCCACTGCTTGAATGCTGTGATTACAAGCATGAGCCACCATGCTGGCTTTTTATTTTCATATGGCACTGAGAGAATACTTTTAGTTGGATATGTTAATAAACATATTCTTTTGCCACATTAGAAAGCTGTACTGTGAAAACATGTACCTAGAAACATCATCAGATGGCACATGGTCCTACAATCCACTAGCCTGCCACAGAAGGCTGGTCTGTAATAAACAACTCACAACTTCTACTACTTTGTATTTTACTGTGAAAAATTATGATCAACACATACAAATAAAAATAGTAGAAAAATGAAGGTGAAGAGAAATAACATCACAGGAAAATCGTTCAGAGAATATAGGATCTTTCTATTAAAGAGGCAAGAAAAGAACTTTTTCTTAAATTGAAATGGCTGGTTGTCCCACAAGTAGAAACAGGAAGGGTAGGACATGGCTTGGATGGATAGCCAGTGTGTACTCTCATGGAGTCAAAGGAGGTGAGTGATACTGGATGGATTTACTTATAAGATTTATTTTATTTTATTTTATTTTATTTTATTTATTTTTTGAGACAGGGTTTCTCTATGTAGCCCTGGCTGTCCTGGAACTTACCCTGTAGACCAGGCTGGCCTCGAACTCAGAAATCTGCCTGCCTCTACCTCCTAAGTGCTGGGATTAAAGGTGTGCACCACCACTGCCTGGCAAGATTTTCTTTTTAAAGGGAAAATTTTCACCAAACAGTGGTAAAGATGAACCGGAGAAGCACAGGGCTGTGAAAGAAAGCAGAATTTGGTTTTCTTTCTTAAAGAGGATGGCTTCTTATGTCTTGGTTCCTTTTCCTGTTGCAGTGATAAAATGCCCCGACAGAAGCAACATAGAGGAGAAAGGGTTTGTTCTAGCACACAGTTCAGGTGTGGAACTGTATGGAGAACCAAAGAGATAGGAAGCTTGAGATAACATTGTACCCGCAGTCAAGAGCCGACTGCAGCCGAGCAGTAGTGGCACACGCCTTTTATCCCAGCACTTGGGAGACAGGGGCAGGCAAATTTCTGAGTTCAAGGCCAGCCTGGTCTACAGAGTGAGTTCCAGGACAGCCAGGGCTATACAGAGAAACCCTGTCTTGAAAAAACAAAAAAACAAAAACAAAACAAAAACAAAACAAAACAAAAAAAAAGGCGCACATGCACTCAGCTTGCATTCTCCACTCTTAAACAACTCAGAATCCCCTGACTAAGAACTAGTGCCACAGCAATGGACAAGTTTCCCACCTCAATGTAATAAAGATAACCCTAGGTCATGTTTTATAGGTGAACATAGATATATATAGAAACACACCTCTAACACCTCTAATCAGAAATTTCATGACATTCATAGATAATTAATTTTCTTATTGCTCATTATGTATTCAATTTCATATTACCAGCCCTAATTTTAATTTTGGAGTTGTTATGTTAAAATGTGTGCATAGCTTGACATAAGCCTGTTGGGAATTGGTTCTAAGGCTTTGAATTAATCCAGTCCCCCAAATCGGGACCCTGAGTGTCCAAACGCTGAAGGTCCTTGTCCCTAATTGGTTTTTGGTCGATCAATAAAGAACCAACAGCCAATGGCTGGGCAGGTAGACTGAGGCGGGACTTGGAGTCAAGGAACCGCGAGAGAGGGAGAGGGCAGAGAGCGCCATGATAGGAAAGAAGGAAGACCGGACCTAAAGGCCCACCGCCATGTGAGAATCAGGGAAAGTGGCCACACAGGCCACTTCCACAGCTGTGTTTGGGGTAGCAGAGATGAAATGTAGATTTTAAACGATGTTTTAAACAGTAGTACCAGAGGGGAGTGTTTGCTACCAGGGGAAGCATTAGAACTGCCCAGCATTTGAGCTAGTCAAGGCATATTAAAAGTAACTGGTGTGTGTGTGTGTGTGTGTGTGTGTGTGTGTGTGTGTGTGTGTGTGTGTGTGTGTGTGAGGGTGCAGTGAGCACATGCAATCTTCTGGGAGCAAAGTAACTGGTGTGTGTGTGTGTGTGTGTGTGTGTGTGTGTGTGTGTGAGGGTGCAGCGAGCACATGCAATCTTCTGGGAGCAAAGTAGTTAGCCAAACTACTGCTATTCATGCCTGTTTGTGGTCCTAGAATTTAAGAAGGGGGCGGGGCTTGAAAAGTTAGAGTCAATGTTGTGTGTGTGTGGGGGGGAGGGGACTTGAAAAGTTAGAGTCAGTGCTGTGTGTGTGTGTGTGTGTGGGTGTATGTATGTGTAGTACCCGCCTATAATCCCAGCACTCAAGAGGCAGAGGCAGAGGGAGGCAGGTCTCTGAATTCAAGGCCAGTCTGGTTTACACAGTTTGTTCCAGGTCAGCCAGAGCTAAACAAACCATCTTGAAAACCCTAAAGAAAAAAGAAAAAAAAGAAAAATTTGAGGTCAGTTTGAAAACCCTGTTTCAAAAAAGATTAGAAAAAAAAAAAGTAAACAAAGGCTGGGGGTGTAGTTTGGTTGGTACAGTGCTGGCCAGCAGCCAGTGTCCTGGATTCAACTTATCTTTTGGTTGCCAAAACCAGGCATGGTGAAACATACCTCTAAGCAGCACCCACAGATGTGGGAAGAACAGAAGTTCAAGGTCACTAGAGTTAGGACTCCCAACTTCATCCATTGAGAAGCTCATTTCATAAAGCTGCTGATTTGAGGTCAAGTTGAGCAAGCAAGGGTTAACTACCCCGCACTGGGCAGCTTTTGAAGGAGGATTATTGCTTTTAGTTTGGGTGTTTTTTGATTCTTTGATGTTTTTGTAGCGGGGGTGGGGATGGGGTAGGGAGTTATAAGGAACTTTTTTTTTCATCCTAAGCTATCTATAACTCATGGCAATGATTATACCTTTGTAAACAGAAATGAAACACATTTTTTCTTTGCTTGATCCTTTCCAAATTCAGAAATTCTGATTGAATATTCTTATTTCCATGGTAATCTTATTATTTGCACAAGTTCAGTATGAGCATGTCCTCTTTGCGACAGAATATAACAGGAAAGTGGTAGAAACATCAGATATGACCACATGGTTATAATAACTTACTGCAGAACTGGATGAGGTGACCTTAGGTTAGGGTCGCCTCCCTTAGCACCTCCCCGACAATGCACCCAACTGGGATCAGAAAGGTTAAGAGAGTTTGAACGCGTATTCAGGGGAAGGCCGGTGTATCTTTTGTACCAACTAGGAAAAGAGCACAGAAGCATCCAAGGGAAAGAACTAGTCCCAAGCCTTGTTCTGGTATAGCTTCCTAGTGTCAAGGGGCTTTGTGTGTTGTAGTTGTGTGTGTTATGCACACAAAGGCCAGAAGACTACATACAGAAGTCAGTTCTCTCTTTGTACTGAGCTCAGCTCATCAGGCTTCGTGGCAAACATCTTCAACCACTGAGCCAAGCCTCTGGTTCCACATTCTTTTTATGAATGAGCCTGAAACTCACATATCCGACTGTGTTGGCTGGCTAGGCGGGTCCAGGGATCCTCCTGGGTCTGCCCTGCGAGAACTGGGATTACATGCTATCTTGCCCAACTTATAGAAAGATGCTGGGGATCCCAGTTTAGGGTCTCACGTTTACATAGCAAGAACTTTACCCCATTGAGCCATCTCCCTAGCTTCTTAGGAAGCTTTTAAAAAGATATAATCTGAATCCGCATGGAAAATACCAGCCAAGGAAACTCTAAATGCCAATGTGGTTCTTTACCGGTCAGTTTTATTGATGTAGTGACCAGGACAGATCTAATTAGACCAGATTTATTTTGCAAACAGAATATCAGAGTAGAGTAACCACAGAGAAAGTTTATGTGTCCCTGGGCTGCAATGGGTCTTCCTGCTTTGAACAGGGGAGAGATGGACAGAGGTTTGCTCCTGGACTGAACTTCATATTTGGGCTTTTTGTCAAGTTCTCCTCTTTAGCAGGCTGTTCCCAGGTTCCTAACCTGCACTCATTGTTCCAAGAATAAAGCTGAGTCATTTAGAGGCAATCTGACTATCTAATTAAATTCCTCCTTCTGTCCTTTTGGCACCTGATAACTATGGCCCATCTTCCACAAGAATCTTACTGAGTCAGTTTAACTAGGATCCCTTGTTGTAATTTTCCATTCTCTGGCCTTTCTGTTCACATAAGCCCTCACTCTTTGGTTATGAATCCTGCTCTTGTTGTGTTTGGAGGAGAGCCCAGTCTTCTCCCACTTGTAATAATCTTGACACCTTTCACAGTGGTTCTGAACAAAGTCTTCCTTACACTTAGCATGTGTCAATATTTTCTTTAGCAGTACTTTGGGTCCCTAACCTGCTACTCAGCACTCAGTCCATCATGTTCTATGCTAACCCCTGTGACTTCCCCAGGGCAGGAAAGTGACAAGTTTCTGTGCAAGGGAGCTCGAGGTAACTGGTTCAGGATGGAGAGGGCACTTCAGAGGCCTCAAAAGCATGCGCAGTTAGAGGACTTCAGTAGCTTTAAACTCCCTCGAGGGTCAATGGCAGTCAGGCAAAATAGAGGAGCCTGAAGTGGAAGAACAAAAATGGAACAAGGCGTTTGTTCTGGAGGACATAAGGTAGTTTTCTGAGACATTTCCAGAAGTATTCAAAGGGAGATTTAATGGGAAACCATTATGCAAAAGAGTCTGTAATATATTTTAGTTTTAAAAAGTACCGAGCATGACACCTATCAATTACACCATCTGCAAAGGTGAATGATAGTTGTCATTACTATTACAAAATGCAAAGAGAAACAAACAAACAAACCAAAAACAAGCCAGCTACTCCTGTTAAGTACTCCAAACACCAAGCAGAAATGCTTCTGGGAATTAGCAATTGTCAAAGAGTAGACAAACTGAGCTTCACTCTTTATGAAAATGAAAAACTTCTTCTTTATATGCACTAGGAAAATGTTCTACCACAGAGCTATAAAGCCAGCCCCAAACTTGAAAATTTTATGCATCAAAGGAAAAAGGCAGCCTATAGAATGGGGGAGAATATTTTCAGGACACGTGTCTGGTAATGGGTGCATTTTTAGACTATATAAAATGAATAAGAGGAGGGACAGGGAGTTCATGTTTAGTGGTTGAGATCTCGGGACAGTTGATGAAAGGCTCCAGAGTATTCTGGAGATGAATGATAGTGATGACTGCATCAATGTGAATGTCCTTAATGCCATCAAAAATTGGTTATAATGGCAAATTTTATGCTACATATGTTTTACTACAATAAAAATGCCAGGAAAATCTAACTGCTCCAAATCCTGAATTTATTAACCCTATAAATTAGGAGATGGTTATTGAACTACAAATGGATTTGTCAATTTTTAAAATGATTTCCTTTAAATTGAATTCTCTCCTAGAGCTTTATTGTCTCTTCACAAACCATTAAACACTTGTTAAAGTGTTCAGAGAGGGCTGAGATGGAGGAGGAAGTGAAAAAAAAACAAACAAACATATGAGGGACCTTCCCCAAATGATGTCTGTTAGCAGACTTCTTGAGTATTCTATTTATATAGATTTCACAAGTGTTTTATTTGAGAAGAAAAATCCCTAGATCTTACATAGCACAATGAACTTCTTATGCCTGTCATCTAGGTTTATTAATTTTTAACAAAGCGTATTACTTTAAAAAGCTATCTATTTACTATTGGGGGAAGGCGGAGGTCAAAGGACAACTTGCACAAGTCTGGTCTCTCCTGCTATGTGGGTTCTGGAGACAGGAATTCAGGCAGGTTGTCAAGCCTAGCAGTAAAGGTCTGTCTGCACTGAGCCATCTTACCTGCCTTGTTTTGTTACTTTTGATGACCTATTTTAGACATCATGATTCTATAGGCCTAAGTATAACTTCAATTATGTATCTTCAACAATGACTTTATGGCCATGAAATCAATTCAGGAAATTTAACATGTATACAACTCTATCCAATGTATATACAGATTTCCCATCTCCCCTTTTACTGTAGTTTATAGAAAAAGCAATTCTCTTCCATATCTAAACCAAGGAATATGCATTACATTTAGTTTCTGTATTCTTTAATCTCTTGTACAGAACCTCAACCTTTCATGACAGGTTGAACAATTTTGAATCATACAGGCTGTCATGGTTTGTATATATTTGGACCAGGGAGTGGTACTATTTGGAGGTGTGGCCTTGTTGGAGTAGGTGTGTCACTGTGGGCATGGGCTTTAGGACCCTCATCCTAGCTGCCTGGAAGTCAGTCTTCCACTAGCAGCATTCAGGTGAAGATGTAGAACTCTCAGCTCCACTTGCACCATGCCTGCCTGGATGCTGCCATGCTCCTGCCTTGGTGATAGTGGACTGAACCTGTAAACCAGCCCCAATTAAATGTTGTCCTTATAAGAGTTACCTTGGTCATAGTGTCTGTTCACGGCCGTAAAACCCTAACTAAGACACAGGCCAATTACAGAATGTCTCTTTTTGGTGTGTGCAGTGTTGAAGTTTGAAGCACAGGCCTAATGCTTGTTAGACAAGCACTCTACCACTGAGCTACATCAACAGCTCAGCGTGTCTCTCATGCTGATGGCCTCATTGTTTTTTTATGACCCAGTGCATTGGGGTGAGCAGATCACACAGGTACCAAGGAGTCTCTTTCAGAGCTTAGCATCAGGGAACTCAACGTTGGTTTGTCCATTCTATTTCAGCTGAGCTAGTGTCTGGCAGTTGCTCACAACCCCCATCAAGTTACCACCTTTTTCTTTGTAATTGTAATTTGCAAAGAAATATTTGCAAGATTGAGTAATAGACTGCACAACGTGTTTTAGCTTTCACTGAGCATTCTGCCTGAACTGGTTTTTTAAAGTTATGAAATGATAAATTTCCAATGTTCTCATTTCTTTGATAATTATTTTAAAGACTTTCATTCTTAATTCTGTATGTATGCCTGTATGTGCACGTGTGTACCTATGTATCTGTATGGTTATGTGCACATGAATTCAGGTGTCCAGGGAGAAGAGGCCAGAGACCTTGGCTCCCTGGAGCTGAAGTGGGAGGTGGCTGTCAGCTGCTGTTGGAAGGTGAGAGGAACTCTGCTTGAGTCCTTTCTTTGCAAGAGCAGCATGAGCTCTTAACCACAGAGCCACCTTTCCAGTCCCTCTAATTTTTTTAAAAAAATTTATTCTTATTGTGTGTGTGTGTGTGTGTGTGTGCACGTGTGTGTGCGCGCGCGTGCGTGTGCGTGCGTGCACACAGAGGCCAGAGGATCACTTTGTGAAGTCAGTTCTCTCTACCTTTTTGTGGGCTCTGGGGACTGAACTCAAGTTGTTGGGATTTGGTGACAAGTGCTTTATCCACTGAGCCCTCTCACCTGCCCTTAAATGTTATTTTAAATGACATCAAATGGTTACATTCTTTATATAACAGGCATACCAGAATAAACATGTCCTATTGATGTTAATATGCAAAAGTATGCCATTTTTTTTAATCTCTGTTTCCAAATGGACAAGTATTCCATTTTATTTCCAAAAGTAGAGATTTCTTTTAGATACAGTCATGTGGATTAAACTACTTGACTGAAGCCATGTCTCCAAGATACATACCTAGAGGGTAAAGGGAATGTTTTAAAGGAGGGTGATTATGAATATCCAAGCTGAAAATAAACACTGATTGCTAACAACAAAAGATTACTGAGAAAAAAAAATGAGTTGGTTTTCAGTACTTAACTCTTTAAAGTTATGTTAAGAATTAGTTTAAGGGCCCAGAGAGATGGCTTAGTAACTGGTTAAAAGTACTTATTGGCCTCACAGAGGACTGGTTTCCTTCTCATCATGATGGCTCACAACCATCTGTAACTTCACTTCCCTGAGGCCTCTCCTGGCTTCTGCAAACTCCAGCAGACACATAGCGCACATACAAAAGATAAAATAAATACATATTTTTGAAAGGCCCTAGGACTGTTAAATGACTTACACTTTCTTAAACCTTCATTCATCTCTTATACTTTTATTGTGAGGGCTGAGCTGCAGGAAGACACAAGGCATTCAGCGTATGCAGCTCCCGTGGCTGGTTGTCACCCTGGTGCGGTCCTACCACCCACATGCACCTCCTACCTCCAGCCTCTGGCTAACTGCACTCAGACAAAATTCATGTCATTCTTCTGCAGTGTCATCATGTCTGTGCTCAGTTTATCCTGGGCTTGAGGGAAGTCTTGGGAAGTCAGGTGATCGCTGCCTAGATCAGCCATGTGACCCCAGTAGTTAGTGCTGATGGGTTAGCCCACAACAGTTGCTACTTTTCCAGTTCAACCCTCCCAGTTACTGCAGACTCCTTCCACTAGAAAATTCTATCTTGTGAGGTCTCAGATATGGCCACTGTCTTGTACTGACCTATATCTTCACTGTAGAAGAGCACCATCAGCAAATCCTTTCTTATAAACACTCCTCTAACACATACATTTCCAAAACATTTAGGGACAAATTTCAATATGATTAAAAAGGGGAGGAGGAAGGGTTAGAATACCATGTCAGCCCTGGGGGTCTTAACATCAATTGTTAAAACGTTTAAAATGGGGAGCAATGAAGTTGATGTCTGGCCTTCATTTGTGAGAATGTGCATGTCAGTAGCCCACATGCAGCGGTGCACACACATGAATACATAAACACAGACACAAATGACAAAGAAATACCATTAAAATGGGGTAAATAATTGCAATTCTTTTCAGTTGTTTTAATCAGGTTAGTTTTTTTCCTTTAAATATTTGAGTGTGCTAAATATTTTTTTTCCTGTTGCATATCCATGAGGGCTGCCTACACACTGGCCCAGAGAACTGAGAGGTCATTACTCACATAAAGGCAGGCTATAGTAATTGCATATAATAAACTTGAAACATCTTCAGAAGCTGACCCTGCAAGAAAAAACTTATTAAGGAAAACCTCTTACCTCAGTAGTTCTAAACCCTGATTCTGTGCAATAAACACCTGGGGCATCTGAAACAGTTAGTTCCTGGCACTGCTTTGACACACTACACTAGCGACCAGGGAGTTTGGCCTAGCATGGCCAGGATGCAGAAACCCTCAGATTCTAGTGTGCAACTAGTTTTCCTCTGCCTCTTTCTCTTCCTCCTCTTCTTCCTCTTCTTTCTCTTCCTTCTCCTCCTCTTCCTCCCCTCCTCGTCCCCCTCTTCCTCCTCCCTCTTCCCCCTCCTCTTCCTCCAAATCGGTTCTTACGTACCCCAAGCTTGTCTAAAATTTTCTCTGGGCCTTCCAAGTGCTGGGATTACAGCTGTGCACCATCACAGCCAGTTTCTATGGTGCTAAGGGTCAGCCCATGCTGGGCAAGCACTCTATCAACTAGCCACATTCCCAGTCCTCACAAGCGCTTCTTTTTCCGACATAAATACACATTGCTTTCTTACCCAGAGTCCTTGGGTTTCTTTCCTGCAGCTGGTTCCACCTGCCCTACCTCTCCTACTCTCGGGGTTCTTCCTGTAGGGCACACGTAAAATAAATGTTTCCATTTCTCCCGTTTCCTCTGCTACAAAGAGCCCCTTCCATCTTAAGAATTACGGTGCAGTAAATGAGACAACAAAACACATGCTGCAAAACTATAAATATTATGAAGATTTTGGTTAATTTTTCCAATGCCTGTTGTTTATTGGACTTGCTATGTTCCTCGCCCCCTACCCCCGTTCTTTGACAGTTTTAGGGAGGGTTCTTGGCCTTTCTGTTATTTTTGTTTTGCAGACCTTAAGTTCACTAAACGCCTCTATCTCTAGTAAAAGTCCCCAAACCCCACATCTGATTTTCTTCTTAGAGGTCCTGAGAATTTCACCAAGGCAAATGTGTCAATGCATGTATTGATTTGCATATGTATGCATGTACATACACATATGCTAGTTATACATAGCAAGGCATTCAGCTGCTTTCAGACTCCAGAGGAAGTCGTTTATGTAATCTTAAACTTCTCAGTTTTGGGCAGGAAAAAAAAATCACCTCATAGATCCCTGCTGCTGTGTGCTGAAAATGAAAACATGTAAAAAGATGAGATAAATATGGAGTTAAAAAATTAACCAATGGGATACAAGTTTAAACTTATTAAACTTGTTCTGAGATATGACCAGCAGTGGTTAAATTAGAACTGGAAGAAAGTGAAGACAGAGAAATAAGTAACGATAGTGGTAAATTGCTCAGTAGCTGCAGTGTTTCTCAGAATGCTTCTAAGTCTCAACATGAATATTTTAATACCATAAAGTAAAACTTACAGGTAAGCCAGTATCATGAACTCATCCCTGAATATGAAACATAATCAGAACATCCAATTTTAGCAGTTTATATTTATTTAAGTGAAAATGTTGGAGAACTATAATTCTTTAAAATCCAAAGTAGAGAGGTGGGTTTCTCAAAAATGTTTTTTTTTTTTTTAAAAAGGACTGACTTTTATTTATGTGTCTGTGTACTGTTCATCTGTGTGTCTGTGCATCTGTGTGTCGGTCGTCACGTGAATCTTGGTGCCTGTAGAAGCTAGAAGTGAGCATTGCATTCCCTGGAGCCAGAGCCTCAGGTGGCGGAGAGCTGCCCTGCACGGTTCTCTGGAAGAACAGCAAGGGGTCTAACTGCTGAGCCGTGTTTCCTCCCCAATTTTAAAAGCTCAATTAATTTATTGTTGTATGTGTTTGTGTGTGTATATATGTACGTATATATGCCCATAGATTGGCACACATGTGGGGACCCTGTTCTTTCCTCTACCATGTGGGTCTCAGGCCGCCAAGCCTGATAGAAAGCACCTTACTCACTTAGCCATTTCACGACCCCAGCATCTTAACACAGGGATTGATTGAATCAAATAATTCCCATCTTTCACTAGACCAAAGTACTGTTGCTCTAGCCACAAGGAAAATCCTGGGCAGCACTAGTTACTGTCAAGGGAAGATCGGCTGTCCCCACTGAGGGCACCTTGCTGGATTCAGGTGATCAGCTGATGAACGTGAGGGGACAGACAGGAGCGTTGAGCAGTCTCGGTACTGAGTCATTTTTCATCTAACATGCAAAGAGCAAAACAAACAGCAAAGTACACCTAAGCTGTCCATGTTTCTGCTAAGACGAGAGAGTGACTTACACGTAGCTCAGCACTCACTTGGTGCAGTATAAAGTGACTGCAACCAAACAATGGGACGTGCCTGTTGTAGGAGTCTGCAGTTGGCCTGGGTAAATCCTGGATTCCCAGGTTTTTAAGTCCCTTCTATCCTGTTAAAGCCTCCGTCTCGTTTGATCATTCTGAGTTTACACACCAGTTTGCTATGGACATGGACTTGTTTCTTGTTTCATTTTTCTAGGACCATGCTGCATTGACATATTTCCTGGTGGCTGACTTGTTCTCGTGGAATTAAATGCTAGGAATCCAGAAGCTGAATGCGGATCTAATATGCTCTCTAAAATTAAAGAAAAGGTTGGCGTCAGACTTAATCAGTGTAAAGGTACACAATAAATTTTGAGTAACTTATAGTGTAAAAGTTAGGGCTGGGTAGCTCAATTGATAACTCATCTAATGCATAAGCCGAAGGACCTGGGTTCAGATCCCAGGCACCCACATTTAAAAAAAAAAAAAGGCTGGGAAGGGTCTTGTGTGTCTGTAAGCCTAGTTGGGGATATCAGCAGAGATATTAGCCAGTCAGTCCAGCCAATCAGTGAGCATCGAGTTCACACAAAAGACCCCACCTCAAAAGATGGTTTTGGCTTCCACACCCATGCGTGCACACATGCATAAGCAGCTGAATTCTCATGTGCATACAAACATACATACTACATACGTACAAGTAGATAAAGAAAGGAGTTAAAACAAACCCCAGACACCAAGAAATAAAGTCACTGGCAGGAAGCGCAGGGATCCCTGTTAGTGGCTTGCCACTATGCCTGGTCTCTGATATTTACCCCCATCTCCAAGGGAGTTCAGGATCATCTTTCCCACACTCGTCTTAAGGTCCTTGACCTTTCTAGCCATGCTTATCTTCCTTTAAAGGCCTCAGTTGCATGAGCAATGTCAATTTTCATTTGAGAAAGTCTACCTGAAGGGTGCTCTGCTTCTCTCCAGCAGGACCATGCAGAGCTCAGACAGGGACCTTGGAATCATTCTTTAGCTTCTGGGTGATGTGACAGTCCCCTGATCTAGGACAGTCCTGGCTTTCTATCCATTGCTGGGTCCTTTGAACATAAAGCGTGCAGAGGCGTTTGATGATAGATGGGCTTCTGCAGAGACGAAGCTGGCACCACACCAACAGGGTTCAGTCGTAATAAATAGCATCAAATGCAGTGGTCTTGTGCACCAGGAGAGGCCGAAGCTTGTTTAAGCCATCGACTCAAAAGATAGCTTTTAAGCTTTCCCAGTCAATGCGGCAGTGACCAACTCAAACTTTTGACACCTTCTGGGTATCTGACGAAGGCATGAGGAAAGAACCATTTTCCAGTTTGATTATTTTATTCTAAAAGGGGGGTTATTGTGCCCATGACTTATCTACCTTCAATAATTGCTAACTTTTTTGCTAGTGTAAGGGAAGGGAATGCTAATACAAGAGAGCTACTGTCATTCAGACTGTCAGAGTGAAAATAGGACAAGCTGACTTATAAACTGTATAGAGGGCTAACAGGATGGCAGTCCACTCCTTGGCAGTTGATTTCAGTTGGCTTTGCACCTAATCTTGGTCTACGCTATGAAGTGCTATGGAATGGTAGGGAGAGTTTTCAGTTGTAGCAACAGCTAAGTATCTCTTTGGCTGTGAGTTTTCTGACACCCCTTCTAGGAGAGTGACCCAGTCTGTCTTCCAAGACAGCTGCGGGACTCTAAATTCAAAAGATTATAGTAAGCACAAGAGGGATAGGAAAGGAAGTCTTCTCCTAGAGGCATTCTGGGATGGGAAGGATCCAGAATCTGACCTTGGAGGTTTTAGTTGCAGTTGACTATGTGTCTGGTGACCATTAAGAGAACAAGCAGCCACTGCCAAAGTTAAGAGCTTTATAAAATAGAAGCTAAAACCAAGCAAGACAAAGAGCTGTGGAAGGAAACTACACAGAGTCTCAAAGCATATTAAAGCAGGGAAGATTAAGGCTCAACAAAGGTGAATGGCTTAAACTGAAACTGAACCCCACAATGTGTAAGATGGACCGTCATAGGAGATAGAGGAACAAACATGTTTACCAGCAGAAGGAAAGCAAGAGATGTAGCTAAGTGAGTTGCATGGTCACCTACCATGCACAAAAGCCTTGGTTTGATCTCCAAACCCCATAAAACTGGACATGGAAGCACATTCCCAAACTCCCAGCTCTTAGAGGTAGAAGTAGGAGAATCAGAAATTTAGGGTCATCGTTGGCTACATAGTAAGTTGGAGGCCAAGCTGTGCTATGAGAGCCATTGCTAAACAAAAAAATGAGAAGCAGAAGCATTCCAGCAGGCTCAGGAGGGGAACCTTCTACTGTAAAAAGTGAGCCAGTGTAAACCAGTTTCTATAATAAATTGTTGCATAAAAGAAAATATGGGCTCATAGGAATTAAAAAAAAAATAGGCAACTGTACAGAAAACTCTTGACCAGATGTCTTGTGAAGACATCTAAAACTACTAGAAATGCTTTGTGTTCCAATACAAAGGAACTATTGATACTTTTTTAGGTGTATTAATAATATGGTGATTAAACCTTTACTAAAAAAGGTTTTGTTAGAAATGTTGACAAAGCTGGTGTTGGTGGCACACACCTTTAATCCCAGCGCTTGGGAGGCAAAGGAAGGTGGATCTCTGAGTTCAAGGCCAGCCAGGTCTTGCTCTACAGAGCAAGTTCCAGAATAGTCAGGGCTACACAAAGAAACACTGTCTTGAAAAATGAAAACAGAAAAACCAAAACAAAACAAAATTTGACAGAATATCTGAAAAATAACATAACATTTAAGACACCCCAGTAAGGATGAAGAAGAAGAAGGAAAAGCAGGAACAAAAGGGGAAGAAAGGAAAATGTCTTAGGTAGTGTTAAGCGACAGTGCCTAGAGTCACCTGAGAGGCAGGTGTGGTCCTATTCGTTTTCACCTGACCATCCTACGTAAAAGACAGGCTCAAGACAAGCAGCCATGATGCAGACCACAGGGCCAGGGCAATTTCAAAAAGGAATAGATGTCTTCTAGAACATAAGGTTCTAATTCAGGGGTTCTCAGCCTGTGAGTCACACCTCCTTTGGGAGTCACAAACCAAATATTTACATTACAATTCATAACAATAGCAAGGCTACAGTTACGAGGTAGTAATGAAAATAATTTTATGCTTGGGGCGTCACCACAACATGAGGACCTGTATTGGAAAGGTCTCAACTTTACAAAGGTTGAGAACCACTGTAGCAAACATGTGGAAGATGCTGGGAATAAGCATAGATGTGGTAGATAAAAGGTAGGCCCCGTGGATCCTCAGATCTACATGCGTGCAATCTTCCTTTGCTCTGAGAAATCTGACACACTTGAGTCTTTCTTTGAGTCTTGCTCCATCCTTGAGGACCCATGAGCAGAGAGACACGTCTAACAGCCACACCTGGGTGCCTACCACTCCGCTCACAAATCAAAATTTAACCCAGCAGTCCCCTTCCTCACTAACCTGACACTCCTCACTTCACTGGAAGCCATGCTCTGTGCTCTTGTGCCATGGTTTTTTCACCTTTAAATGTTACATAAGTAGGCTCCTGTAGTGTGATGTCCTTCCATCAGCTCTGCCTGTGGCATTCACCCGCAGCCTGGTCGCTGTGTTCTTTCTGGTGCCGAAGAGTGTTTATTGTGTGCTCTCTGCTTCTCACTGCCATTGTTTTCCATCTGTGCAATCCCAAAAACAGTGATTACGTTTCTGCATCGTCCTTTGCTGCACCTATAGGTGTGCATGTGTTGAGCACACGTGGAAGGCATTTGTATCAATGAGACCCAACAGTTACAGAGCACAGGCATGTTTTCTCCATCTCTGTAATGCCAGGGCTTTCTAGTACCTGGTACTTAAACAGATACTCAGTGAGTCTTTGCTAAATGAATGAACGAACAGATGATTGGCGTGGGTTTTCCTTCAGGACCTAATACCGTGTCATTCACATTCCTGCATTTTTCAGTGTGCTGAAGTCTTTCTCTTTACAAATCTGTCAATTTCCTTTGCGGGAGCTCGATCATGGAGCTCTTCTGCATCAGGTGATTGATGTCCTGCAGGTACTTCAAGCAACATCATGCATATCAAACCTGCCCTCTGCCTGGACTGTTCACAGCTGCCTTTTTGCTAGCTGAACTGCCTGACACTTTGGCTCAAAGTCTCATTTATCACTGAGGGCTCATACCTCCGTTATCTGAGCACCTTCCGCAGCATCCTGCACCATCTCTAGACTTCCTGGAATTGTCTATGGGTACAGCACTCGCTCTTGTAAGTTGGTTACATAAACATCAAAGAATGAACTTTAAACTAAAATTTCTGACTTTTATCTCTTTGCAGTGTAGGCATAGGACAAAAGAGAGCATTTTGGAAGACTATATTTACATGAAATTGGAAATGCTACAGACAAGCTGCAGATGCTGATACAAAGTCAGAAGACACGGTTGTCAGTGTTGGGATGCTGCCTTATTCTGCTCTCTCTCCTTTAGAAGATGTACAGTTTACATTGTGGGTAGCATTCATTAATGAGGGCGATGGAAACTTGAAGAAAGCACTGCAAGCTCTTCTCTGTGTTTCACTCACTGGCCAAGTAGCTAACCAGCTAGGTTTTCAGGCTCCCGCGTGTCTCAAGATGATGTGGCTCCTTCCAGTAGCAACCATCCTGAGCAGAGACCTTTGCAATAATTTAAAAATTAGAAGTGATATAGAGCTTACTACACTTTTTTTTTTTTTTTTGCTGAAGATTAAAGATCTTCATGAAGGCACTGGCTCAAAAGACATCAACCCCAAGCCTTTCGAAGGATGTGCACTCGAGATTGCCATACTTGATGGTGTGTCCAATTAACTTAGAAATACCCTTGACATTTCTCATCCGTGAAGAAAGGCTTGGGGTGACAGTTTTCATGGTGCGGGCACTCACGGTGCCTAATTTGCTTTTTCCTTGTTTTCAAGCCTGAAAGGGAAATAGCCCCGGCCTTCAGCTCTGGAGCGAAATGCTCTTCTTACATGTATACAGCCACTGTCTGAACCATTGTACTTGACTTCCCCTCCATCCCCCTTTTACCAAATGTCCTTTTGATAGCTCATTTAAAAACTTCTTCTCCTTAAGCTTGGGGGTGCAGAGCAGCTCAGTGATGGAGTGCTCACCCATCACAAGCAAAGCTCCTCGGCCATTCCCCGCTCCCCGCCCCCTCCCCAGCCCCTGTGCACACACCAAAGGAAACACAACCACAAAAGAGACATTTCTGATCTGAGAGGCCTCCTCCAGTTGGCTTTTGGAAGGCGAAGGTGCTACCTACCTACGCCGACAAAGCTCTTCCCAGTTATCCTTCAGATGACTGTGGTTACAATCAGAAGAAGAAAAAGTAAAATAAACTTTAAAGGGGAGCCATCCAAACCATTTAAATCAGCACCATAAAGCTATTTTAGAAAGCCAGCTTTCTATATTTTAATGCTTTCCATGTCTGAGGCATCTCTCCAGACTTTGGTGCTATAATTGTAACACCATCTTGACACTTCTACTTTTAAGCCACGAAGTTTTTTTGCCTTTTCCTTTTACAAAGGAAAAAGAAAAAATGGAGCCAAGTGACCGTAGTGCACACGCTGACTCAGGTAGCGGTGGCTGGAGAGAGAGGTCTGTGCTGAACAGTACATCTGTGGCTTGGGCTTCTTGGTTGTCTGTGGCACAGGGTAAGAGCCAGGGAACTGAAGAACGAAGAGTGGTCTCATCCTGACCAGGTCTGCAGGACTCTACATGCAGGGAGAAGGCAGCAGACACTTCTTGTGGGGAAACAGGAAGGGTCTTAGGTGGCAACTGCTGTTTTCCGTGTGCCGTGTTAGGAAATGGCCGGATCTTTCTAATGATGCTGGTGGATGTCATCTTAGATGCTCTCCTTCTCCAGCCGTGAGCAGATGCTCTGCGCAGAGCACAACCCCTGTGATCACGTTGTACCGTGACTTCATGGCTGCCTCTCCATTTATGGTTTCTGACTGTCTAGCTTGAGAGGAGTGTGTGTTTGGATGAGTCACCCCAAATGACCTTTTCATTGGCACAGAAGTACCAAGGAAGGAGCGGCCTGGCTCCCCAGGCTGGCCTCAAACTCACAATGGAGCTGTGCGGCCGGGCTCAAATTCGCTATGGAGCTGTGGCCTAGGTTCTTGAAGAATGGTTGAGTCAAGATGGAAATGGACATCTTAAAGTCCACCGTAGGAAAAAAAGAGCTGCAGTAAACAGAACACAGGGAGATGTGTAGAAGAGAAAGAAAAAGAGAATTGTACTTGCAGAAGGACTTCTATACCAGAACTGCATTCTAACAAATATTCGAACAAGTATTCCCTTGGAGTCCTCAGCAAGCAGTATGCAGCAGGCGGAGAGTGCCAAGTCTGCAAAGCTTCGAAGTTGGCTCCCAAATGCTCCAACTGTAAGTAACGGGCGTCCACTTTGACCCTCCCCCCTCTTTCTCTTTAGAGCTACTTAGAACGTGGATGCAAGCTGGAACTTGGAAGTTGTCTTGGGGATAAAAGTTAAACATGGATAACAGTTAAAGAGGTAGACTCTTGCGTCAGTCCTGACATGTAAGTCACTGACAGGTGAGAACCTGGAGATGTCTTCTTCTTTTGTAGTAGTAGTAGTAGTAGTAGTGGTAGTAGTGGTAGTGGTAGTGGTAGTGGTAGTAGTAGTAGTAGTAGTAGTAGTAGTAATAATAATAATAATAATAATAATAATAATAATAATAATAATGATAATAATAATAATAATGTGATCTTATTAGACCACTGCTTGGGGGTCTTACTTACAAACAAAGCTACTCTATCTGAGATCTGCACCTCTGAGCAGCATCAATGACATTTTCTCCCCTGCATCTCATACCTGCTCTGTTCTCCCTTTCTGTGACTCACTGATGCTCTTTAAGGATGAGCTTGTTCAGGCCGGGCGGTGGTGGCGCACGCCTTTAATCCCAGCACTTGGGAGGCAGAGGCAGGTGGATTTCTAAGTTCGAAGCCAGCCTGGTCTACAGAGTGAGTTCCAGGACAGCCAAGGTGACACAGAGAAACCCTGTCTCGAAAGAAAAAAAAAAAAAGGATGAGCTTGTTCCCTTTCCAGGAAAACACCTACCTGTTACAGCACCTGCTTTGCCAGCTCCCTGGATTTTCTGCTACACCCTTGCTCAGAACAGTAAGTACTGGTTCATCCTGAGGTACAAGGGAGGGACCCCAGTCACCTGTGTGCTTCCTGAAGAGAGTCCATCTTCTCCTAGGTCACTTACTCCTCTAGCAGGTCAGAGGCAGGGCTGGCCACCCCCTGGCTCCCTGCTGCACCAGCGCTGGGAGAAGGCATGCCTACTGTGTATTTACTGGAGACATTGTATTTACTCAAAGGCTCTTTCCTTGAGAAAGAGTCACTGTCTTAGTAAGTTCAAAGAGCTGTCTAATGCCAAGCTATTTCCTTCTGGGTTATTCTTGCACAAATATTGTGTGGGACAACTGTGTGCATGTGCCAACAAACTTTAATCCTCTCTTTCTCCTCTCTTTCTCCTCTCTCTCTCTCTCTCTCTCTCTCTCTCTCTCTCTCTGTATGTGTGTACACATACACATACAATAAACACAGTTGCATGAAGTCCCAGGACCTATGTGTGTCTATATATACAGTAAGATATACTGAAATGGATGGATTTTAAAGTTTTCCACAGGGTCTAAGAAATTCTGTCCCACTTTCCCTTTATAGACACTTTCTGTGACTGCTCAAGTTAAAATGGGCGTCCGTCTAGCATCATGACCTTCAGTTATGCCATCATTACTTGGAAATGCTCCATTCACATCATGCTCTCTTCTGATCCACACGTTCACAGGAGAGATCACCCCTACACTGCTGCATCCACACAACCCAAGGGTTCCTGGCCTGAAAGTCACTTGTTAGCGAATGGAATGACTGGCCATTTTATACGCTATGAATATTTTAATGACACAAATACAGAACACTATTATTCACAGTCACTGAGAACTTTGGTAAGTTTTGGGGTTCTCTTGTCAAGAAGTTGGCTGTCTTTAAGCCTTCCTCTCTTCATATTTACTACTGAAATATCTAAAGTGTACAGGAAAAGAAAACAGAAGAGGGGAAATGCTACAGAAGTATCAGTGTAGAAATAAAGAAACCAGACATTGGATTCTTTGTTTTAATGATTATGTGCATTGAAAACATACCCACTCACAGACACATAGAAACACACACACACACACACAGTTTTAAAATTAAAATATGCCTTTAAAAATAAATTATTTTATTTTATTTTTGTTGTTGTTGTTTTGAGATACGGTCTCATGTATCCCAGGCTGGCTTGGAACTTGCCAAACAACTGAAGAAGGCCTTGAACTTTGATCCTCTTACTTCACATCCCTATTGCTAAGATTACAGGTGATACAAAAGCCAGGTGTGTGTAGTGCTGGGATCAAACCCAGGACTCCATCCCTGTTTGCAAAGGAACAATTATCAACTGAGGTATGCCCCTTTATTTTACCTTTTGAGGCAGTCTCACTATGACTTATATTACTTTTGAGGCACAGGATGGCTCTGTCTAGAGATCCTCCTGCCTCCGCCTCTAGGATGATGGCATTGGAAGTCCACTAGACTGGTTCACAAGCACCATTTAAAATTATACTCAGAAGGCCACTAATTAGGGACTCTGTCATCCAGGTGTTCAGTTGTCTTGTGTGGTGTGTCCTCCAGGGACACTCCTTGTTTTGTTCTGTTGTTGAACTTGCACGAGACTACATAAGAACAAGCTAGTCAAACTCCTTGCATAGACGGCGAGGCACACTCCAGACTCCAGCCCTTACCGAGGAGCTATTGGCAGCACATAGTTGTTGGAGAGATAATCATTCTTTGTTGAGGATATAGCAGCTGGTGGATTTCCCACCTCCAGTGCATGGCCTCCTTCCCATGGTCTCCCTCCCATCCGTGTGCACTGGGCAACACTAACTGGAATTGGTTGTAGGGGTTGGGGGTGGGGGGGAAGACAGGGAGAAGGACCTGCTGGAGGAAGCATAGGGTAGCTGGAGAGGGGAGATGGGGTTATATATGGTTGCAGTTCATTGCATACACGTAGAGTTCTCAAGCATAAACATTTAAAATAGTATAGGCAAAAAAGGTTTTTGAAGGTGACTATGCATGCGTGTATGTGTCTATCTGTCTGTCTGTGAGTGGATGTGTGCATGTGAGTGTGCAGGTGCTCTCAGGAGCCAGAAGAGGCACATGATATAGAGCTGGAGTTACAGAAAGTTGTAAGCAGCCTGGAACGGTACCACACACAGAACTTATCCTCTGCAAAAGAAGCAAGTGCACGTAATTTCTGAGCCATCTCTCAACCTCCTAGGAAGCTCTGGCTTTATATACGTCCTCTAACCTCCTCTAAGTGTCCCAGTTAACTAGCAACTTTTCCCTTATCATCCATTGGTATTTCTTCTGGGGCCAGAAGGAATCCTGTTCCAGGGCTCTCGCTGTCTGGGTGGACACTGGATCATAAGTATATGAGTGGATCTCTTTCCTTAGAAGCTGTAGTCACTCCTTTGAAAGGAGTTTTAGCTTGGTTTCATGTAAATCTTCTGTTCAGGCTTCATAGGAGGAGGTATTAAAAAGGAAAAGCAGAAAGGAATGTTCAGTCATGAGTATTGCTGCAGCTTGCTAAATGCCAGTGATATTACCCTCTTCATAAGCAGAAGAGAGATGTGCCCACAACATTTGCAGCATGTAACATGTGTCCTGGAAATGTTAGAAGGTGTAAAAATAAAGAGGAATGGAATACAGACTATGGGAGGAAATAAGATGCAGGGGGAAAAAAAAAGATTCATCTTTTGTATATGGGTGTAGTGTCTCTGTGTGTGCATCATGTTAGTGCAGTGACCACAGAGGCCAAAAGAGGGTGTTGGATCCCCACAGAACCAGAGCTACAGGAGCCTATGAGATGCCCAGTATAGATGTTTAGAGCTTGTGAGGGAGTAGCAAGTCACCAGTGAATGTCAGTCTAAAGAATGAATAAAATCCTTGAATGTGTATTGTCCACATAGGCTGAGCCATGTCAAGGACCAGCTGCCTCCTACCAATGGGAAACTGGCAAAGCCTTCATTGGTCCAAGAAGGAATGTTTATAAGTGATTGGCCAGCATGTGTGATTGCACACACTGCAGCTTCCTCTTCCAGGACATTACAGACTGCTTGCCTACAGACCGCCTACCCAGACTAGCTAGCCCCTACCTCGGGCTGCACTGAGATTCCTGTTCTTTCCATTAATCGGTGCCTCTCCACCATATGTGCGCAGCCCACCTGACCCAGCTTTTCTGTGCCCACATGTCTGTTTTTATCTTTTCTTTATTCCCTATGCATCCCTAGTCAGATTTCCAGGACCATGCCACAGCAGATGTAGCAAGAACTGAACTTGGGTCCTCCTGTAAGAACAGTAAGTGCTATTAACTACCTGTCATCTCTCACCTCAGAATAGATTCATAAAAATTAATGCTTTGGTCATTTGATCATTTTATAAAATGTAGTAGAATGCAAATCATAATTTGTCGGCTGGGGAGGTAAGTGTTTTCTTAATTTTGTATTTTGTGATCAGGTCTCACTAAGTTGCCCAGGCTAGCCCCAAACTTGTGATACTCCTGCCTCTATATCCCCAGTGCTGTGATTATGGATCTGTGCATCAAATTCCAGAGACAGTAACTTTTTTCCTTTTCTTTTTCTTTTCTTTTCAGAGATAGGATTGAACTTGCTATGTAGACCAGGCTGGACTTGAACTAACAAAGATCTACTTGGCTCTGCCTTCTGAGTGCTGAGAACAAAGGCCTATGTCACAGGAAGGATTTTTTTAAATAGAATAGAGAACACTTATAATATGTCCATAGACTTAGGATACTTGGCCCCAAGTTAGAACTTCTCAACATACTGATTTTTTTTTTCAGTGCTGGGAATCAAACCAAGATTGTGTCCTAGGTTGCTCTGGATCCCACCCAGTTAATGGTGTGAGGCATTACAGTGTACTGAGACTGGTAACAACAACAACAACAGCAACAGTTCCAACAAACTGTCTTCAAGTGGAGAAGATGAATGTATGAATTCAGGAATTAAAGTTTTGTTCATTGCTATGTCTTAGTCTATCTGTTGATTTGCTTGTGTGATAATGCTTGGTAACATGGATATATAAGAAACATTGAACTAGAGTACCTGCTTTAAACTTTCTCATGCATTCTTTGGGAGTGAAATCATGCATTGTCCTGCCTAGTGGCAGAGTAAAAAGAATAAGGAGACAGCTAGCACATAAGTCTGCAACAGTGCGCTATGAAAGCGGCCACTTTGCAACCAGAGATTGTGATTCATCTTGACCTTGACATGCCTGAAGTCTTTAACAGCCTACTAAAGCCAAGCTTTGGTTTCACTAGCTTTAAAAGAGATTAATACTCTTATAAAATTGTCAAAATTAGCATATTTGAAAACATCTTGGTCTTCTTGAAGCTCATGGGTACTCAAAAAAATCAAATGTTTCCGGGCTACCTGTCTAGGAAGCAAGCCCATGGCTGAACAGTGCATGCAAAACATTCTGACTTAAAATAACTACCACTTTTGCATTCATTGAAAGAAAAACTGAAGCAAAATTAAGACTCAACTTACCATGGGGTGCAAAACTGAAAATGATTTTATGTCTTAGAAGTCAACAGAGGCTAGATGCTGAATTCAAAGACTTCTTAGATATTTTATATTACTTTGCTTCTTTTAAGAAACATTTATTTTGCTGGGCAGTGGTGGCACACGCCTTTAGTCCCAGCACTTGGGAGGCAGAGGCAGGTGGATTTCTGAGTTCGAGGCCAGCCTGGTCTACAGAATGAGTTCCAGGACAGCCAGGACTACACAGAGAAACCCTCGAAGAACAAAAACACAACCAACCAAACGAAAGAAAGAAAGAAAGAAAGAAAGAAAGAAAGAAAGAAAGAAAGAAAGAAAGAGAGAGAGAAAGAAAGAGACATTTACTTCTTTTTCTGTGTGAGTGTAGTACACATGTGTGGTGTGTATGGTCATATGTTTATTTGGATGTGTGTACTGCCCAGAGGATCCCACTGGGTATCCTGCACTGCCATTCTTGCATTCCTTTGTGACAGGTCTCTCACTGAACCTGGAACCAGGCAGCCAGCAAACCCCAGGAAACTTCCTACCTCTACTTCCCACAGTGTTAGGGTTACAGATGCATGGAGTCACTCCCAACTTTTCACATAGCTGTTGGGATTTGAACTCAGTTCCTTATGTTTGTTGTACACAACTGTTTTTACACATGGAGACATATCTCTACCCTCAGATATTTCCTTTAAAGACAAAAAGGTTTAGAAAATGTGCAAGCCATGGAAAGATGTCAAAATGAGCATCAGAGTTACCACATCCAACTTCTCTGACATTGTGAGGATGGGAAAGGTTCCTTGAACTCTGGAGGAAGTGGCAAGATTGCTTTCTAACTCACTCATGTGTGGATATTATTCATCAAATAAATCTTAACCAATTCACAGTCCATAGGCCCAAAGAGGTTAGGGATAGAGAAAGGGACTAGAGGAGGACACTTGGATCTTCTTGAGAAAGAGGAAATAAAATAGATCTTATAGATGGACTAAGGGCAGGTGGGGTGGAGAGGTATGGGAGGATCAGGTGGGGAGGGAGAAGAGAGATGCCATCGAGGGAGGCAGTCTTGGTATTGAAGCTGGAATTGAGTGGTGGTGTGGAAACCTGGTACAATGGAAACTTCTTAAAATGAAGACAGTTCTAAGGAAGTCTCCTGATAAAGGGGAATGGCCAATAATGAAGAACTGGCCATCTCTTGTCACCAAATGAAGCTCCCGGTACTAGGACTTGGTTACATTCAGTTGAGTTGTTTCCCAAGTGGGTGACATGGAAATTCCCAAACAACTCAGGCTGTTGCCAAAACAGGTTGCTCTCTATAAACTGCCTCTGAGGCATCCTTGGTGAAGACAACACCCACACAACTCATGGAACACGGAGAAGCCTAGTTGGTGCCTACCTGGAGCCTTCACCCTTAAGTTCTAGTATCTTTGTTGTGGGAAGGAACTCCTCAGGCCATCAAAAGAGAAATGTAAGCACCAGCTCAGCCACAAAGCCTTTGACTTACAATCTGCCCTCTCTGCAAGATACTCTCCAGGAATGGTGGTGCACAGAACTTGTCTGATTTATGTACGGCCTACTCCACAAAAGGAAACCCATACCCAACAGTGCTTGGGTGACCCAGAGACAAGGTAGCCCAGAGGGCCTAGGGTAGAGCCTAATACTAGTGGTTTAAAAATTAATAAAATGATTCTTAATGATATTCTCCTATACTCATAGATCAGCTCTAAATGGGATGTCTCCATCAAATCCCTCCCCTGAGTGTTCAGAGAGTCCCCCCGAAAAGGAGATGGAAAGAACTGTAAAGACCAGAGGAGGCGGAGGACACCAGGAGACTAAGGCCCCCTGAATCAACCAAGCAAGGCTCATGTGAGCTCACAGAGACTGAAGCAGCGAGCACAGTGCCTACATGTCTGCGCTAGATCATCTGTGTATGTATTATAGCTTTCAGCTCAGTATTTGTATGATACTCCTGAGTGTGTGAGAGAGTGGGTCTCTGATTCCCGCACCTGCTTCAGGGACTCTTTTCCTTCTGTTAAGTTGCCTTGTTCAAACTTGATGTCACAGTTTATATTTATTTTATTTTACTTTTTTCGAGACAGGGTTTCTCTGTATAACCCTGGCTGTCCTGGAACTCACTCTGTAGACCAGGCTGGCCTCGAACTTAGAAATTCTCCTGCCTCTGCCTCCCAAGCGCTGGGATTAAAGGTGTGCGCCACCACTGCTGCCTGCTTCTGTTTTGTTTTGTTTTGTTTTGTTTTGTTTTTGTTTTCTAATGAGAGAAAGAAAAGGAGTAGATCCTGAGAGAAGGGAAGGTGGGGAGGAGCTAAGAGGAGTCAAGGGAGGGGAAAACTGTAATTAGGATAGATTGTATGAGAAAGGAATCTATTTTCAATAAAAGGAATAAAAACAAAGATAGAAAAGAAAGTCTGCTTTCTAACTCAGTGTTTTAAATGACTGCTGTTTCATGGATTTAAACAAATGCCACAAGTGTTCTTTTCCATGTATGACATTTTGATAAATTTCCAGCTTTCAAAGCAATCAAGAGAGCCAAGTTACAAACTGAATTTGAGTACTATGAATAGCAAACCAACTCAGATATAACCCCAACCAAACTGCCTGAGACTTTCAGTTAAATTCCTAAAATATTAGCAAACACAACTAGCTAATAATCCCGCCCCCCCCTTTTTTTTTTACAGAAAAATCTTTAGATTTACACAGGACTAAGTAGAACCTTCTGGAAGCTCCAAAGAATAAAAACAAATTACAAATGTATCACATCCAGTGTAATTTAAAATAAAAACGATTCCAAATCATATAAGAAACTAAAAACAAACCTTCTGTTATTTTAACACAATGATGATTTCAGAAGCCTTTTTTGACAACAAAATTTAAATTTAAAGCAAATTTTCTTTGATTTTCTTTCTTTCTTTATTGACGTACCAAGCTCTTAGCTGCAAACTACCAAGCTAACCAAGGCGATATTAAGATTATATTAAGAATAAACTGCCTGCCCTTTTCACAACAGAATACACATAGGTCATCCATGGTTAAATTTACTAAATCTACAAGACAGGGGAACTACTTCTATCACAGAGTCTCTTAGAAGCTAAATGCGAAAACGTACAGGCTGTGGAGTATGAGTTGTTTGAAGTGGGGACCTTGTAAAAGTTGGGAATACTTATACAAGTTTGATGTTAATAGATATAGAAATGACAGGGTGTGGTGGTTTGAATATGCTTGGCCCAGGGAGTGGCACTATTAGGAGGATGGCCTTGTTGGAGGAAGTGTGTCAGTGTGTGTGGGGGGTGGGCTTTGAGACTCTCCTCCTAGCTACGGGTGAGCTGGTCTTCTGCTATTTACAGTTGGATCATGATGGAGACCTCTCAGCTCCTTCTCCAACACCATGTCTGCCTGCATGCCTCCATACTTCTAGCCTGGATAGTAATACTCTGAACCTCTGAATCTGTAAGCCAGCCCCAATTAAATGTCATCCTTTATAAGAGTTGCCTTGGTCATGGTGTCTCTTCACAGCAGTGGAAACCCTAACTAAGACACGGGGTCTCAAAGAAATTCTGTTTTAAAAAGAATTATATAAAATAAAATTGAGACAGGGTCTCAGGTAGCCCAGGTGGGCCTTGGGTTTATATGAGTCCAAGATAGACCTTGATTTTCTGATTCTGTTAGTGCTTGAATTATAGGTGTACACCACCACACCCCGATTACGTGGTGCTAGGCATTCTACTCAGGTTTTCATGGATACTAGGCAAGATTTTTACCAATTGAGCTACATCGCTTGCCCTCAAAACAGTTTATTTTTATTTATTTATTTATTTATTTATTTATTTTATTATATGTAAGTACACTGTAGCTGTCTTCAGACGCACCAGAAGAGGGTGTGAGGCCTCATTACGGATGGTTGTAAGCCACCATGTGGTTACTGGGATTTGAACTCAGGACCTTTGGAAGAGCAGTCAGTGCTCTTAACAATCTCTCTAGCACCCAAAACAGTTTTTGATAGGTGAACAGTTGTTTAATAAATAAATCAATCGTCCAGGTGAGTAATCTATTGTCCTGAGAAGAGCCTGTTTGACCACATGAGCAGATTTATTGTTCAAATAAATTGGTTTTCAGGAGTTTCCTGATAGGAACCGTGAAATTATTTATTGCTCTACAAGTTTATCTTCCTGGGCAAGAATTTTCTAGAACAAGTAGTAAGTCATGTTGCTACAGGGGGCCTCAGCTCATCACCTTACTAGTCAAGCTGTGTGAGAGTATAAATGGACTCAGTTGTCTGCCTAATATGGAATCCAAGACCTGCAGCGCCTCAGCGCCTCAGCTCAAATTAAGGATTGAATTGGGGAGGGGGCAGGCATGAAGAAGTCAACAACAAAGGGATAGCCAAGTAAACTTAGGGTTAAATCAAGGATGAGATAACTGAACACCAAATCTCATCCTTTGCCTCAAAGTGCCCCAGTGTATCTGAACTCTCTCAGAAACGGAGTTGCCTTCCTGGGAGGGGTGACTCTGGTGGCAGCAGCTTAGCGAGACCTGGTTGTCGTAGCTGACAGCTGTGACAGGATTAGATGAGGTGCTATGCAAGGGACCCAGAGTCTTCCAGTCCCCCATACACAAGTGCTGCTGTAAATCAGGCTGTACTAAAGGCTACAGATTGGTCTCAGAATGACATGGCTTATAGATTGTCTATAGATACAGATTTGAATGGTCAAGAGACAGCCCATGTGTAAGAAACTAAGCACGGACAATACAGATAATCTTGGACTTAAAAAGAAGAAGAAGAAGAAGGAGAAGAAGAAGAAGAAGAGACAAAGATTCCTAAAGGACATGGAAGCAAATGAGGACAAAGAAAGAGAAACCGAGGATAAGTCAAAATAACTTGCATTTTACATGACACCTTTTAACATACAAGGGGTTTTCATTATGTTATTCCATTTGATTATCTCAACATTCTTGTAAAGTGTTTTAGTTTGGATCTTTTACATATTCCCCCAAAGACTCATGTATTAAATACTTGGAAACCACTCTGGGTTGCTCCTAAAAGGTGGGGAATCTCTAAGATGTGGCAGGTCTTTAGGTCATTGGAGCTATGCATCCAACAGGGATTTGGGGATCCTGTTTTCTGTTTTTCTCTTCTCTTTGCTTTCTTCGTCATGGTGTGAAGCTTTGTTCTGTAACATGTTCTCACCATGATGCCAATGCCTTGGCACAATGTGCCGCAGTCCATTATCACATATGGCAATCCCATGAATCCTGAGTCAAAATATACCTTTTCACTTTGTTCACGCATGCATTTGTGTGAGAGTGTGTGTGCTCGAACACATGTGCGTGTGTGTGGGGGGCAGGGGCTGCTTTTTGGAGACAAGGTCTCTTATAGCCCAGGATGGCTTGAACTAGGTGTAACTAAACAGCCTTGAATGTCTGATCGATCCTCTTGTGCTGGGATTTCAGAAGTGCACCACTGCTCTCATATTTAACCTTTTTTTTTTTTTTTTAAAAAAAAATGTCTTATCTTAAGTTTTGTTAGATTGATGGAAAGCTAACATGGAGGTCTAGGAGGCATTATGATTACTATTTTACAGAGGAGGTAGCTGCTGTCCAGAGAGGATGTCTCATGTAAGGTCATAGTCCTGTAACACTGCAATTAGACTTCTTAGGACCTCATTTCCTAAGGCACGTTTTCAAGTGTTAACTGGAAACAGAATAAAAACAGGAGAAGAGAGAGACAAAAGCCTCTCTTTACCCCTCCAATTATCAAAACCAAAGTTTGTCTAGTTGGATTTGAACATTCTATAAATAGTTGAGCGTGCTCTGTGAGCTGTCATTGAATGGACCCATCAAAGAAACTATGTGAGCCCCACTGGGCCTGTGTACCCTGAGCCACCCCAAGACTCTGCTGCGGTTATTTAAGCACACACGACAGCTTTTTTATGCCAAAGTCCTGTCTGGTCACGTGTTTCCACAGGCAGCAAAATTTTCGTATTCCTGTCTGGCTGGGCTTAAGTTTTTGGCAAGAATCTCCCTTCCCCTCGTAACATCTTGGAAAGCTTGTAACTGTGCACAAAGATGTTTATTTTGAGAAGCAAAAGGGACTAACTAAAAATGTTCAAAAACAATCTTTACCTCTCCCACAGGATGAGCCTTACTTTTCTCCTGTGGGTACATTTTGATAGCTTCACCTGTCCAAAGGCGAAGGGCACAGGCGAGGCCATCGGACGGCTCTGGAGAACTGCAACTCTTTCTGTGACACTGGACCCTCAAGGGGTTTTAGGAAGTACTGAGGGGAGGGGGTATTTAGAAAGAGACAGAAAGGGCGGGTCTAGGAGGAACGGAGTGAGATTGTCAGGAAGGACAATGTCGACGTAATAGACAGCTGCCCTCTGATTGGTTATTTCATGTCCGTGCACAGAACACCATTTGTAGACCTTTACAGGCATCGATAAATATTGCCTGATCAGCACCTGAGAATTATAACACACCTTAATACACTTCTTACCAACTGGACAGCTAAGGAAATTAGACTCGAGAAGTGAATTTCCCGAGATTAAGAAAGTATCAGCCATGCATCCAGTCCTTTGATTTTTATGGTTATTGCATCACATCTTGAAATAGTTATCCTGAAAGTAACATTTCTTGTTTTTAGAATTTTCTCCTTTTCTTATACTGTATTTAAAAACAAAAACAAAAACAACCAAACTATCAAGTTCCCTTACTAGTACAAATGAACCTCACGAAGCCGAGACCCTCTTACCTAAATCCATCGGAGGTAAAAGTATCTTTGCTGAATGTTTGGCTCAAGGGCTTAGATCTCAGACTTGCCCAGAATCCTCTACTAGAAAGACGGTAGCATAGGCAAGGGTTTTCAGAGAGGGTAGGGAGAGCCCCAAGAGTTGGGCCACGTGTTTAGATCCAGATGCAATCTTAATTTCTTCTGAGTGGAAACTGCCGGAGTACATGGGGAGGTCCTTGCCCGTTACTGTCTGCCTCAGCTGTAGGCAGAGTCCTTTATGAGCTGTTAATTAGCCAGAGTCACACCGCTAACACCAACAGATGGTATAAAGTTATAAATCAGCCCTCATCTGGGGAGGGGAAAGATGAATGTGACTGGGATCACCACCATCTTTATTCTTCTAGAATAAATCCAGGTGGAGAGGCCAAGTGGGAACATATGCCTCTGGACCCCTCAACACTCGGAAGCTCTTACATATGTGACAGTGATCTGTTTCCTGGTCCTCTGACTCTGTCCCTTAAGTTCACACCCAATGCCTAGGTGTTTCTCCCAGGTCCCAGGATTTAGAAGTAGTTGCTCAGGCATTTGTAACCATGATTGCTTTTCTCTACAGGAACTCTTCCTTTCCAGGTCCCCAAGACACAGTCTTTCCTCCCTGACTAGCATACAGCTTCTTGCCTTTCTCTTAAGAGAGCAATAGGGATTGGGTTTTGAGCTTTCTTTTCTAGTCCCGATGAAAGGCACTGAAGCTAGGTAGCAGATTACTGTGACACAGTATTTGGCTTTCTGACTAGAGTTGGCCTTGCTTCCTGAGAACTGTCCTCGGAAGTGGGCTGCAAACTTCAGCTCAGATTCAAAGAAAATCTGAGAGTCCAGAATCAAACCAAGAGTCATAAGATAAGGGTTGCTGCTCTAGCCCTGAAAGGCAGACAACCTGGAGGTCTTTCAAAGCCAACAGCAGCCACAAAACTAACCAAGGCTCCAGGGTGAACTGCCACACTCATGGTGATGAAAAATCACCAAAGCCATCAGGACTCAGAGCTCAGATTCCTCTCCCAGGCATCAGACTCATAATCCTGAGGATTTTTTTCCCTTCCTTAGGTTAGAGGCAGACATGTTTGTGGTGTGGCTACAACCGTGTTCCCATTTCATAGGCAAAGCCGTCATTCCTGATTGCGGATATATATTGATTTTTTTTTTTTATAATGGCAGAAAGTAGGTTGGACTTTCCCAATTTCAAGACTCACCTTTGCACTGGAAATCCAAAGACACTGACTTGCAAGATTGAATGTGTTGGGATGTTTTGGTGTTGTCTTCATTGTTTGCTCAAATCATAAAGCTGACACTTTCCCCGACCTGTGACCACTGTGAACCTTCAGAGCGCCTAGACTGTACTGACAGCTTTTGTTGGCTCAGTAGCTGGAACTGCCAGTCACCAGGAACCTTATTTCTGTGACACTGTATAGTAAGTTGGGGATTTTATTTGGCACATGAAAGAAAAAAACTCGATTTGAGAGTCAAACATTAAAAAATATGTTCACAAAATCTTTGACACATTGCTATGGCTTGAATGTTTGTGTCTCCTCCAAAATTGACATTGAATCTTGATTCCCAATACCATAGTTTTAAGAAGTGAGGCCTTTAAAGGTTATTAAATGATAAGATGACTATCCCTTTCAAGTGAAATGAGGGCCATTAAACAGGGCTTGAGAGAGTAGATTGGCCCTTTTGGGCTGTCTGTCCCTCCCCATCATGTGAGAAGACATAACATCTATCTGCAGAGGTGCTTCGGTTAGCACCACTTTAGAAGAAGAGACAAGGTCTTCAGCACACAACAGTGCTTTCATCTTAGGCTCTCAGGCTCCAGAAGAGTTTGAAGCAATGTTTTGTTTTTTGTTTTTTAATGAAACATCCAGTCTCCGGCATTTTCTTATAGCATCAGGATCCAGTTCAGATCTACATTGTCCCTTCAAAGGATGGAGTCTAATTCCTTTCCCCTTGGATGAATTTGAGCTAAGATTAGTCAAGGCTGTCTAATGAAAAGAATGTAGTAGAATTAATGTAACTTGTCTCCAACACAATTCACAAAAGGAGCTTTTCTGGCTGCCTTTCACTCTCCTAGATGTCTTGATCTGAGGAAAGCTACTGCCACGTCACGACAACTCTAGCATTCCTGAAAGAGGTCTGTGTGGAAAACCTGATCCTCCCACCCAACTCCAAATCCTGCGAGTGAGCCCTGCCCCTTAGCAAGGTCTTCTCACCCCACAGAGCCCTCACCGGAGGCATCAGCTGATATCTTGCCTCTCGTCTCATCAAAGTCAGAACTACATCTCCAAGCTCCTCCTGAATGAACGCATGGCCCATAGGAGGTATCACAGTTAATGGATAAACATCGTTAAGCCACTAAATTTGGGGGGATTTAGTATGTGCAGTAATGGCAGAAATATGTGCCATTCAGGAAGCAGGTAGCAGGAGATGCTGAAAACCTTCAAGGGAAAATAATAATTATTGTAGAATCAGAGGATTCTCCCCTTCAGCTATTTCCATTTTATTCTCATTCATTTGGATTACAGGAAACTCACCAACAATGCTGGGAATCTGCGCTCTTCCTTCTCCCTGCTCACAGCTGTGAGGCGGGTGTGCACCATTTGTGTTTGAGTGCATGAGCATGGATGGGCACACATGCCAGGAAAGGTTAAGAAAACTGAAAACTAGGTACCTCCCTCAACTGCTCCTGAAATATTTTACACACCACACTTTGTCTCCTTCGAGTCCTCCAAACACCTTTTTGGCCTGGAGAAAATTCATGCATATATTTGCATCAGTGTTAGCTCCAATCCAGCTGGTAGCTGCATTTAAGGGCTTATCTTTTGAATGAATCTGCGATAAGTCTATTTTTTGATCAGACTATACTGCTTGTCAGCCGAAATCAACTTTTGAAGGTAGCTCATTGAATTCATAACTGGCCAAAGTTCAGATGGTAAGTGCTAGGGAGTGCTTCCATGTGAATGGAACACAAAAATCACACAGCCTCCCCAGGGATCAGGGAGCACCTCAGAAGAAGCAGAAAGATCGGAAGAGCCAGAGTTCAAGGAGGAATGGTTTGAAACAGTGTCTCCTGGGCAGGACAGGACCACTGTACTTCTGACATCACAACAGCTGCAGTTGCGTGAGTAGGAGCTGCATAAGATCAAGCCCTACAGCATTCTGGAATGGAGTAGGGGGTGGAAGGGATTCATGAGTGCCCACCCTTAACTCAGGAGCTATTGGCATTTGAGGGCTTCTCAAGAAGGGAGAGTTCATTTTCTTTAAGGATAGGTCAACCATGCACCAGGAGATGAGCACATACCCATGATTATGTGTGCAGTACAAACTGAACTGAGTAGGTTATCAAACAGAAAGGAGGATCCAAAGTTGGGAGGCAGTGGGAAAGGGGGTGGATCTGGGAGGTGTTTGGGGAGGAACAAGGGGGAAATGCGCTCAAAATATATTAAATATATGCATGAAATCCTCAAATAATTAATGCAAATATTCTTAGTTTTAAAAAGGTTGAGATTGGCTAGTCATCTTCCTTCTCACCCCACCTATGGCCATTTAAATAAGAATGGCCCCCATAGGCTCATATATTTGAATGCTTAGTCATCAGGGAGTGGCAGTATTTGAGCAGGATTGGAATGTGTGGCCTTGTTGGAGGAAGTGTGTCACTGGGGCTGAGCTGTTCAGTTTCAAAAGCAGTTGCCAGGCCCACGTCTCTCTTTCTGCAGGGATGAAGATGTAGAACTCTTACATACTTCTCCAGTGCCACATGTGGCTCTGTGCCTCTATGCTCCCTGCCATGGTGATAATGGACTAAACCTCTGTATCCGCATGAGCTTTGGCCTCCAGGACCCTGCCCTGCTTGACTTCCTGTCCTGGTTTCCCCCAGGGATGGGCTCTTACCTGGACATGTATGCTGGGAATGGCGTTTCACCATAGCAATAGTAATCCTAACTAGGACACCACCCCATACAGCTTCGGTCAACAGCTTCTTATGCTGTGGGGTGGTGATCCCACGAGGGTGGCACAACTGAATGTAGAAGCTGTGAAAAACTTGGCAACAGGAAACACTTTCTGAATGCACGATGGCCTACCAGCAGTTCAAAATCAAATGTACACCCAATGTGAGGTACTTCTGGCAGTATGTTCCTGAGTTATATCATCTGACTTCATGGTAGTCTTCTATGTACGCTATCCTTTGACACAGCATACAGCCAACAAACACTTCCTAAGAACACCTCAGCTCAGATTTGAGGCGATTAGGTGCTATGAATTTCCAGTGTTTTTATTGTACGTGCAAAGTTTCCTGTGCTTATAGGAATATAATGGTTTAATTATGGAAAACAGAGATCTTTAATAATTTCCTGCAGTCAGACCTCAGCATGTAAGTATCAAAATAGTTGTATATCTTTGGCTCATATTGTGTAATGTGTATTGTGTAGAATGTTAGATTTTAAAAATTGCTCTTTGGGGACTAAGGGAACACCACTATTGATAAAATGGCTTGCTACCAAGCTTGAGGACCTGAGTTTAATTCTCAGCATCCATAATTTAAAAAGATGGACATGGGGCTTTCATTTGTAACCCCAGTGTTGGAGAGACAGAAATTGCCATAAGGCTGGTGCTCCCTGGCCTGCCAGCCTAGTCTACTTGGTGAGTTCAAGGCCAGGGAGACCCTGTCTAAAAAACAAGCAGGATGGTACCTGAGGGACAAGACCAGAGGCTTAACCTCTGTGCTGAACATGTATACACACAAACAAATGCATATGCCCATGCACACACAGACAGACACCAATTTGTTCTTTGAGGTGCTAATTTCAGTTTCATTAAAAAAAAAAATCAGCAATTTTTGGCTTGGGATTAGGACAGAATTTCCAACATAGCCCTAAACATGTTTCTGGCATTTTGTACTATATATTTATCTGAAATAGCTTTCTCATCATTGACAATTATAAAATCAAAATGTTGATCGACTCTGAAAAACATGGAAATTGTTCATGTCCTGCATTAACAAATATTTAGCTGAGATTTAATTTAGTAAGCCAAAATAAGCACATCCATCTCATTAGTACATACATTTGCTTTTATCTTTAATAATTGTTAAAATTATATGTCTACCAAGATAAAATTCTGATTCATAATAAGCAATATTTTACTTCTATGCCTATTTTATATATTTGTATAAACACTTTGTAAAACTTCAATTGTGAGACCTTGGTGTATGGGATTCTAAAGACATCAAGAGAACAGTTTATAAACCGGAAATCGCAGGCAAGGGCGAGTCCTCCTCCTGCTTAACCTCCTATGCCACTTCATGGGTCTTTCCTTTTCTAAATAAGCAGAGTCCACTGGTGATCTGGGCTCCCTGGCCTCTGTTTCTTTGGTGACATCTGAGAGCCTTTCCTGCACAGCACAAGGCGGCGGCGCCTTTCCTACACCTCCGCAGGTCTCAGCAATGACTTGGAGATCCTAATTCATTTCTTGTTTCCAGAAGTTAATATCAAAAGCAAAGACCACTCTTCCCTCATCCTGTTGTTGTCTAATGGAATTAATTTGAAATGATGGATAGCAATTGGTCAATGGCATCTTTCTACAAACAACCAAACCATAAATTTTGCAAGTTTAGGGGTCAGGTTGAAACCACATAAAGCCAAGAGCCACTTACTCCTAATCACTTTGTACGCTGACTGAGATCAGGGGCAATCGTTTGGATCCATGCAGTTGTGAAGTATTAGCACCACCAAGCTGCCATCTCCAGCCCAACTTAAGGTTTCTTCCGAACCTAGATCCACTTTCCTGTATTTGCGTTTCTGTATTGCCAATAGCTCCCTGTTAGGCTTTGTCAAGAAAGTATGCTGAGGAGCTCTCCAGGCAAGGAGAGGCAGTGCTAACCAAGTGAGCCGCTTCTGCATCTCTTCTCAGAGTCCAAGGAGTGTGTGGTCATGCAGATGCACCCCCAGACCTCCATCTGGAGAGAGTGTCATTAGAATTGCCAGACTGAGGAAATTAAAAACAAACAAACAAACAAACAAATAACAGGAAAGATTCTGATTATGTTCAGACAACAAATAATTTTTTTTTTTTTTTTAGGAAAAGCATATCCTATGCGATATTTGAGACATAAACTAAAACATTAGTCATTGTTTATTTGAAATTCAACTATATCTGAGTGTCCTCTCTTTCCTGGGTACCCCAAGCTTACCTGGCAAGTGGCCCAGCTACCTGCTGCTCCTTGAAACCTCCCATTCATTACTCCCTGTGCTCTGAGACCTGGCCTTCACACATGTTCTGCTATTGGCAATGAATGAGCATGCTTGGGTACCAAGGCAGATTCAGAAGAGATGTGGGATTCCCTTGAGATTCAGTCTCAGCTCAATGACATTCCCATGGAGAAAGTGCCTTAGATGCTAAAGTTCCCGTCCTTCACCTGGGCAATAGCTCCTGGTGTCTGTAGCTCCACTCCAAGGCATTTTCCAGGGTAGCAACTTCTACCAGTTACTATCTGTGCTGCTCTGGTGTTCCTTCCCACCCTCCTAATCACCTATGCACCACATACCCTTTTGTTGGGTTTTCTCTTTGAATGGTGTGGCACTTTCTGCCCCTGGACTGGACTTGACTGGCTGGCCTTAGCCTGGCAAGAATTCTCTGTGTCTCTAGAAAGCTTAAGACATGGAATCTGTCCTGTAAAGGTATTTGGTGTCATGTTCCCTTGCCTTCTTGTTTGACCATGAAGTTGGCAAAACAGGTTGACCAACATGACTGCCTGTCATAAACGTGGTATCAGACATTTCTTTTCCTCCCTCTTTCCATTGCATTTCCTCCTCCCCTCCTCTCCTTTCCTCCTTTCATCCTCCTCTCCCTCCTCTTCCCTCTCTTCCTCCTCCTCCTCCTCCTCCTCCTCCTTCTTCTTCTTCTCTTTCTTCTTCTTCTCTTTCTTCTTCTTCTTCTTCTTCTTCTTCTTCTTCTTCTTCTTCTTCTTCTTCTTCTTCTTCTTCTTCTTCTTCTTCTTCTTCTTCTTCTTCTTCTTTTTCTTCTTCTTCTTCTTCTTCTTCTTCTTCTTCTTCTTCTTCTTCTTCTTCTTCTTCTTCTTCTTCTTCTTCGTATATGAGTATGCTTGTGGGGAATATGTGCAGTATGCATATGTGTATGTGCATGTGAGCCCACAAATTCGCACAAGACCAGAGGAGAACATCAGGTGCCCTGTTCTACCCCTCTTCTGTTTCTCTTGAGGAAGGACCTTCCACTGAATCTGGAGCTGGGCTGGTTTCCAACAAGCCCTGGAATTCCTCCTGTCTCCAACCCTCTCAGCACTGGGGTCACAAGCACGAGTGAGCCAAGCCTTGCTCTTTACATAGGGGCTAGAAGCTCATGCTTGCACAGCTGCCTTAGTTAGGGTTTCATTGCTGTGAAGAGACCCCAGGACCAAGGCAACTCTCATAAAGGACAACATTTTTTTAATTTAGGCTGACTTACAGTTTCAGAGGTTTACTCCATTATTGTCGTGGTGGGAAGCATGGCAGTGTGCCCATAAACAAGATGCTGGAGGAGCCAGAAGTTCTACATCTTGATCTGTAGGGAGCAGGAGGGACCATCTTTCACAGGCAGCCGGGAGGAGGCTCTCTTCTGAAAGCAGCCCGGAAAAGACTATATTCTACACTGGGTGTAGCTTGAGCTTACATGAGACTTCAGAACCCTTTACCCACAGTGGCACACTTCTTTCAGCAAGGCCACACCTCCTCCAACAAGGCCACACCTCCTAATAGTGCTACTCCCTATGGGCCAAGATTTTAAAGGCATGAATCTATGGGGGCATAATTCTAACCAGCACAAGTTCTTACCTTCTGAACCATTTCTCTAGGCCCCAGACATTTCTTAGATTGTGTTTGGTGCTGGGAGTCACTCAGAAACACTAGTAAGCTAGACTACCCCCCCCCCCAAGAAGGTAACGATCTTGAAGCCATTTTCAGCGGAGGGTATGCTCATTTCAGCAGAGATGAGATGCCTGCAGGGGGATCTGAAGATCAGCCATATGGAAACTGGTCCACTTATTTTTGCGTGGTTCCAGATGTTAGAACCAGTCACTGGAGCCAGAGTTGGTGTGGCTCAGAATTTGGCCACAATACAAACCCATATCCCTTTAGTATGTCTTAAACACGTATCCAACAATAGTTGGGGAAAATTATTTTTTTCTGCTAATAAAATGTCTGTAATTCTTTATGCTAAAATAGGGGTTTTATTACATGTGGTAACATAACAATAAAGTTTTAATATTTTGAAAATGTTTCTAGTCTTTTTGTCACTCTTTAATGGACAGCTCAGCTCACTTGGACTAAGAACAAAGGTGACCCTATGGGTTATCCTTAGGACCTCCATCCTGATACCAGACTTTTCATCATCATTTGTGATAATCTTTTTGGTTTATTTTATGGTTTTCTGATGGGGAAAGACGGGCTGGTGAAGGGTTTATGGTTTAAGTAACTAAATAAACTACTGTTCTTGGTAAACAGCCCTGGATTGCTTACTGAGCTTTGGAATTTCAGACGAGCATGTCTTCGGGCTCCAGGGACAAGAATTAAGGTTTAAAATGTAGCTCTTAGCCATTGAGGTCTGTTTAGGGTTTTGTTTGCCTCCTGGGAACACTCAACCGAGAAGCTGTTGTACAGATGGGGAGTCCTTTATGTTTTCTCCTTAAAACCATTTTCTGTTTCCACTTGGTAAAACCCGTTCATATAATCCTTGATTATGTTAGGTATGGTGGCCAGAAATGTATTACCTGGCCCACATTACAGCAGGTTTTGGTGATATTTTGATATTCCTTTCTCCTTTATTGTTCAGCCAGCTGTCTGGTTTGCCTGTCTCTTAACCCAGAACTCCAGTGAGTAATTGTTACTTGCCGGCCACCTTGCTACACAGGAGGTTTCTCAATCGAGCGTTACTGATTATGGGTACAGAGAAATCCATCTTGTGCTGGAAAGAAAAATAAACTGGTCTTGCAAAAAGAGCTACAAGGCTTGGGAATGTGGCTCAAGGGTAGAGTGCTTATGTATCAGGCACACAGCTCCAGGCTGGATTTTCAGCCCTGCAAAAATGGAGGTGGTGATGGTGACCCCTGAGGTGGAGTTAGGGAGCAGAAGAGAAAGGTACATGGTACATGGTGTATCTGGTGCCAGGAGGCTGGCTGGCTTGGGATACAGGAGACCCGAGGCATTGGGTGTGTGGTGTGGGTGTGTGGGTGGGTGTGGGGGAAGGGCAGAGGTGAAAGGAAAAGAGCAGGAGGTAGGAGGGGGAGGAAGAGGGAGAGAAAGGAAGGCCCTAGAGATAAATGTAAAGTCTATCTTGCTTTATGTTAGTGGTTCCGAAGGCTGGAGAGACAATGGTTCAGAATTTAAAAGACACCGAGGACTGTGGCGATATTTGAAGATAAAGCAGGGGTTCTATTCCGAGCACCACAAACAAGAAGTTTAAATCATGAATGAGGACAGTGGTTTTAAAACACTTGAGGAACTTGGAACTGTACGTCTTTTCAAGGTTGTACTGGGGTGTTGTGTAATGTTTTCTTGGGAGCACTGAGTATATAGGAGGGTGTGTCCTGTTTGACTTTGGGATTAGTTACTGGATAGAGCTCAGGGACAGGAAGATCTATGCTAATTTTCAAGTTTCTTTTTGGTGGAAAGGAAGATTCAATAACAACAACAACAAAAGGTAGCTTTAATGTTTTGCAAAAATTGTATTTTTTTTTTTTTTTTTTTTTTTTTTTTTTTTAGGCCATATAAACTCTAGTTCATCAAATGTTTTAAGACATTCATGAGTTAAACTTCCTGTATGTGGTGCTAGGAATCGAACCTCATTCTTCACATGCTAGGCAAATGCCCTCCAATGATCTGTGCTCCTTGCCCACTGTATTAAACCTCTGCCTCTTTCTGCATTTCTCTGAAATTACCCTTTTGACTTTTGAAAAGTGAAGCTGTTAGTTGTTAAAATGACTAAAAAAATTAATATATCGATTGTTTGGAGTGTGGACTCCTACACTCAGCATCTGCAGTCCAGCTAGCTCCAGGGTGCCTGGTTTCTATAAAGACACTGTCTCAACAGAGACCTACAAGACAAGGGCAACTAAGACAAGTCTGTGGTGGGGAGATGGCTCAGGGCATGAGAGTGCTTGCTTTGCAAGCATGAAGACCTGAGTTCAAACCCCCAACACCCACATAAAAAATATGTGGGTTCAGTGCTGGGGAGGGTGGAGAACAAGGACGGGTAAGCCAGCAATCACTGGAGCTTGCCGGATACCAGCCTAGCTCCAAGTTAAGTGAGAGATCCTTGTTTTTAGGGAATAAGGCAGATAGTGACAGAGAACACCTGACAGTTAGCTTGTATGTATCTGCACACATACATGTGTATATGACAAAATCTTTTTTTTAAATGCTAGATGAACAAATTAAAGAACAAAGACTCAGAGGGCATGTGTTGTGAAAATTTTACCCTTGATTTCATCAAATGTGACAAAGTGTGATGGTATAGAAGCAGGGAAATCATTAGATTCTTTGAGACTCAGATTTTTGTTATCTTTTTTCCTTTCTTTTTCTTTTTTCTTTTGTTTTGAGACAGGGTTTCTCTGTGTAGCCCTGGCTGTCCTGGAACTCACTCTGTAGACCAGGCTGACCTTGAATTCAGATATCCACCTGCCTCTGCCTCCCAAGTGCTGGGATTAAAGGGGGAGAGTCAGTTTCTTTATCCGTAAAGTGGGCGACACTAGCTCTCTAGTTTTAGGATAGCTAGCTGCACTTGACTTTGAACATTCACTGGCTCAATGAGTAGCATTATTTTGAGAACTTACACAGAGTGAGGCCAAGTCTTGGGGTTAGAAGCTGTAGGGAAACAGACTTCTAGCTCACTGTAAGGAAAAGTAGGAAAAGTACAATGATGAGCTGTCTGTCTGGGGCCACTCTGGGAGGTCTGCTGACATCTTCAGATGGAGTCTGATCCTGGCGCTATTATTACTGTACCCACGACAGTGTTGACAGATGGAAAGTAACCATCATGGCAGAATTTACACTGCAGAAGGTGGCAAGTGCTACAGATTAGGGTGGAGCATTATGTTGACACCAAGAGTCTCTTTTGGCTGCTGGGTCCAGGCCCTAGTGAGTCCACATTTTTTTTTTCAAATCATCTATATCAATCTAAAGATCATAAAATTAGTGGTCACACACAAGAGCGTTTTAAAGTTCAGGACTGCTGTGCAGGTCTAGATTTGCATTCTTGGCTAAGAGAAGGCATTACCTTCTCATGTCCTTGTGTTATGCCCAGTGCCTGTGTGATGGGAATCTTGGTTTTATGATAGGATAATGTGGTACTCTCTGTAAGGTGAACAATGGGGTCTGTTTCTGTTCTCTGCCTGGAGAGAGAGGAGAGCTAATCCAGTTTGTCCATCTTTTTATTTGTCTATTCGTCCACTGGCAAGATCAAATCAATTAGGAAAGCATTTTATACCCACTAGAAAGCAAAACAGCCCTCTGGGAACTGGAATATCCGGTTCTTTGTCTCCATGCTTACTGCTGACCTGGAGCTGAGGTAGCTGCTCTGAAGCCAGTCAGCCCTCTGCACCTGAGAACCGTGTGTGCCTTTTACTGTGTGTGCCCTGTTGCCTTACATGGAGAGAAGATTAATAAATTACAATGAGATATTTTAAGTTAAAGAAATTTTGTTCTAGCTGACCTACGGACAGTAATAAATGTTTATATAAACCCATAGCTCTAGAATTGCTGTAAAATAAGCTCAATACAATAAACAGTCTTTTAGTAAAAATTATTTCAGAATGCTAACACATGCATTTTTATATGATAATCTAAATCTGTTTGATGTATTCATAGGAAATCTTTGGATAAATCAGTCTAGTTTATACTTTGGGTTTAAGACAGAAGGTTGAATTTTAGTGTGTTAAATAAAATGCATTTGTACATTTTGCTTTTCAGAATATTTTTGTTAACTTTCTGAATGTTCTCGTTTTACACACTGGGTTGTTGGCGACTTAAGCTAAAATTATTATTACTTAATATTAAGGAATGTGAGACACGTGTAAATTATGTCTAGAGTTGGAGAAGAACTCAGTAGTGTATAGTATATACAATGTCCTGGGTTTCCAGAACTACAAAAAGTAACAACAATAACAACATTGTGTTACTAATTAAACTAAATTAGAGTTTTGACAATTTGCACTGTAGCAATGGTTCACTGGTTAAGGATGCTGGCTGCTTGTCAAGAGGGTAGGGTTCTCAGCACCCACATGGCAAATCACAACTGTCTGGAACTCTAGCTCCAGGGGATCCAGTGTTCTATTCTGGCCCCTGTGGGCACCAGACACACATATGGTTCATTCATACATACAAACGGGCAAAACCCGAATATGTAGAATAAAAATTGAAAAAATCCAGAACTGGTAATCTTTTAGTATCAATAATCATTCTCTGTGGTATATTAATATAATCATAATTTCTAAGGTTCACTTTAAAGTCTTGGACTAATATTCATGCAAGTAGTGGGAACTATTTACAATCCTAGATAATTTTCAATAGAATACAAAACACTACACATTATTATAAACATGTAAACACACTTTTCTGCTATACTGTGCTACAGTGACATTTTTTGCACATATTACCAAACATATTCACTTTTGCTTATGTATAATGCTCAGTTATTCACCATCCATCTAGATTCCTCTGTAAAATTGAGTTTGTTAAGTGTTGTAGTTTGAATGAAAATGGCCGCATGGGCTCATAGGGAGTGGCACTATTAAGAGGTGTGGCCTTGTTGAAGAGGTATGTCATTGGGGATGGGCTTTAAGGTCTCAGAAGCTCAAACCAGACCACACTCTCTTCCTGCTGCCTGTGGATCCAGATGTAGAACTCTCAGGTATGTCTCCAGCACCACGTCTGCCTGATTGCCGCACTGTTTCCTGCCATGATGGTGATCATGGACTGAATCTCAGGACTGTAAGCCAGCTCCAATTAAATGTGTTCCTTTACAAGGGTTGTCATGGTCATGGTGTCTCTTCACAGCAATAAAACTTTAACCAAGACACTAAGTATGCTTAAAGTTATGCTTACCTGGGAAGGGCATGTAGACCAGTGATGCTACTCATGTAGGATTGTGAAGATGTCCTTCCAATCCCTACTGTCAAGCACTCAGACAGAAATGGATGCAACTATGCTTACTGTGAGTAAGTGAGTTTAAAAATTTATTTAAAAACTAAAAATTGGTGTGGTGTGTATGTGTGCATGTCTGCATATGAGTATATGCCATTTGTGTGCAATGCCCTTATAAGTCAGAAGAGGGTATCAGATTCCCTGGAACTGGAGTTACAGGTGGTTGTGGGCTGCCGTGTAGGTGCTGGAAACCAAACTGGGATCCTCTGTGAGAGCAGCAAATGCCTTTAACCACTGAGTCGTTTTCCATCCTCCAGAGTTGTTGTTTTCAAGGGAACAAAAAAAGACGAGTTTGTTGTAAAAGAAAATGCTGTTTCAGAAAATGAAACTGACAAGAAAGACAAAACATAAGTGGGCATAAAAAAACTGGAGTCTGTTTGCAAGAATGGAGCATTTTTGTCTTTGCTTTTCAAAACAAAACAATAAAATATGTTGACATTTTGGTAGTTTTCATGATCTTATTCAAAGATTTAAAAAAAAGAAAAGAAGAACTTGAATTCTTTATTGAATATTGAATTAATAGCGAAACAAAAATTGACTTTCCCTGTGTTAAAATCCCCACCTCTTTCAGCATGGGACAGCATACAGACATCAGTCACCTGCCATGCTCACGTTGACAGCAGAGACTTACTAGTTCTGTTGGTTTCACTATGTCCATGCTTGAAAAGAGCAAATCTCTGATCCTCTAAATGTCTGAGAGTCTTTGGAAGAGATGACTCAAGGGTCAAGAGTGCTCACTGCCCCTGTGGAGGTCTGCAGCTCTGCTCCCAGCCCCATATTGGTCAACTGGTAACTACCTGGAACCCTAGCTCCAGGGGATCTCATGCCCTCTTCCTGGCCTCTGAGGACACTTCCACATACATTTTCACACACACACACATGCATACACACTTAAATATATAAAAATAAAATCATTTTACTTACTTTGGCACTTATGGAAATGTAGTATTGTTGCTTTAACAGAGACACGGTGGCCTTTTTTCTCAGGCACTTGTGATCTGACCTAACCTAACATCTGGTTTTGTCTCTTCTTCTTGCATTCTAAGTCTTCTAAGATCAGACTCTACATTAGGATAAAAAAAAAAAAAGCCACTAGACTCATACTACCTAAGTATACCTTGAAGATTCCCCAAGAACTCCTGGCACATTACAAGGATTTGCTCTTTGACCTTATGGTGAAGGGATTACTAGGGATGAGTAGTTTAATATGTTAAAAATACAAAAAAACAACAGTGTGGTTAAGAGGCATGAGAGAGGAGCTGTCCAATAGAAAGGATGATCCATCCTGCCTAGGATACATTTGTGTAGTAAAGTATTAGTAGTAGACAGGGTTGAGAGGTTGTTCACATTGGAGAAAGTCAAGTCCTAAAGAATGCATCACTCCTTTTGTTCATCATGTGTTCTCACACTCAAGGGAAAGAGCAGAGAAACACATACAAGCAGCCATGTATTTGCAACTCTGTCCTGTGTTGCGCCTTCGCTGTAGTGGATTATAGAGGTCCCTCCCAGAGATTCTGTTCTGAGATCTAAGGCAGATATCAGACTTTCAACAGGAGTCTCAGAGATGCATGAGACGATGGTGCTGGGACTCTCTTTTGCTTTTGTTTGAGATGATTCTCACTTATGTAGACCAGGCTGGCCTGGTACTTACTGCATAGACCAGGCTGGATCTCTGAATTCAGAGATCCACCTGTCTCTGCCTCCCAAGTGCTGGGATTAAAGGTGTTCATTACCATAACCTGGATGCTGGGTACTCTTAACAACCTAAAGGAACAGACACCACCTCTAAATATGAGCAGACAACCTTAGACAACATCTAGGTTGTACTAAGAGACTAAGTCAAGGCTTCCAGGATTAATTATGCGGAACCAAAGGAACAGATAAAAGAAACGCAGTTGCAATTATTTATTTGAAACATTTATTTAAAAAATATTTTTTAATCTGTGTGTGTGGCAGTGTTTGTGCTATGGCAGGAATATGGAGGCCAGAGGACAACATTTGGAAATCAGTTCTCACCTCCCTTCCTTCTTGTTTGAGGCAAGATCTCTCTGGTTGTTTTTACCACTGTGTGGTATGTTTGTGCACACTTTCATATGTCAGCCAATACTCAGAGTATAACTTTCATGGAGTTATTGGCCTGGTGGCTGAGTCTCATCAAGGAAACAGTGTAGTCTACAAAAGGCATTGGATATTAATTTACTAATTAACTAGTTAACAACTCTATAATTTTTTAGAAAAAAATGAGTGGAGCTGAGATTGTACTAAGAATACTTGGTACATGTCTTTCAAATTCTTTTCCGTACCTCTTTATTTCTTATGAAGAACCTTCCCAAATCGTTTGTTTTCTCTTACTACAGCTTCCCTTAATTTCCTCCCCAATCTAGGACATTGCATTCTTGATCTCTTCTCACCCACTCTGTCACATTTCTGACTGGCTTTTGTGTGTTTACAAGCTTTGGCTACGTGAGCCTGGCAGCTGTGCTATTCTCCTTACTGCAAACCCTGAATCTGTACAAGATCCTGGGGAATAGAGAGGCCACAAAAGCAATTTTGCTTTCGAGACAGGGCCGAGAAGCAATAAGCGGTCCTCTATGTGAGCATCTGTCTGCTCGACAGGCACTCCAATTACTTCCTCTGTCAAGTACAAGCCTGTCTGTGAACAGGTACTTGACTCAAATTCTGAGCGGTGGGGGAAAGTCTCCGGCACTTGAGAGCAAGAGAAACAAAACCTGTGATGTTTTGCATGCAGGGATTGAAGACCGAGAAGAGAGAAGACCTTTGTCTTTCTGTTGCCTGTTTGTACTAACTTGCTCTTGTTGGGACTATTTTAATTTGGGGGATGGAATGACAGTGAGAACAAAGGCTGAGCCATCCATAGTGGAGGGCCAGGTATTGTACTAACACGGAGCTACAGTATGGCCTGGTGAGAACCGGAGGCTTTAGCGCTGGACAGCCCCACGTAAGCTTGAATCTCCAGTTGCTCGATTCCTAGGGGATTCTGACTTCTTGTCTTCTGCAAATGGAGATAAGAGTAACCGGATAAGATCACTGTGGGAACCAACAAAGCCTTTATAGATTGCTTAGTGAGGTTCCTGCCATATATATTCAATCATGGCATTTATAATAACAACAATTTGACAACAATATAGATGTAATGATAGCTCTAAGGAAAAAGCAAAGCGGGGCGGGGTGGGGAGGAGCATTTACTTAAACTTCCTCTATTAGTAAGGTTCTAAAGTTAGCCTGAGTTCTGTTTTAAACTGCTTTTACTTAAAAACTATATCTAAGGCAGGGCATGGTGGCACATGCCTTTAATCCCAGAGTTCAGGAGTCAGAGGCAGTCAGATCTCTGTAATTTAGAGAAGAGCCTGTTCTACATAGTGAGATAGAGATAGATAGATAGATAGATAGATAGATAGATAGATAGATAGATAGATAATCACACGGTGTGTGATAAAGTGAGTTCTCAACAACTATCAGCAATAGGCAAATATCCAACTAAAAACATTTCTCATATCAATGATGGAGGGCAGTCAATAATTAAATAGTCAAAATGTATAAAATCTCCTGCTGGTGGTTGTAGGTGCCCTCCATTCTGTCTGTGGCATCCTCTTCCTTACCAGCTCTGCCCTGGTCTCCTCTCCATGACCACCAAGGAGAGCTAGAGGTTGGAGCGGAGGAGGCTCAGAATAGTTCCGCCTTGATTTTGGCAACATGCATATTGTTTCTTCAGCTAACTCAGCATGCTGGAGATCATTTTAACAGCACAGTGTTATCATGTGGTTTCAGTAGAAAAAAAAAAAAAGACCCTGTGTAAAAATAGCACCTTCTTCCTCAGCATGTCTGCTCCCTTTAATGAAAATAAGGCTTTTGCTTAGACGGAGCCAATGCCGTTATCAAGGCGTGAGCTAAAAGCTCATCTGCTTCAAACACCGCTAGCCAAATTCACTAACGGTGGCACTTGGCACTTACAGATCCTGACAATAAGAAGGGCATGGCGGTAAGAGCCACAAACAACACAGGATGACTCCCATTCAACACGGAGTCCTTAAATGGCAGTCTTTCTAGGATGAGCCCCTAGAGAACGGCATCAGGGAGAAGGGGCCTGACTGCTTCATAAGAGGATTCCCTACAATATGAACAAACCAGGAAAAAAAATAAAGCAAGGAAGAATCTGAATCAGGCAGGTATTCCTATCCAACCCTACTAAACTTAGAAAGGTAAACCAATAGCATCTGGCCATCTGGCAGGCTAATGGGTTGCTTCTTAGAGAAGGGGGCTTCGCTCTCTCTCACCAGCTTGTGTTCAGTCACATTGTATTTCATGCTGGGATCTGGGATCCTCTGTGTACATTATCAATGTGAAAATACAACAGAGCAAAGGGAGCGTTAGTCTGTATGTTTAAGGAAAGAGTCAGAATACAATTGTGAAAATCACCCTAGAAAACATTGACAGACCCATGCATGCCATGAAAGCCGAGGCTGTGCTCATGGGTAGAACCCTTGCCTAGCATGCCCAAGGTCCTGTGTTCCGAAAACTCCCCATCTTCAATGGAGAGGGAACTAAGGCAACAGCACCCTCTTAGGCTGTGCTCAGAACTGGCCCAAGTCAAGCCCAATGAGCTGATTGACTATGCTATCCAGAGTCCCTCAGAAGACTTAAGCTGGGTTACTATGTTTGGCTGTAAACATACAGTTTGGTAAATTCTCTCATGATCATTCGTCATTTTTACTGAATGAAGAGTACTCACAAAATGAGGAGAACTGTCACTTTCCATGGAAGAAATTTGCTCTTGAAGCAATAAATGTTCTGGGAGCTTACTCTGAGTTCTAGGGGCCTCTAGGCTCTGTGACCAGGGTGAGAAAAGAAGAGTCATTATTTAATTTGTAACCCGTTTATCAGAACCTTTACTCTTACAATCTATTTATTTTTATCTATGTATATGTGTGCCCATGGTGACCAGAGAGCACTGGATCCTTTAGAACGGGAATTATAGGCAGTTGTGAGCCACCTGACGTGGGTGCTGAAAACCAGTCCTGAGTTCTCTTACAAGAGTAGCGAGTACTCTCAAACCTTGAGCCATCTCTGCACACTTCATTTCTTGGACTCTTGGGGAAAGAGTGTTTCTGTCTGTTAGCCCAAGATACCTTTCTTAAAGTCATTTGAGGCTTCCAGACATCTCCTTATACATTGCAGCAGTCACACACATACCTCCACTCCTTGGCTGTGGCTGCACCTTTCCCTAGGTTAATAGGCATGTACAAACCTTGTCTTTCTAGGTGTCACTGCATGAGGTTAACTAGGCATGTACATACTTCCTTGGGTGTCACTGCAAGGTCACTAGTCTCTCTCTGACACTCTATATTCCATGTGAATATATCTGATTGATCCGGTATATGTTCTTTTAAAGCAGTTCTAGGAGATATTTATCCTCTTAAAGTAAAAGAATGTGTCAAGCTTGCATTTAGCAAATGCTAGCCCTACACTATCTTCCTCCATCTCCTTACCATCTTTTTGTTGTTGTTGTTGGGGTTTTTTGTTTGTTTGTTTGTTTTGGTTTTGGTTTTTTGAGACAGGGTTTCTCTGTATAGCCCTGGGTGTCCCGGAACTCACTCTGTAGACCAGGCTGGCCTCGAACTCAGAAATCCGCCTGCCTCTGCCTCCCAAGTGCTGGGATTAAAGGTGTGCGCCACCACCGCCCGGCTTCCTTACCGTCTTTCATTTGAAGGAAAGTATGACATGGAGACTCTGAGGGCAGCACATAGTCCCGCCACTCAGTCCTGTCTTCTTAGTATGTAGTCAATGTGGTTTTCATTAGAACTCTAGATTGATATTTGGGTAGAAATTATCACTTGGGCCGTTTGAAAACTGGCGTCAGACTCTGAGAAGAAACCTAGGAATCAGGGATTTGACTGTGAAATCATTTGACAGAAGTTAATTGTGAGCTGTGCTGGCTGGTTTTTATATCAACTTTGACACATATGTGGAGTCATTTTGAAAGGGGAAACAACAATTAAGAAAATATCCCCACCAGATTGGTTAAGCTTGTGGTGCATTTTCCTGATTGATGATTAATATGGGAGGACCCAGCTCACCGTGGGTGGTGCTCCTCCAGGGTTGGTGGTCTCAGGTGCTGTAAGAAAGCAGGCTGGGCGAGTCAGGCGTAGCGAGACAGTAAGCAACGTTGCATCATGGTTTCTGCCTTGGTTCCTGCCTCACGTCCTGCCCTGACTTCCCTGAATGATGGGCTACGGCTGCTTTTGGTCATGATGTTTTATTACAGCAACAGAATCCCTAACAAAGGCCCAAGCTTCGGAAGAGATGTATTTGTGGAGATAGTGTGAGAAAGAAAGCCAAATGAGGCTGGAGTCTCACATTTCATCCCAGAAGCAAGAACAGTCCAAGAAGTGAATGGACAGGCAAACAAAGTGTTGATGTATACAGGAAACTGTAAGAAGTGTGGTTCAGGAGACGAGAACGCAAGTAGACCTACGTGCGTGCGTGCGTGCGTGCGTGCGTGCGTGCGTGCGTGGGTGGGTGGGTAACAACCGCAGAGCAAAGTTGACTGTTCCTCCCAGTGATGGAGAACATGATTTTCATGCTAGGGATGCAGTTAACTAAGGTGGTGGTTACAGAAATTGGCTTGTAAGAACTACAAAGTGACTCCAGAATAGGGCTGTTCACACACCTGACTTCCTCTCCCAGGCCCAGAGCCCAAAAGGGTGGACTTTCTGGGGCTGGCTTCGCTGGAAGAGGAAAGTCTGCTCCGGAGTGAGCTCCCTGAGGGGTTGTCAGAGCCTGCACGTGGGGAAGCGGAGACTCCCCACTGCAGAGAGTAGCTTCATCGTTTCTAGGTCCAAAGAACCAGGTGCATAGAAATGGATACCACTTTCAAGAACACCAAGAGAGGGCTCCTCAGATCCCCTCCTTCGTAACTTTGTTCCAGATAGCATGCAGCCATCTTCACTTTTCTAATAACAGAAACAAACAAACAAAAATAAACAAACAAAAAACCCCAGAGTTACTAAGTGAGTCCAGGGTGGAAAAGTAGAGACGCTTTGCTTCAAGCCACCATTTTCCCCACCCTTCCCATTGCCAGAGCTCTGTTGGGAAGATAAACGTTATATTCATGGATTAAATGATATCAGCACCCAGTTTCCTGGTTGTGCCACGCTGAAAGGTGATACATCTGCCTGGATGTGATTGGTTGCAAAATGTACGTGCCCTTGTAATGGTTAATCTCAGTGTCAAGTTGATTGTAGATAGCAGACACACCTCTCAGTGTGCAGGCCTGTGAGGGTATTTCCTGGAAGAACTAACTGAGGGAAAATACTACTCTAGAATAGGTATCACCTTCAGGTGGCAGCCCAAATGTGAAGACTTCCAAGGGACAGGAGTGCTGGCTTTGCCTGCCTGTTTTCACTTCTTGCTGGTGCGTGCATCTCCTTTGCTGCTGCTTCTGCTGCCATTCTTCACTGACACTGGAACCCAGATTCTTGGACCTTCTGATGTGGATTGAAGACTGGAAGCTCTCCAGAACCCTCTATCAGTTCTAGATTGGACCACTGACCATCCAAGCTGGTAGACTAAACATGTATGGGTTCTCAACCTCTCCAGTGTGCACCCACTGTTGAACCACCCACCCAATATAACACACCCCCTTGATTGGTTCTGATCCTCTAGAGAATCCTAAGACAGTCCTCGCATTTTGTATGCATGCCCTTTGCACTGACTCTGTAGACTTTCTCATTGAAATACAGAAGGTAGTTTCTCCTGTACATTTGCCTTTGATGATGTCAGTAACTTTGGATGTGGGAACAGTAACCAACCCGACACAAGCAGAAACTTAGAATGATTGAAATCTGTGTTTATTTATGTATTTACTTAAGTGCACATGTGCCACAGCATGTAGATAGAAGTCAAGAGACAACCAGTCAGAGTTGGTTATCTCCTTCCACCGTGTGGATCCTGGGAACTAGACTCAGGTCATCGGGCTTGGCAGCCGGTGCTCTAATCCACCAAACCATCTTGCCAGCCCAAGTAGAAGTTTAATGTTGTTTCACAATGTAATTAATTTTCTCATGGCCACCTTTGCAACAAGCTTGCTGGTCTGCCGGATACTGGGATAAGACATGAAGAGAAGGCCAAGCTCTTTCAGCTGAGACCACATAAATACGAGGGGGTGGGGTGGGTGGAGTGAGCACCGGCTGAACCTGCCCAGCCTAGGAGTATTTCCTACTGAGTCACAGGGCATGGAGACATGCTCGTGTTTCTAATCACAAGCTGCTGCACTCTGGAGTTTGGTGAAGGACAAGCTATTCAAACAGAAGAGTCCACCTTTCTGTGTCTTCTCTGTAGACAAATAATTCTGAAATAATAGGATGAGACCAGAGTGCCGAGTGACATCATCTTAGAAAATGAAGGACAAGTCTGGTGAAGGAAACACTGTCTAGTCCACCCCACAGTCAGACTGTGAAGATCATGACTGTGGACGCAGCACCCAGGTGTGATGCAGGGGAACGTGAATACAAAAGCTGGCTAGATCCCAAGGAAACTCCCCGTCAGAGTCTAAGTGGTTTATTTAAGGCATAAGCCCCGGGGTTCCTTCTCAACCAGTGTATTTTAACTCGGTGACAGAGAACTACAGATCCAGATGGAGATGGTTTTAGAAGCTAGCAGATTTTATTTCCATGGCAGCTGTCATTTCATGCAAAGATTACGGTCATCTGATTGTTAGGAGAACTACGGTACAGGCAGAAAGCAGTGCAGATGTTTTAGGTGATCTGTTAAGAGGACTACGGTATGTGCCACCTCTGAGTTGCTGGAAGGCTGGGTGGTTCCCACCCCTGAGTGCAGGAAAGATGGCCACAGGGGTACAAAGAAGCCCTGGATTTCCCCAGCGCCTGAGGGTGTATTATGCCACTACCCAGAAGTGGCTGATGTCCACAGCAGGGACTCATAGTCATCCGGCACTGGTAAATGATGTTCAATGTATTCTGTTTAATGAGGCTGAGCATACAGGGATTCACTTTATTACAGTTCCATAAAAATGACTAAACTTTTCAAAAGTTTAATGCTTAAAAATTATAAGCGTCAGTTCCCTAGAAAACTCACTTTTTCTGACAATGCAGATTGGTGAGGTATTAATTTAGATGTGTCCATTTGGATCCCATATTCATTGTAATGGATCCCAATGGTATAACAGGACAGCCATTTCCAGAGCAAGGAGGGGAGGATTCAGGACTTGTCTTTAGTTGTAGTGGAATTGTAGGATTTGAGTGTGTGTGTGTGTGTGTGTTCACATGCTGCACTTGTGTACATATGTGCATGTGTATGTGGAGGCCAGAGGTAAACTCTGCCTGTCGTTCCTCAAGTGCCATCCATTTGCCAAGTAGCTAGGCTGGCTTGCCATGAGTAAATGTCTACCCATCTCTGCCCCCGCAGTAGAGGGCTTAACAATGTGCACAGTCATACTCAGCCTTTTTAGGTGGCTTCTGGGCTTAGAACTCAGGTCTTCATGCTTAAGAGCCAGTCACTTTGCTGACTGAGCTGTACCCCTAACCTCTTGCCTGTCTTACAAAGCATATCCCAGCATCCCAAGGCCTTGGCATCCTTCGCTGTATGAGGCTCACTGTTCTCTGGAAAGACACAGTCTTTCTTCCAGTTGCCCTCTACTCAGCTAATGCTGGACTGGCTTTCTGGTCCTCTCAGTCCAGCTGTCCCAGGCTTTTGAAAAGCTTTCCCAAAGAGTCCATCTGTGGCAAACCTCCATCTGGACTCTTAATGTATTCTCCATCCTTATGGCTCTTCCTGTGAATGCAGTCTAGGTACCACCATCGTAGCTGCTGTTTGTACTTCTGAACAGGGCATTGAGAGGACTCATATTTTGGTCTGCTTGTCTATTACTTCATATAAAAGGTCTGATTTTAATACACTTCCTCAAGGCTACAGGCTTCTATCACCCTGATTTCTAATCCAAGTGTTATAGACAAAGAAATTTGTGGGAAGGAGTATTGGAACTGACAGTGTAGTCCAGCAGTAGAACAATTTTCTGATATATTCAAGATCTTTTGTTTTCTGTTTAGTGTATGAATACCATGCATACACACACACACACACACACACATACACACACAGACACACATACAGAGACACACAGAGAGACACGGTGGGGGGGGCATTGCTGTAAGACCTGAGACTTAGGTAGGCCTGGTTCTGCCTTGTGGTAACTGTGATAATTGACAATTGGTTTAATCTCTCTAAGCCTTGGTACATTTATCTCTATAAGGAAGTCATTCTGAGGGATACTTTAGGGTTAATGTCATCATAAAGGTTAACTCACTGCAAAGGTTAATTCATGTGTATAAACTACCCAGTATAGTTCTTGGCAAACAGACGATACTCAATAAATATTGACCCTCTTCGGTTTCTCCTTCCTTTGTAATTAATCTATGTCTAATTCAGGATATTGTGTTTTAGATATTGCTTGCTTTGAACGGGGGCCATGTATAATGAAACCTCACAATCTTTTTTATGGACTTGCAGCTTCTCACAAAGCATATGGGCAAGGGGAGAGCGAGTCAGGGAATGTCAGAATGGTTCTTCAGTTACTTGTGGACTTGTAGTTAACAATGCCTCCTGAAACCTCCCTCCGTGCTCCCCACCTGTCATGTTCATATTCATGCCCCACTTTTAAACATCCACAAATTCAGAAATAAAAAAAAATTGTATCGTCAACCTCTGGAATTTTGGGTTTACAAAATGGAAGTGTCAAAGTGTCAACCTTTCTTTTCTCTTCTTTCTTTCTTTCTTTCTTTCTTTCTTTCTTTCTTTCTTTCTTTTTTCTTTTCTTTTTCTTTTTTCTTTTTTCTTTTCTTTTTTTTTTTTGGTTTTTCGAGACAGGGTT
>NW_022196899.1:35088795-35093217 GCF_008632895.1 Mastomys coucha | reverse complement strand
ACTCAGAAATCCGCCTGCCTCTGTCTCCCAAGTGCTGAGATTAAAGGCATGCTCCACCACCGCCTGGCTCAACTTTTCTTTTTTAATTATTGTTTTATTGTGTGTGTTTGTGCATGGGCATGTGTGTTTATGCATAAATGTGAGCATGGGTACCTGTGGAGTCTATAAAAGAGGGCATTGAATCCCCTAGAAATAAATTATTTAGTTATGGCAGCCCAAACAGGATGTGCTGTTTAGATGGTCAACTTGATGAGGTCTAGACTTTCCTAGGAAACAAATCTCTGAGCATGTCTGAGAATGAGGGTCTAGATTGGGCTGACAAGATAGAAGATCTGCTCCAAGTATGAGTGGTACCATCCAGGGGATTGAATTTCTGCCAGAGTCGAAAGGAGAGCATTAGCTAGTACTGGCACTGCTCAGGTAGCATGACCTGCCACCTTAAGCTCCTGACTTTCTGGACCACACCCCCTTGACCTTTAAGCCCAAACAGACCCGTCCTCTCTTAAGTTGCTTTCCCAGGTGTTTTTCGTCACAGCTATGAGATAAGTAACTATCATACCTGGGGATGAGAAGAGACTATTTATTCCAACTATGGAGTATGGTGACATCAGGAGCACTGGTTCAGGGCCTCTGGGTTTTCTCTTTGCAGCTGCCTGCCTATGAGACTAGAATCCTCAGTTCAAGCTTCCACAGGCTTTGCTGTGTGACCTGGAGCAGCATGCAGTGAGGAGCAACTTGCCCAAGGCCCTCAGCTTCAGGATGTGTCCTCTGCATGACTCAGCAGCACACTTCTTCCCTGGATTCCACTGTACAGACGTGAGCCAACGATACAGGGCTTGATTTCAGGCATACTCCCAACTCTCTAGGCACTGTCAAGCAAGAAAGCCAGTATTTGCAACCTAATGGATGGTCAACCATGACTCAAAGCAGCCAAAGGAAGCTTCTGACCATGAAGGACTTCTCTCTTTAAAGATAAGTTGAGAGGGCCTCGGAGAGACTGAGTCACTCAAGGCTACATACGTGTTAATGACAGAACCAGAGCTTGGGGTAAAGCCATGTGTGCTGACCTCCGGTCCATGGTTCTCACTAGAGCACCATGCGGCTTCATCTCAGTTAAACATAATTGAGAATAGAGCTCTGCTGTTAGGAAAGAGTCCTTGGGACCTTCTCTTTGGGCTCTGACTCTCCCCTAGGTGGCCGCTGTTTGCTTGATCTGGACCCAGTTGTTACTAGATGCTTGTTCTTTTATCCCACCAGGAAGTGAAGGCTGCACAGATCCCTGCATCCAAGGATGTCCCCAAATCTGTAGGCCCCAGGAGAGCCAAGGGACCACAGCCTTCAAAAACAATGTTGAGGCTGCGTTGGTGCCGTGTAGGGTATCTCGACTCAGTCTGGCATTCTGGGTATTTCGTAGTACCCATTAAACTTTAGTTTTAGTTTTTAATTTTGATTTTAGTCCCCTCTCCCTGCTACACACACACACACACACACACACACACACACACACACACACACACAGCAAGGACCATCACCGAACTACATCTCCAGCTCTTTCTTTACATTTTATTGTGAGACAAGGTGTCACTGAATTGCCCTGGCTGGCCTTGAGGTTATGGTATTCTCCTGCTTCAGCCTCCTGGGTGCTAAGGTTACAGTCATGAGACACCATGCCTGGATCCTTTTTGGAATGTGTGACTCCTAAGTTTAAAATGTCCTAGAATGATCTAAGTGCTGTGGCAGATAACATTCCACATTAGTATAAATTTTTGTCTGACTTATTTTCAAATATGCATGTTTCCGATGAAAAACATGCATATATAGGACACTGGTTGTAGACGTATTTAAATTACTCAGCTATAGAGTGTATGTCTGCAGTCACGAATTTCCCAACTCAGACAATGACAGAGGGATGAAGCCGGGAAAGTTTTGCTTATGTTTGTGTAGACTGTTTGTAGCTCTCTGGGGCTGGCTTACTGCACAGTGCAGTTGAATGAATGCATCCCAAAGATTTCATGTTTGGAAGCGTAGTCTCCAGTGCCATGGTGTTGAGAAGGGAGACCTTGAAAGGGTGCTTTGGTCATGAAGCGCTGCCTCAGGACTGGATTAACATCATTGTTGCAGAAGTAGGTTCATTGTCACAAGAGGGAGATACAAAAGCAAGCACCCTTCAGTCCCAATCTTCTCTTTACCTGTACCTTAGGATCGACAGAAAGAAAGCTCTTGCCAGATGCTGGCCCTGGACTTTGGAATTCTCAGCCTCCAGAGTGAACAAATAGTTTCTCTTCTTTATATATTACCAGCCTCAATTATTCTGTTGGAGCAGCACAAAAGGGATAGGCAGGGTATGCATCAGGTGGGGCCCCTGCAGGGAAGGCCAGATCCTTGGGAAGCCTAGAGAGAAGGCCAGGGGTCTGCTTCCTGCAAGGTACAGGGGCCAGGAACATTCTGAGTGTTACTATGTGTGTGTGATTCTCTATGTGTTTGTGTGTGTGTGTGTGTGTGTGTGTTTCAGGGAGGAAAGTAAGGTAGGAAGGTAAGCTCACTCTGCTCTTGCTGAGGTCTTCCTTCATGGGTGCTCTGCCTTGGCAAGTGACACTGTCCCAAAAGAAATGACTCCCGGAGCTACAATGTAGAAAGAAGACTCTAGGCCCTGGAGTCTAAGGAGTCTTTCTGTCTACTGGCCTGAATGACTGATGTTTAAATCATAATTAGAGATTCTCTTTTTCTTTCTTTTTCAATATCTAATTTTTTAGGAGACAAAAAAAAAAATCATGTACAATAGGGTAGCTTTGGACTTGCTATGTAGCTGAGGCTGAACTTCAATTCCTGATCCCTCTGTCTGTATTTGCAAACGTCAGAAATGCTGGGTTCCAGTGCATATCCCCACACCTGGCCTATGTGGTGTTGGGGCTGGAACTCAGAGCCTTGTGCAGGGTAGGCAAACACCATACAACTGAGCCCCATCCCCAGCCTAAAGTTCGTTTTTCTCTGGAGATAGTACTTTTTGAAAATACTAAGCATTTTTGTTTGTAATCTCCATATCTGCCCATTATTTTTCCCAGCACCCTAAGTGATAGACTAGGCATATGCTACTTTTACGGGGGGTGGGGGTTCTGGGGATTGAACCCACAGCCTCACAGATGCTAAGCACAGTCTCTGCCACTGAGCCACAACCCTAGTCTAGACAAATTCTTCTTGTAAATTAGTTACAATATGAGAAAAGCTGCTCTCTGATAGAAAGGGGAAAGTCCTCTTGTCCGGGAAGACTATGAAAATCAAGCTGTCAGTTATGTCTGCTCTCATTGACCTTCTGTCTTACAATTGTAGAGAAAAGAGAGAGGCCACCCTGCACTCTTCCAAATAGGAAACAGTTTCTTTGTGTAACTTATTAGCAGGCAAGCTGTATCCAATTGCCCAGCAAGGTGGGTCTTCCAGGACCACAAGTACTTAGCTGATTAAAAATGGTTGACAGCATAGTGAGTTGGGAAAGGCCAAATTAATGTTCTTCAGCTTTGTTTGGTGGCACATGATCTACACATATGCATGTATACATCCATAATTGTCTCTTTTGTTTTTGAGAAAGAGTCTTACACTGTACCCCAGGCTGACTCAGTTCTAACCAGCTCTGGGGCTGCAGGATGTAGCTACTGGAGCTGCCTTGAGAGATTGCAGGGGTTTTCCTGGTAGAAGTGAAGCAACTGAGTGGCAAAGGGCCTCCTGAGGGTTTCCCCGAGCAGGCTGAGAACAACCATGTCCATAATCAATACTTAAGACTCAGAGAGCAGTACCACAGCCTTAGTCACTCCAAGCACACATTACATGGAAGTTGCTCGCTGATCTCATACTAGCGTCTCCTACACCTCTCTGTACAGAGACAATCAATCTATTCTCCTTCCCTTGGATCTGGCTGACCCTGTGTCTGTTTTGATTTCAACAAGAAAGGAACTGTGCCAGTATGAGAACACAGCCTGCAGCCTTTACTCTTGTTCTTGTTGAAGCTGGTTGCCACGTAATGACATTCAAGGGACACTCCTGAATGATGAAAGGACCTGAGGATAAAGATGGGGACCATGCAGGCTAACAGGCTATTTTTCTAAGCTCCCATCTGAATACAGCCATATTGTAACTCTACCACAGGACAGAAAGTGACATTCTTCCCCAGTCAACCTACAATTAACCCACTGAAACCAACTGTCTTTTTAATAGTTAAGAAATAGTTAAGACATTGTTGATTTAAGCCATTATGCTTTGAGATGGTCAATTTACACATCACAAAAGGGGACTATGATCATACGTCACTTAACAACAGAGAACCACACCAAGAAATAATTTATTAAGTTATTCTGTCTTTGTGGAAACACCATAGAGTGTACACCTGTACTGCTTCCTCCCTCCCTCCCTCCCCCCTCCTCTTTCTCTCTC
>NW_022196899.1:35084935-35088664 GCF_008632895.1 Mastomys coucha | reverse complement strand
GTGTGTGTGTGTGTGTGTGTGTGTTTGTGTGTAGCCGTGAATTATGAGCCTTCTTCTTAAGTTTCTTCTGTCGGTATTTTCTTACACCAACAGGAAAGGAAAGTAAAACAACATCTGATTCTCTGCAACTTGTGAAAGATACCTTCTGGGTGCCCAGAAGTGCAAAGGGTCGCTAAGAATGCAGGTGGAATTAAGGTTACTAATTAACAGACTTCAAAATAGGTGTTTATCTGGGATTATCTTGGCAGGCCGGATGTCACCATAAGAGTCCTTGATTGTGGGAGAGCTGAGTTGGAGGGAAGGGATGCGTGGACTTCACTACTGTGCAGGTTAGAAGGATGGGGAGGTGGCCCATTCTCAAAGCCCAGAAAGTGCAAAGCACTCTAGATCCCCAGACCTGAGAGAGACATGGTCTCAATGGCCTTGAGATTCTAGTTCACGGAGACCCACTTTGGATTTCTGTGCTATATAACTGCAGGATCCTTATGACACCAAATTCATGATAACTTCTTACAACAGCCACAGAGAGTGAATAGGACAGACATGCTGTGTTAATTTAGAACAGAGCTAGCTTGGGCTGAGGTGCCTGAGATGGCTTTCAACAGCATCTGTGTGATTTTTCCCTTAGCACCTGGCATGGGGGGCAGCAATATTGGCTCTTTTGGGGAGATAAAGCTTCCCAATTTCACATTCCTGAACACAGCAAGTTAAAGTTGGGGCCTTGTCCCCTCCTTGTTCCAAGACCCCTTTTACAATGACTCTACCTGCAGGAGTTGCACGTGGCATTTCAGAGGCTAGCTTATCTAATTCCTTCCAAAAACAAGGCCATGGAGAGTGAAGTGCCCACATGGATTAAAATGCTTTTCACTTAGATTCCTTCCAGGAGGGAGGCACACAGTGGTCAGACTTCTCATCCCCCTACCCTCCGAATGCACTACCTGACTCTCTTCAGTCCCACCAAATGGACTCTCTTTTGGAGCCTCAGAAGGGCCATAAACCTTCACCATGGAGCACAGAGGGCTGTTCATCATGGCCACAAGGGAGGCCATGAGTCCGGGCTTTCCCATTTTCCTTGCTTGTCCATGGCATTTTAGATACCTGTAGTTTCAATTCCACATTGGGAATCCATGCTTATCACTGGCCACTAATCTCCAAAGTAAAGGCTTTTTTTTTTTAATCAGGAGTCAGATTATTTTCAGAGTTTTAAATAAATGCTGTCATCAGTATCATCAATTATTATTCCATGTGATGTGAATGGTCCAACAGAATGTTGGAAACAGCATCTCATAAGTCACTATGAAATGGTTCTGAGGAATACAGCACAGTTACCCTAATGATGACCAGGAGGTTATCATTTTGTTCTAGTTAGTTAGTTTTTTTTTAAGTTTCTTTTTCTTTTTCTTTCTTTCTTTCTTTTTTTTTTTTTATTTTTTTTATTTTTTTTATTTTCGAGACAAGGTTTCTCTGTATAGCCCTGGCTGACCTGGAACTCACTCTGTAGACCAGGCTGGCCTCGAACTCAGAAATCCACCTGCCTCTGCCTCCCAAGTGCTGGGATTAAAGGTGTGCGCCACCACTGCCTGGCCAGTTAGTTAGTTTTTTAATCAATTTGGCACAAGCTGGTATCATCTGGGAAGAGGGAACCTCAACTGACAAAATACCAGTGGCCTGTGGGGGGAGGCAGTCATTTTCTTGATTAATGATTGATGTGGGAGGATCGAGCCCACTATGGGCAGTATCACCCCCTAGGCAGGTTGTCTTGGGTAGCATAAGAAAGTAGACTGAGCAAGTCATGGGAGTAAGCCAGTAAGAGGCATTTCTCCATGATCTCTGCAGTAGTTCCCACCCCAATGTCCCCCAATGATGGGCTGTGACAAGGAAGTGCAAGCCAGTCAAACCGTTTCCTCTTTAAATTGACTTTTGTCACAGTGTTTTTATTACAGAAATAGAAAGCAAACTAGGACACTCAAGAGTTTGAGGTACATGGTGTATAACCACACAGATTATTCAGATGTTTCTGACTTCAAACAAACTAAAAGCAGCCTCTTTCATCAATAGGGAGTGAAGGAATAATGCAAAGGGAACAGATGTGAGTCCAGTGGTTGCTTAGTGTAGGGTCAGGATTGGGACCAAAGAAATGGGCTGAAAGTCTCTAGCACTGTGACCCTTGGAGATTCTTTAGCCCTTTTTGTTTGTTTTTAAACCTCTCTGTTAAAAACAAAACAAAACAATAAAATGGCATAGGCAGTAATGCATTGTTGTCCTGTAGGTTGATATGATGACCAGTGACTGATTTTACGAAAACACCAAGTTCTAGATAGAAAGAAAATGCTTGAAGATATTAGTCATTTTCAAACAGAACTCCAAAGTTACAAAATCAACACACTCATCAGGCCGCACACGTCCAACGCACCAGGATGAGTGTCTCTCTCCCTCTAAACCCCTGCTCCCATGAGCTTTGGGTGCCTGATCCTTATGTCCCTGGAGCCTCTGGAATGCTCTAAGAACAGGGACACTGCTTCCAGGTTTGTTATCAAACCTCCATTGCTGTTTGCCAACTTCTGCCTTTCCCCATGTGGTTCCAATATCAAAATATTCCGTCCATCTGTCCCAGAGGGTTTGGCCTTTCTCTTCATTTGTGCTTCTTGAAATAATACGCTCCCCAGGCACAGACTGTTCCTTCATCAGTTAAAAAAAAAAAGGTCAAGCATTTATTAGTCTGTGTATAAACACAACAACAAAGGATCCCTTGTGCAAATGGAATGCTCGGCTTGGATAGAGCACAGAGTGGTTCCTTGCAAATCTGGCAGATTCCCTCAGATTTTGGAGCCCTTAAAGGAGTTAAAGCTGCTGCTGCTGGAGTTCTCTAGCCTCGCTCAGAACCTCTATGACCCCTTTGAGGTGCAATCGTGTTCATCCATCACGCTTAGATGCTCAGACACATTAACAAGTTGTTGAGAGGAACCAACTCTAATCCTATAGATAGAACGTTGAAGGTTCCTGTTGCTACACAGATAATGAGCATAAGAAAGGAACAATGAACGTTGCTGCTCACCAGAAGCCATTGCATCCAGATGTGATCTCCAAGCTGGAAAGCTGGCTCCAGAAATCTTCATGCTCTTCAGTGACAGCAGTCTAATGAGGTTCTCTTATGTCAGGCAACTGCTTGCTCCACGGGTTCCACTCAACCTTCTTCTACCCTGATTGTCCCAGACATTGTATACCAATACTCTTTGGAAAAAAAAAAAAAGGAGCCTCTGTCTCAGTGGTCCACAAGGTCTGCATTTAAATCTAGTTTCAGATCTCCGCGCTGGGTCTGAGTTGATTCTGGTACTCCTCCTTAGTGGCAGTCCCACGCTTTTTGTGTATTTGTTTATCCAAAAACTGAAGAAGAGCAGGATTTCATAGGATTCCATCTCCTTGACAGTCAGCCACAGTCTGTCTTAGAGAACTGGCGACCACGCTCCCACTCCCATGTTCCATTAAGGAGAGTAAAGTCATGTACCTCTAACCTCAGACCTCAGATTTTTTCTTTTTTCTTTTCCTTCCTTCCTTCCTTCCTTCCTTCCTTCCTTCCTTCCTTCCTTTCTTTCTCTCTCTCTCTCTCTTTCTTTCTTTCTTTCTTTCTTTCTTTCTTTCTTTCTTTTTCTTTCTCTCTCTGTCTCTCTTTCTTCTTCTTCTTCTTCTTCTTCTTCTTCTTCTTCTTCTTCTTCTTCTTCTTCTTCTTCT
>NW_022196899.1:35065468-35084810 GCF_008632895.1 Mastomys coucha | reverse complement strand
TGTGTGTGTTTTAAGACAGGGTCTCTCTGTGCAGCCCTGGGTGTTGTCCTGGAACTCACTCTATAGACCAGGCTGGCCTCGAACTCAGAAATCAGCCTACCTCTGCCTCCTAAATGCTGGGATTAAAGGCGTGCACCACCACTGCCAGGGTGTTTTTTCTGTTTCGTTTCGTTTTGTTTTGTTTTGTTCAGACCTCAGACCTTAAGCATTTCATGAGTTTGAATGTATGTAAACCTGTTGAGACCAGACTTACTAACCCTCACCCCCTTTGTGGATCAAATGGTTTCAGTGTACATGTAAGTAGGGCTTAGCTTGCTGGTCTTCTTACTTAGTTTGAGACAAGGTCTTGCTATGCACATAGCCCGGGCTGGTGTTGAACTCACTGGGATTATGTGTTTTCCCCAGCAAGCAAGGCTGAGTTGTTGGCCTTCTTGTTCTTATTCTTGCTCTACTCCTTCTCCCTCCCTCCCTTTCTACTCTTTACCCACCTCCCCCTCTTCATCTTCCTTCTCAACCTGTCTTGTCTCCTTGCCCAGAACTGGCCATGGGAAAGGATCCACCACACATTGGCTCTCTGAATACCTACTTTATTGCTGTGAATTCCTTTGGAATATGGCAGGAAGTCACGTGGCAGTAGATTTTAAACTCGATGTCAACTCACATTAGTTTGTAAATACATAAGTGGATATCAGGCCCTGAAACTTAGCAGCCTGCCCTTTCCTCAGGAAGTAGAGAGTACATGTTATTGAAGTTGAAAGAAGCAAACATCTGCTTTCAGGGCTGGCTGCTCCAACTCACTTTCCTAATTTCTTCTGCTACTATGTACCCCATTCACACACACACACACACACACACACACACCCCACACCCCCACACCCCGACCCCCCCCACACAGAGGGGGGTAGGGAGGGAGAGAGAGAAGCAAAGAGACAGAGAGAGCAAGAAAACTTAACATTCATTATTCTTTATATATTCAATAATTTATGACTTCCAATTAGGTGAATGAGTGAATGAATGAGTGAATGAATGGGTTGTACAGTCCTCATACTTTGTTCTATGCAACTCTCCCTCCCCTTTTTTATTGAGGAGTTTCTTATCTTTTGATGCCGCCTCATGAAGCCTGTACTCAGTGTCACCCTTCCTCCCTGTCACTCCTCCCCTAGCTTCATTTCCTTCTTTGGGTTTGGCTGCTTGCTTATCTCTTTCATCTTATAATTCTGGTTTCTTCACTGTGGAAAGAGCCCTTTTCCTCCCTACAGACGCCAGCTCAGGTGTCTTGAGGAAAGCACTCAGGCGTTTGCTGTATTGCTGTAGGCTGTTTATTGGCTTGGGTTGGAGGTTGCTTTCACACCCTAGGCACTGATTATGGACCAGCTGTCCACTAGTCAAGATACAGGATACACGTCAGAATTTCAAGGAGGATGTGGGCATCTAAGACAGAGGTATGTAGAGCTGTATGTGTGGAACTGGGAGGAAATGGGAGAGATAGAGTTGAGGGTAAAGTCATGGAGTGGGTGAGGGCAACGCAGGCGAGGAGAGAGACTTGCCCAGGCTGAGGACAAACCTGGAAGGAAGTCAGAATTTGAGAGCTGGAGGGTGGATGGATTCTAGTGGTGGGCCCTGAGAAAGAATGGCTTGAGAAACAGGAGAGAGCACAAAGCCCCAGACAGTGTCAGATTCAAGACACTGATTCAAGATTCAAGAGTGGTAAGTGGGGTCAACCAGAAGAGCAGCAGAGTGACCCCTCTGAGGGGCAGGACAAAGGAGAGAAGCACTGTTTGCTTCAAGAGCTCTCATTTTCTTCTCTTGGTTTCTTTGTTTCTTTCTTCTTCTCCTCCTCCTCCTTCTCCTCTTCCTTCTTCCTCCCCTTCTCCTCCCCCTCCCCTTCTCCTTCTCTCTCCTTCCCACCTCCTTCCATTTTGTTTTTTTGAGACAGGGTTTCTCTGTGTAGCCTTGGAGCATGAGCCTGTATCTGAGCTGGCCTCGAATTCACAGAGATCCACCTGCCTCTGCCTTCCACGTGCTGAAAGTAAAAACATGTGCCACCATTGCCTGGCCAGAGTTCTTATTTTCAAACAAATAGTTGATAAAACCTAAGATATATAGGAACCCAAGCTCCAGTGAAAACATCTGACCCCATCAAATCTCACCAGGAAAGGTACATTCTAATTCAAATTTGCCTGTTCCTTGTATAAGAAGGGCTGGGAAAGAGAACACAAACTATCTGTAATCCAGACTACCTCAGCGGGTTATTAACTCCAGGTCCACAGCACTCCTTGGTTAGTGAGGCTTTAGCTTGTGTGTGTGTGTGTGTGTGTGTGTGTGTGTGTGCGCGCGCGCGCGCGCGCGCGCGCACGTGTGTGTGACCACTCGAACGTAAGCTACCTTGAGCTAGTGTTCTGATGCATTGCTGCTATAATCATGATTATGATGACTGGATTCGCGCTCATTTATACTTTTCATATTTATACTGATGTAAAATGGGCCTCCTTTTAACAGATTAACTAATATTAACACAGAAACAGTTACATGTGCTTATTATTTTATTTTTGGAGAGAGGAGACACTGATCTACCCACTGTCCCCCACACCCCTCCCCGTCCCTCTTCCTCCTCACCCATCTATCCAGAGCTCCGCTTTCCTAATCATTTTAAAGCCCTCCTATGGATTTTGTGCTTCTTTTTATCTTTTTCCTACCTTTCTTTCTTTTGGCAGGGTCTATGTTGGCTTTGAACTTGTAGTAATCCTCCTGTTCCAGCCTCCCCAGTATGGGATTACAGGTGTGTCCATCATACATGCTATTTCTTTCTGTTTTCTTTCTGTCTGTCTGTCTCTCTCTGTATGTTTATATATGTGTGGATAAAATTATTTTTTTTATTCTTTGACAGATTCATACCTGAAAACAATACATTTTGGTAACTATTACTCCCTACAATATGGGCTTGTTTATGGGTAGGGTAAATATGGAGGGCACAGGCCAACCTCAAGTACCAGTCTTCCTGTGCTGTCTGCCTTGTTCTTTGAGATAGAATGTCTCATACTGGTCTGGAACTAATGAAAGAGCCCTGGCTGTCCAGCCAATAAACTACAAGGCTTCATCTGCCCTAACCCCCTCAGCCCTGGGGTTACACATGCGTGCCACTGTGCCCGACTTTTTAAATGGGTTCTGAAGCTTGACCCAGGGTCCTGGGCCTTCGTGGCAAGGACTTTACCAACTTAGGTATCTCTCTAGTCACGTTGCTTAAGACTCTGGGTTCACAAAGACGTATAAGATTAGGTGAACATGATCACTACCCAATAATAAGAATTTTGTCTGAAATATCATTACAATTAGGCCCAGGGATCAGGATGTTTAATATATTGTTTTAAAACGAAACTTGAAGCTTGGCTTGAGGAAGCAAACCTGCCCATCTTCTGTTTGTTCATGCTCCCTGACACGATTGCTGTCACTGATAAATGTCAAAGGGGAGAGTGATATTTTTGGAGCTGAGTTTTTTACTCTATTACAAAAATAGACTCCAAACACATCCGCATATGCCACAGAAAGAGCATAGGCTAATATTTCTGCACAGGGATGGGCATTAGCATAGTTTTTAAAGTTCACAGTTACTTTGCTGTTGTCGGTTACAATCATCTGTTGGTTGGGATTCCTTATTTTATGACGACAATCAAGATCGATTGGTTTAATGTAAATTTCACAATGAGGGGAACATTTCCAAGCCAGAGAACTTCTAAAGGAGGCTGGGCTATGAGAGTCACTGTTCTCACAGGACTATCTTCAGGAAAGCCTGGAGCCTACCTCAGTCAACAAGTAGGGATCCCAGACAGCAAGGACCCAAAGCCATCATCAAACTCAGCACATGAGTCTTTTGTTGGGTACCTGCTCTCTCTTGGGAGTGTGGATCTAAGTTTATACTTTCGGTGAAGCTTATTACATACATTAAGTTTGTATCTACGTATGAAGTTATAATTTAGGCACCAAGTCAAAGTACAAAGCCAGTTAAATTTGTCCACATGCTTTGATTTGGACCTTAAATGTCCCCCCAGGCCATGTGATGAAGGCTTGTGACATATGGAGTTGGGAACCTTTAAGAAGTGGGGCCTAGTGAGAGAAATCTGCAATTTCGGAAGTGTAATGTATCCTTTCAGGGTATAGTAGGACCCTGGCCTCCTCCCTTCCTCTCTTTTTGCTTCGTTGCTGCCCTTAGGTAAGCAGGCCTTCTCTTCCCTGGACCTCTGACACAGTATTTGTGCGACCAGGAGCTCAAGAGCAACCAGGTCAAGTAGCCTTGGGCTGATACCTCTGAAACACAAGCCCGGGTGAGTCACCCCTCTTCCTTCAGCTTTCTCAGCATTTTGTCACCATCCTGTTTTTCCATGGGTCCCTCCTCTCAGACAGACCCTGGTCTATTCAAGGTTGAAAGAGGGCCTACATTAACCTAATGGCTGACCAGAGAAGGAAAGGTGTACACCTTTCATGAGTATCTTTAAGCTTTCTCTAGGGTTGGCAGAAAAGGTCTTGCACGGTGTGTGTCATCTCAAGAGATTGTGCTCTCTAGGGCACAGTCAAACAGCAGAGGCCCGGGCTGCTTGAACTCTTAAATTTTCCACCACTGAGAGGCAGCTTGACAGGTGGAGACCAGAGCTGGGCTTCTCAACCTGCAATCTATTTTCTTACTCATATAGTTCAAGTCAGTGCTGTTGCTATAAGGACAATCCCAGTAACAACTACAAAGGCCTTTCCGGGATCTGGAGTGAGGAGAGCTGTGCTGAGTTCACATCTTCCCCATTCCTCATCTGGGCTCAAAGAGCAGTCCTAGTCTGTACCCATCAAAGAGAAAACAGCACAGAGGGCTGGCTGGTCGAATGACAGTGACTCCTAAAGCCTGATCAGTCACCCAGAGGAAGAGATCTGGGCCAGAGGTCAAAGACTACACAGAGTTCCAGAGGAGTCAGGACACATAGTCCTGTTCTCCAAAGGAGAAGGGACTTCCGGAAGGAGAGGTCTGCTTCGGTGCCTTGCTACAGCAGTCCTAACTCACCCCATTCCTCTGCCAACTCCCCCAGCCACTCTCCAGATTCCCCAGTCTGGCCTTCCCAGCCTCACCAGCCCTGCCTCCCCAAACCCTGCCTTCCCGGCCCGGTTTCCCCAGCCTAGCCATCGGCACAGCCCAGGTTTCGCAAAGCCTCTGTAGCTCAGCTTCCCCAGCCCAGCCATCTCCTAGCTCCGCCTCCCCAGTTCTGCTTCAGAAGGGCGTTTGCAAACTCCCACAGAAGATGACAACCCACCTACCCCGAAGTGCTCCAGACAGCTGCCAGAGAAGCTGTGCCCCACCCCCACCCCTGTTTTGTTCTCCTTAGCCTGGGCGCAGGAACTAGTGGGTTGGAAAGAACTGTGGATGGGGTGGGTGTGAGACAGACACAAGAACTGACTCTTTTCATTCGCTTGGGAAGTGTCTCTGGCAAGTGAAGAGTAACTTCGGTGCATGGCTGGAGAGTTGTGCCTAAGAGAATGTGATTAGACCCATCCCAAAATACAACCGTTGTCTTTGATGACTATTGACTTGAGTGTCCCTGAGACACAGATCTTGTACAGAGCTCAGGAAACTTTCGTAAGCTAGGCAGACTCCAACTAATTTGCACACTAGAAAGCCCACAGACTGGGGCTGGGATGTGGCTCTGTCCATACTGGCAAGCCTTGGGGTTGATCTCCAGCGCCACCTAAACCAGGCGTGGTGATACATTACAGTAATCTCCACACTTGAATGGCAGAGGCAAGAAGTTCAGAAGTTCAAGGTCAAGGTTAGACTGTTCTACATGAGACATTGTCTTAAAAATGAAATGCCCACACACCCAGGAAGCCCCTAGCCCCTTCTTAGTCACCTTGGGAGAAAACCTCTTCCCTCCTTCATTCACGTGTGTGGAATCCCAATTAAATATAGTAAACAAAGGAAACCTCCTACATTTGTAATTTTCTTCCCGCTCCTCTTGTTTTATTTGCTGTCTGGATTTATTGCTCAAGAATGGCCTCCCTTTAGCACCCTTCCCTATTAACCAGCAAGATAAAAGCCACAGAGCTTGGGAACTCCTTCAGTTCTCATTGCCAGTTGTGGGGCGGAGCAGTCTGAGTTTACAGCGGGCACAGACAGCTGTTGACTGAGCCCAGCCTGCCCTGCACCCAGGCTGTGCTCCTGCTAGGAATGCAAACTGCGGCGATCAGAGGCAGAGCTGCCTTTAATAACTGCCTGAGCCCGGGAGCAATCTGCTTGGGCACTAGAGAAGAAATTGAGTGGTTTTAAAGCAGATGTATGTTCTTAGTAGGGTTGGCTTGTAAAGCAATAAAACATGGTTTCCCCTTCTCAGCCTATCACAACAGCTAAACAGTGCCACATAAGACAGCCAGGCTCCATCACAATTCCTGTGGAAAACTTTGTCCCGCACCACAGGATAAAACCCAAGTTGGTAGCACATGGGGAAGGCACTCATTCTCTCGAGCACTGTATGACATCAGGAGCAAACAACATATGTCTGCATGGTTATAAACAAAGGTGCCAATGTTTGCAAAACAGATCCTATATGTAAAAAGTCTATAAATGGACTGGAATACGGATTTTCATTGGTTGAGATGTTGTGAGCTATTGCCACTCTTCATAAGGACAGTCTCTCTTTCTCTGTAAATGCAAGTTGGAGTCACCTGCTCACCTCGCTCGCTATGCCTGCTGGAGCTCTCAGTCCTGACTTCCCCATGACCTTGAGAAAAGTCAAGGGCTCCAGGATTCTGTCACTGGGTGCACTAAAACACACCTGTAACAACAAAGGTTAAGGTGGGAGAACTGCAAGTCTCAGGCAAGTCTGAACCTGTTTCTACTTTAAAAAAAAAAAAAAGAAGAAGGAAAAACAGTAATAAGAAAAAGGCAAGGGGGATGGGGAGCTAGACTGAATCAGGGGCTTTCTACCTGTGAAGGCTAGATGCCCCAGTGTAGTGGAATGCCAGGGTGGTGAGGTGGCAGAGGGTGAGTGGGTGGGGGAACACCCTCATAGAAGCAGGGGGAGGGAGGATGGGATGGGGGCTTATGGAGGGGAAATGGGAAAGGGGATAACATTTGAAATGTAAATACATAAAATAGCCAATAAAAAATGACAAAAAAAGAAAGAAAACATTATTAATGAGAGCACAGGGGAATAGCTTTCCTGAAATCAGATCCTGTGAGCAAACAAACTCAGGACGCGAAATTCAATGCATTTCCTCCCCCTTAGAAGGAACATGCTAATAATATTCATTGTGATTTTGCAAAAACTATACATCATCCCCCTAATTCATTTTCCTGAAATGATTTATTTTTCCTTTACCTGTATGTATGTATGTATGTATGTATGTATGTATGTATATGTGTGTTATTGGTCTGTATAGGAGTTCTGCTCAGCTACTATATTCCAGAGACAAGATATCTCACTGAACCAGGTAGCAGCCGGGCAGCCAGTACCCAGCTTCCGCTCCACCCCATGGCACTTATCAGCTCGCAGGCTTTGAGTACAGGCTTCCGAGGATTCGGACTCACTGCTCACCTACCAGACCAGACCATCTCCCCATCAGCACACACCGCTTTCTCATGGAATGTTTCTCAGATGTTGAAACATGAGGATATAAACCCTTCACCTCCACACATCCTGGAGTCCACTACCTGTTTAGTCTCTGTGTTCGAAACTTCCCCCACTGTTTTAGGAGACCTACCCAGGTGCTTAATTCAAACAAATGGTGAAACTCAGTGTGTTCTCCTCTCTTTCCTTCCTTTGTTTCATTTGTCTTTCTCTCAACACTTTTATTTTGAAAGATTCCAAGCCCTCTGGAAGGCTGTGTGTGAATGTGCTATGCTTACGTGCAACCATCATTAACACTTTCCTTCAGCTAGCTCCTGTAACTCCCTCCTTCTCGTGTGCACACATATACTTTATATGTGCTATTTGCATAATTTTATTTTGGAATCACCTGCAAATAAATTGCAGATGTTCTGGCCCTTCACCAATAAGCCCTTCGAGTTATATGGAAATGAGGTCCAAAGCCTCAGCTGCACCACCATCGAGACACGCAAGTGCATTGATGCCATCCACTCTCTATTCAATACTTCACTCTCCCTAATTGACACCAAGATGTACTCTTTACAGGTTTGTTTTTCCTGGTGGGTTTGTTTCTCTGTTGTTTGTTTTCCTTGAGACAGGGTGTCAGTATCCCAGGCTGGTCTTTAAGTCCCGATCTTCCAGAATCCACCTTCCAAATGCTAGGATTACAGTCCTATGAACCCTGCAAAATCTTGCTTTATTAGTTTGTTTGAGATATAGTCTCACCATGTACTCCTGGCTGACCTGGCACTTGCTATTTAGACCAGGTTGGACTTGACTTTTGAGAGATCTACCTGCATCTGCCTCTCAAGAGCTGGGACTAAAGGCATGGACCATCACACCCAGACTACTAAAAAAAAAAAATGTTTTGTTTTTGTTTTTGTTTTTGTTTTTGTTTTTCGAGACAGGGTTTCTCTCTGTAGCCCCGGCTATCCTGGTACTCACTCTGTAGACCAGCCTGGCCTCGAACTCTGAAATCCGCCTGCCTCTGCCTCCCAAGTGCTAGGATTAAAGGCGTGTGCCACCACTGCCCAGCAAAAAATTTTTAACAATATTTTATTTAATGTAATATATTCAAAGTATGATCATTTAAACATTTAATAATTATAAAAAGCTATTCATGAGTATTTTAACTTATTTACATTTATTCATTTTGTGTGCCCATGTGCACATGTGCTCTATGGCATGTGTGTAGAGGTCAGATAACAACCAGGCAGCATCTCTTCTCCCTTCTACCATGAGGATCTTGGGGACTGAACTCACGTCATCAAACTTGGCAGCAAATACTTTTACCCTCAGATATCTTACTGGAACTGAAATGAGTATTTTTGAAATTATGTTCTTTCAAAAATAAATTTCATTGTGTATATTATTATAGGATGTGTCATCATCTGTCTTGTATTGTATATTTTTTAGAACCCAGGACTGAGAGAGGGCTTGCACACCACACTTAGCGATGTACATTGTGCTGTAGAACAACCCTCTTGACTCGATTTGGTTTCAGGATCTTTCCTTCCTTGGTGAAATGTCCAGATCATTTATTTGGTAGATTATCAATCACTTTTCTTTGTGCGATTATTTTCTCATAATTATATCCTTTTTTGTTTGGAGTCAGAATGTTAATAAGGGATATTGTTGTACATTTTACAGTGCATCATAACAGGGGCACTAACTATGTCCCTGTGTCTCATTGGTGATATTTACATCCAATATTATCGGAGTTAAGATGTTTGCCTATTACAGAAGCCTAGTTTCCTCTTGATAAGTGGTTGTTGATCTGGTAGCTGATTTTTAAATTGATTAATTGGTTTGTTTATTTGTTGGCAGTGCTGGGGATTAAACCCAGAGCCTCATATATACTTAGGAGACATTCTATTCACAAGTTACACCCCATTCCTTTGTGAATGACCTGTTTTTCCAACCAACTTTCACCAAGGGCATTAGCCTGTCCTGGCAGTCAGCTGACCCGTTGTTGCCTTGGGTGTGGTGAAACAGTGTTATAAGAATGGGTCTGCTGTCTGCTTTATTAGCTGTCATCATTCTGTAGAGCAGTGACTCCCCCTGTCCTCCTCCTACTCTCATGAGGCAGCATACAGAGTTTTATTCACTATTCTATCATCTCTTCTCGAAACCCATCCTTGCATATGCTGTGGGTGTGTCTATTTATGTGTGTACCCGTGTAGGCACACACATGTCCTTTCGTAGCACACATGTGGAGGTCAAAGGATAATCTCCCCTTCCTCCTTGTTTGAGACAGGGTCTCTCTATTGTTCGTCTGCTGGATAAGCCAGGCTAGCTAGCCTGAGAGCTTCCAGGAAGCCTCTCCACCTCCTGTCTTCCCATAGGAGTTCTGGGATTACAGACACACCCCCCCACTATCCATCCAGTTTCTCAGTGGGCTCTGGGGTTAGGAAAGCAGGTCTCACACTTGTAAAGCACATCTTTTTCCCTGTTGATTGATCTCAGCAGCCTTGAAACTAATTCTTTTAGAACTCTTATTTGGACACTACTCTGCACCTACTACTGACGTGACATTAACCTAACATTAAAACATTTTCTCTCGTCTTGCTCTGGAAAAAAATTAGGAAGACATCGCCATCAGTGAAACAGGAAGGTGTCTCAAATACTTGAACCCGAGTACCACTCAGCTCAGGGCTTCCTCAGGTGGGATGGGCCCTGAAGATGGAGATGGGACTGGAGGGAGAATTCCAAGCTGTAATTACTTACTGATCGGGCCATAGTGGTTCCAGGAGACAGCAAATGACCGGTTATTGAGTTGTCACACAGGAAAGGGGAAAGCCTGCTGCTATCTGTAAGGAGCTCTGCTGTCTGCAGGACTGGCATGCAGGATCACAGCTCCTCATTCTACTGCAGGCCCCAAGTGAGTCTTTAATGGCCATCAGCCACTAGGAAGACCTGGGAACCATGTCCAGATCCTGACTTGTGATAGGCTTTTGTGCTTAAATATCAAGGGATTGGTCCCTGGGCCAGATGGGATGGGGAAGCTTCCCACTGGAGCTCTCTCCCTGCTGAGCAGCATCTCCACCTCTTCCGCAGCCTTGGAAGAACAAACAGTAAATGAGTCAACTGAATACAGAGCTAGGCCGCTGTTTTCAGAGGAACAAGCTATCTCTGTTTGGGAAAAGAAGAGACTGGCATGTCCTGGTCAAGTCCTCCCGTGGAGGTCCTGCTCTGAGTTCTGCATCAGAGGAGACATTGGGCATGGTAGGGAGGCTGGTGCTTCAGGACCCAGCTAGCAACGGTCAGAAAACACTGCCCAGGATGTCCATGCATTCCTTTCAAGGAGTGTCTGTTCTTCTTAGAGACTTACAACCCTGGGAAGAAGATACAGTATGTGTCCCCAAAGGGAATGGCAGACATAACACACAGAACCTGGTAACCTGTCAGCAGGAGAGCTCAGTGATCAGTGTTGCTCATGATATCTAGAACCTCTTGTCGCTCGCAGATTTTTGCAACTCTGTGAGTCTCTGAGGCCAAGGGGAGCAGTCATCCTACTCTCCTGTCATGGACTCAGGAAAAAGCCCAGGATTTAGAGACCAAAGCACTCAAGGTCAAATGCTATTGCCTGAGATGTTTGAGGGGTAAGACCTTGGGAATTAATACCAGCTGCGTCATCTGTAAACTAGAGATAAGAAATGTTTCACAGACATGCTATGAGACATGCTGTTAAAGTATGTGTGTTCTACAAGACGCCTTTCATTCCAGGTAACACAAACTAACCTGGGAGAGAAAGAGAGGTGCCGGTGGTGGTGACATGACACACAACGAGACAGAGACAGAGAGAGAATCAAGGTTATGGTGGTGATTTGTTTTTGAAATCGGGTCATGTGGCAGAGGCTGTTGGCTTGATCTCTGAGTTCAAAGACAGCCTGGTCTATGGACCAAGTTTCAGGACAGGACAGGCTCACATAGAGAATCCCTGTTTTAAAAAAAGAAAACCTATATATAATTTTAAAAAGTTATTGATAAAATATACATACTGTGAATTTTTGTCACATTGACCTACACATCTCTCTCTAACTCCTGGATTTACCACCTCCATTTTCATGTCCTCTTATTTTGTTTTTTGCTTGTTTTTTTTTTTTTTGGTTTTTAGGAGACAGGGTTTCTCTGTATAGCCCTGGCTGTCCTGGAACTCACTCTGTAGACCAGGCTGGCCTCGAACTCAGAAATCCACCTGCCTCTGCCTCCCAAGTATTGGGATTAAAGCCGTGTGCCACCACTGCCCGGCTTTTGCTTGTTTTTAATAACCCACCCAGTCCAGCTTCCAATTTTGTGCTTCCCAAACAGGCATGGGTATGGGCTCCACCAGGGACCACACCCTTAAAAAAGCTTTACTTTCCTCCCCCCAGCAGCAATGAACAGTCAATACTTTTTTAGCTAAGGGCGGGACCTCCCAAAGCTCTCCTCCATCCCTGCTGAATGGTTGCCTGGCTTCCATCTTCTCCAGGCACCTACAGCTGCCGTTGAGTTCCTGAGTGCAGTGGTCCTCAGACCAGGTGTTGTTCTGTAGTCCTGGATGTCCTGAAGTAACTAAAGCCAGGCTGGCCTTACACTTGCAGTATTCCTCCTGCCTCTGCCTTTCAAGTGTTATAGTTACAGGGACATGCCTCTACCCAAATCTACTATCTTTTATTAAATTATTTTTTTAACTGGTATGTAAGAACATTGTATATATGAATGGGGCACCATTTGGTGTTTCAACGGATGTCTTAACTCTCAAGCTTCTGGAATATTTATCATTCCAGGGTGGTGCGAATGTTTAACCCAATTCCTGGAACTTTTGGCAGTATTCAGTACAGATTGTTATCTATAGTCGCTATAGTAATGCCAGAAACTCTGCTCTTATCTAATGTAACTTAGTGCCCATAAATCAACCTTTATGTCTTTTCTTTCCCCTAGTGAATGGCCTATCATTCTTTATGTCGGAAATTCTGCTAAATCTCATTTAGAGTCTAGAACCCCAAAGTAGAGGTCGCCGGAGATTGTTTCTGCTTCTCTTGGGATGTTTGTTTAGTAAGGACTGGCTTGTTTTGCCTTCCAAGACAGCAGTGCTGACACAATTTGCATAAAACTCTTGATTTTGTGTCTTCTTTTTCCAAAGCTGACCCAGAGGGAATTAGAATCTCATGACCCTGACCCAGTGTCCCACGAGAGTTAGATTCTTCATCCTGTGATGTGTTCACTGCTTATGACGTCTTCCCGGTGGCTGTGAGAGACATGTTTTCTGTGGCTGTGAATGAACGGGAGCTGTGGAGAGATCATAAGGCCCGGACTGCAGACTCTACGCGAGGGCTCACTCCTGGGACAAACAGTTGACCTAAGAGTAGCAAGGATAGCATCTGTCACCCAGGGGGACTCAGTCAGTCCTGTTTGTCTGGTTTTTCATTCCATTGAACTGGGTAAATGAGTAGACTCAGACTCAGAGGCTCAGTTGACTGGACTATTCTATAATAAGTGAGCACTCATAGCAAGCAGGAAATCGTGAAGATCGTGTGGAATCCCACAGCACTGACACCAGAAGGAAAGTTAGGTGGACAATGAGCCATGAGAACATCTTTGATCTGCAATTTGACTTTGTTCTCTGAGCTGTGTCTCCATGTCCATGGAAAATTCCATTTCTCAAGAACCATTCTGGACAGGAGCAATTCGTCTGTGTGTAGGAGTCACTGGGTTTAAGGCAACAGTTGGGGTTGGAGGTCAGATAGAGTACTTAGGGACTGGAAAACAGACCTGCTACTTAGCAGCCTTTCTTCTTGGTTTTAGAGCATATTGCTACGATATAGCAACTGTGCATAAGATCTATTCTTCCTTGCCTTTCCCTTCCTCCCCTCCCCTCTGCTCTCTGTTCTCCCTCCTCCCTTGCTGCTTCCCGGGGCTCCCTCTTCCTTTTCACATGGGTTTTCAAATGGAAGCTTGAGTGGTACAGGTGACAGTCCACATTTGGCAAGGAGCTGGTCCAGAATCCAGTGACACTCAGGACCATCTTGGGAACCAAGGAGGCAAAAGTATCAAGTATCAAGGTGCTGAGTGGTGCTTCTAGCTCATGGCCACAGCTCAACTGCTGAAACACTGGAAGTAGCCAGTTACATTGTGTCCAGTCAGGAAGGAGAGATGGTGAATGCTTATGCTCAGTTCCCCTTCTCCCCTTTATACAGTGCAGGGTCCCAGATCAGAGAACAATGCTAATGGCTTCTCTTTCCATCTCAATTAGCCTAATCAAGACAATTCCTACAAATGTGCTCAGAGGCTTGTCTCCTAGGTGACGTGAGATTAATCAAGTTGATAATGGAGATTAACCAACACATCCCCAATACAACCTACAAAACTGTAACAAAAGAAACGCATTTCTCTAAATCAGTGGTTCTAAACCTGTGGACAGAGACATTAGGGTCAAATGACTCTTTCATAGGGGTTGCCTGAGCCCATCAGAAATTTCAGATATTTATATATGATTTATAACAGTAGCAATATTAAAGTTATGAAGTAGCAATGAGAATAATTTTATGGTTGGGGTTATAACAACATGGGGAACTGTATTAAAGGGTTGGCGCATTAAGAAGGTTGAGAGTTACTGCTCTGAATTTACTGTTGAGGCTAGAAAATCCCAGAGGCTAAGAGCAAACTCTCTTTTCTTAAGTAACAACAGTACAACCATATAACCATAGGTTGATTTATAACAGCGTTGAAAACAAATGATAGGGATGGAGATTTAGCTCTGTTGGTAGGGTATGCCTAACCTGCACAAAGCCTTGGATTCCATCCCTAGCAATGCATAAGGTGGCACACACCAGTAATTCCAGAACTTGGGAAGTAGAGATAAGAAGATCAGAAGTTCAAGGTTAGCTCTAGCTACATAACTCGTTCATTGTGAGTCTAGGCTACAAGAGTTCCTGTCAACACAAGAAACCCAAACCAACACACACACACACACACATACACACACACACACACACACACACACATTATTTGAGGCAAAAGTCCTGTAATGGTATCAGTTCTTATTGTGTTTCTCAATCAATTCAAAACCACAGAGTCACCAGAAATATTTATTACAATAATTCGTGAGGAGCCTCACTTGAGTGACAAGTCCTATTTGACTAATTAGCTCAGCCATATCTTTACTGATGATATAAATGCATTTACAACACTTAGCTCCACTGTGAAAAAAAAGACAGTATTTCCCCACTGCAAAAATAATGTGGCAGAAAGATAAGCCTGGGGGTTATAAATACCCTGTAAGTCATAACTATAATGATAATATTCAAATTTATCTTCAGAAGATAAAGGTTGAGTTTATCAAGAGGCCACAAGTGAGCAATAAAGTCTTCCTTATTGGAAACAGATAAATTAAAGATTTTGGATATCTTGTTAAATATTCTGTAGTTGTCATTCTTAATGTTATTCCTCAGTTTTCAACTGCTCCCTGCTCTTGTGACTGCTTCCCGCTCCCTAACACTTCTCTGCTTTTTCTGTTTGTAAAACACTAGGACAATATCAACTTTCCTCCTCTGCTTCTTCCTCTCCTCCCTGAATGCCTTTGTTCTTTCCCTTCATCCCACCACTTCTCAGTTCTTTGCACCTCACCTCTCGACCAATGACACAGAAAAGAAAAACAGCAAGCAGAAGTATGTATTTCCTGACAGGAGAGAGAAGTACAGCACACACTTGCTCACTTTACCTACCACAATCCCTACATCTCCATCAAGGCCAGCATGTTAATCTACAAGGGCTGTCACAGCCAAGCACATTGTGACTTTAACAACAGAAATTTATTGTCTTAGAATTCCGGAAGCCAGAAGTCTAAGATAAAGATGTAAAAAAAACAAACAAACAAAAAAAAAAAAACAAAAACCCCAGAGTCTAAAGAGATAGCTCATTAGTAAAGTGTCTGTCAGCACCCACATTAAAAACCCAGGTGTGGTTGTGCTTGTCTGTAGCCATGATGCAAGGGTGACAGAAACAGGTGGATCCTGGAGCTCTTTGGACAGCCAGTCTAGCTAATAAGTGAGCTCCAGGTTCAGTGAGAGACCTGTATTTCAACGTTTCAGTCCTAGATGAAGTGCTACATGTGGCCAGTGGCATCTAAGAGAAGAATAATCAACTGCCTCTAAGGATGGGCTCCCAATAGATGGTCCAATCCAAGTGGTTAGCCATGGACATAAGTATATAATGAGCAATGGTAAACAGACTCAATAGGTTGTATAGTAGGTTGAACACACACAATAAACATTCACACACACACACACACACACACACACACGCACACACCCCAATAACCATTAAAGAAGACACCATGAGTTAAGTGAATTTAGGAGGGAGGGCACATAGGGAGGAGTTGGAAGATGGATGGGGAGCTAGCACGTTGTAGATCCAGAGTTGCTCGTATATGAAGCTCTCAAAAAATAAGGAGAAAAGTTGAGGAAGACACATCAACATTTCTGTGCATACCCCACACACATGAACACATATACAACATAACAACAAGCACACACAGAAAGTCAAAACAATTAAAAAAAAAAAACCTCAACAAGGTTAGTGTCTGAGGAGGCTGCTCTTGTATGGGTCCATGATTTGAGGAAGAATGACACCCTGGACTCAAATAGGATATAAACTCAAAGAGTGTTTTATTCTGCAGAAGTCCAGCATGCTAGGGTCTCCCCATTACCAAGATAGACACTCAACTGAGCTTGCAAGCCTGATTTAAAGCACATTAGGGAATTCTGGTATGGGTTACCTCTATGTTAATCTGCTGGGTCCATCTCTGAGGACATTCTATTACCGGGGCGTGGGGGCTGAAACCTTGCTGGGGAGGTCTGGAAACTGTTGCCGGAGAAGTGGCTGAGGAAGTCTAGAAACTGCTGCTGACCCATTGTCTTTGCCTCAGGCCAGGTGGCTGGGACATTCCTTTACCTGGGGGTGAAGGCTGGAGCCAGGGTTTTTTTTCTATGAGTAATTGACTTGCTTGGGCTTGCCTGGACTTGCCCAGTTTTAGGCCTAGTCTCCTTAACTGCCAATTTGAAGTCTGTCATGGAATCAGCCTCGCCTTCTCACTCTCTTTAGCTTTGGGATGGTTATCTACCTTCCCTGTCTCCCCATGGTCGGTCTTCCATTCATGTGCAGAGGGGGTTCTGTACCTCAATTTGAGTGGCTTGGCCTCACACTTTTCCTCAGTTGGCTGGCTCGCATGGCTTGGCTGAAAGGCAGAACACAACTTTTGAGAAGAGGAAGCAACCCTGAGCACATATTCATATTTTAAGAAGTGCTGGCCTGAGGGAGTTTGAATTCCTGCCAAGTAGCTTCTTTACAGTTTTTTAATATGTGGTTTTGTCTTATTTAACCCTTTGATAGAATTGATGGTACATTTTGTTTATATTTCCCATATGAGGAAAAGGCAAACAATTACTATCTGGCCAGCAAAAAATGAAATTAAGGCGATTTTCAAAATTCATTGCCTTTTCAATATAGATATTTTTATTTTTATTTTTTAGAGACCAGGGTTTCTCTGTGTAGTCCCAGCTGTCCTGGAACTTTCTTTGTAGACAATGTTGGTCTCAAACTCAGATATCTGACTGCCTTTGCCTCTGCCTCTGCCTCTGTCTCCTAGTTGCTGAGATCTAAGGCATACACTACCATGGCCTGACTCAATACGATTTTTATAGTGAATTGATGTGAAAGATCTATAAATAGATCTGCTACAAAATATTCATACATTTGGCAGAGACTTATATAGGGACCATATAGGGACTTTCGTGTCAACTTGACTGAATTTCAGTCACCTACAGACAGACCTCTAGTGGCTCTGAAGGTGTTTTTGGAGAGGTTTAACAGAGAAGGCAAGACCCATCCTGAATTTGGGCAGCACTTCCTACAGACTGAATAAGAAGGAAAGAAAGTAGAAAACAAGATGAGCACTAGCATTCATTTTTCAAATTGTATTTGTTGTGTGTTTGTGTGTGTGTGCACATGTCATATGCGTGCTATAGCCCATTCGTGGAAGTTAGAGGACATCTTGCAGGAGTCAGTCGTCTCCTATGATGTGGACCCTGGGCCTTGAACTCAGGCTGTTAAAGTTGGCAGTAAGCAACTTACCTCTCTAGGTCATCATGCTAGCCCACCATTCATGGTCTGCCATGTATTAAGCTGCTTTGTGCTCTGACCTCGGTGCTTTCTCTGCAATGACAAACTGTATCCTTTAACTGTGAGCCCAAACAAACCCTTGTTTTCTTAAGGTGCTTTTGCTCAAGTCAGAGCAATGGTCTAACGGCAGGGATTTGGTTAATTGCAGGTGAAAATCAGTAAAAGTAAGGCTTAGTAACAGCAATTCTTTGCAGAATAGAATCCAGTGCTGGAAGCAAATTTGAAAAATGTCACCCTGCATTTGCCCTGGGTCTCTGATTTTCCTCTTGTAGCACTATTCCATGCACCTCCCTAACTTCATAAACACGGGTATGTCTGGTGCTGTGCCCATTACTTTAGGAAGCCGTTTGGCTGTTCAAATGGCATAACTACGTAAGGTTCCTTCCGAGTTCACTCTGTTCACACTTGGTTTGGTTTTGTTCCCTCGTTGGTTTGAATGTTCCATCTCAGACAAGAGATGAAATTTCCATTGTTCTCCTGGTTCTTTAGGGAAGTAAATCCAAATCTGCCTTATTGAAGAAAAAGCATAATTCCTTTTGCATGAAAAATAAAATCCAGACTGAGGAAATGCCATAATGATCAAGATAATGGTTTATGTTATCTTTCTAAAGAGAAATTAACCCTCATTGTGGTAGAGCTGGTGATAAAGGACTGACTGATTTCCTGCTTTCTGAGGACTGACTCATTCTCCAACAGTCAGGGTAACAATGATGATGACGGTGGTGGTGTGTCAAAGGGCTGGAGAGAGAGAGAGAGAGCTCAGAAAGTAAAATACTTCTATACAAGCCTATTGACTTGAATTCAATGCCCAGAATCCACAGTAGGAAGAAGTAACTGACTCCTGAAAGCCATTCTCTGACCTCCACCCATGTGGCATGGCACAAGACTCCTATACTTGCATTTATATAGGATAAGTTGAAATGAAATATTTAGGATTCGGACATTTGCCCAGGATTCAGTGCATGAGAGGACATCTGCATTAGCTATTCTTTTGTGGCTATGACGAAATATCTGACAAGAAGCAACTTAAAGAAGGAAGAGTTTATTCGGGCTCACAGTTGGACAGGTCAGACTTCACCTTGGCTGGGGAGGAGGTGGGCAAGTCACACTGCACTGCATCAAACCTCAGGAAGCAGAGGGAGATGACTGCTAGGGCGAAACTGCTCTGTACTCCATTCAGGACCTCTGCCTTTAATACGGTGCCTCCCACGGTTAAGAAGGGTCTTCTCCCCTTGGTTAACCTAATCTAGACTGTCTAGATAAGTGCGCCCAGAGGCTGGGCTCCTCTGTCCTCTCTAGATGACACTCAGGGTCAGCTATCAAGATACCTATTTTGAGAGCGCTCGAACAAGGAGACTATGCCTTGGAAGGCTGCAAGAGAGCAGTGATTATAGTGACAATTACAAAGCACCAAATGCTGCAGGGCAGTGGTGGCGCATGCCTTTAATCCCAGCACTTGGGAAGCAGAGGCAGGCAGATTTCTGAGTTCACGGCCAGCCTGGTCTACAGAGTGAGTTCCAGGACAACCATAACTACACAGAGAAACCCTGTCTCGAAAAACCAAA